>NW_021604591.1:10114326-10305533 GCF_004785775.1 Grammomys surdaster
TCTCTCTCTCTCTCTCTCTCTCTCTCTCTCTCTCGCCATGTTGGCCCTTCTGCTGTACAAGGCTTGTCCTACTGATTGGAAAGTTTACTCATGTGACTTTTCTTAACACACAGATTATAGATTGTTTGGTGCTCCGATAAAAAGTTGCTTGTGGCCTGAGACTTTTGTGTGCTGCATCTGTTAGCTCCATTCTCCCTGTTCCTACTGCCAAGTGTATTGGTAAACAGTCCTCATTGTTAGATCCTGATTTAGGAAGCTCTTGGCTTTTCCACATTCCGTATAATGTTAGGTGCTATATGTCATAATGGCTTTCATTATACAAAATTATGCTAATTTAAAAACTAATTTATTCAGATTTTTCCCTTGAAAAGATTTAAATTTTATGAAATGCCTGTTTTTTGCATCTATTGTCTTATTGTCTTTTATTGAAATAGTGCATCAATCACCAGTTTGCATAAATCATGTAAAATATATATGCAGAACTATCATTCCATTTCTTGAGGGAATCCTATTTGGTTACACTTAGGCATTTTTATGAGAATAACTTTTTATATAATATACATATTCCTGTGTGCAGGTGCTCTTGCATGCAAGTACATGGTTTTGTCTACGTATTTGAGGTCAGAGGACAAGTTTGGCTCTAGTTGATAGTTGTTATCTCACTTGTTAATTGCCAAGGTCTCTCACAGGACTGGGGTTCCATTAGTCTATGGTTGCTGGTCAGATCCATGAATCTGCCTGCCTCTGCCTTTCTGCTTTGGGATTGTAAGTATGTGTCATCACAACTAGCCTTTAAACATAGGGATTTAGGGGGAGTGTAAAATTAATATACAAGACAAACATTATATCATTTGAGCAATCTCTGCAGTCCAAATATACTTCCTTTATAAATATATTAAAATTTACTAAAATCAATAATAATAGTGCATTTTTATGTAGATGATGCTGAAGATCATTAAAATACATGAGTATTATCCCAACATAGTGACACATAGTTATAGTCTTAATAGTCATGAGGGTTTTATCATCATTAGTTAGCATGAAGTTAACAAATCAAGGTTGTACTTCAAAGATCAAGGCAGCATAGTAAGCCTTTGTCACAAAAGACACAGGCTAGACATGTAGTTCAGAGGTAGCATATTTGCCTAGTTCCAAGCCCAGAGTTTATCACAATTACTGCATACTGGTTAGACACCTATGTTTGACTAAGGTGAGAATGAGAGTGCAATTGGAAGAATAGACTGAGTCTCCATCTTAGCTTCTCTTCAGTTAATGTATGTCATCCTCAAGATTTCTCCCCTTCCTCTGTCTCTTTCTTTGAATCCTTCTGTCACTCTGTCCCTGTCTCTGTCTCTGTCTCTCTGTCTCTCTCTGTCTCTCTCTGTCTCTCTCTATCTCTGTCTCTCTCTGTCTGTCTCTCTTTGTCTCTCTCTGGCTTTCTCTCTGCTTCTCTGTTCTTCTCTTTTCTTTTTCTCTTTGCCCTGTTCTCTGTCTGACATGCACTTGAGCACACAATGACCATGGTTAATACTGACTATACTTTCTCTTGATCTTGTCTTAAACTTAGGCTACACTAGAACATGCACAGAAAGTCTCACTCTCTCATCTCAGAGAATAGAATGAGTAGTAAATTATATTAAATCCATATCACAAAATTTGCCATAGTTATGTAGAAACAAACAGGAGTAGACTTTTCAAATTCCTCCACAACTACTCACTACATGCAAACATTATACAATATATATTTCTTAACCATTCTCAAACATGTCTTCTTCTAAGGTGCATGTTAATTTATGGAAGTAGGGCAGGAGGATGATAATTTACAACATGACTGGATCAGGAATCACCTAGAAGACAAATAAGCCTTTTTTCAGGGATTATGTAGATATTAATTACATCTGGGCATGCTTGTTCAGGATTATCTTGATAAACTGGGGAGGGAAGGATTGTGGTACTATTCCTTGAGCTTAGGTCCTGCACTGCAAAAGCAGGAAGGCAGTAAAGCTGAGAACAAGTATCTGTCATTCATTAGTCTGACTGCAAATTAAATGTGGTTAACTGCTTCATTTTCTTTTTTTTTTATAGGTAATTATAGCTATACATATATATGTATATATTTACATAACATTTATAACATGAGATATAAATAAGAATTTTTAAGATACTTTATAAAATATTAACTTACCTATGTATTATAAGCAGTTGAACTATAAAAATATCCATGTATTACAAACAGCTGAATAGAGGAAAAACATGAACTTTTCTATGTATTACTCCAGGAGGCAAAGAGTAAAAATAAAACAAGTGCCCTAAACCTCAGTCTAGTAAAAAAAATGTCATCTAAAAAGAATCAAAATGTAGGAGAGCGAGGATAGTCAGCATCATCTTCCGGGCTCCCCATCTCTGTGTCTATATCTAGGCTGCTTGAGGAAGCTTTGTCTTGGTGACTTCTGCGGGGTGCTATCACGGGTCTGCTTTCTGTCTCTAGCAGCCGTGGTTTCTTCACAGAGCACTGGTCTTGTGTGTCTAGGGCTTTCCGCTTACTCAGCGGGGCTGCAGGCGTTGGGCTGGCTTCAGGGCTGTACACGTACTCCACCATTAAGGTCAGCTTCTCCACTACATCAAGATGGTGGGTAATGTTACACCCCCTGGGAGAAATATGTCTGTTTTTCAAAGAAATAACGCAAGAATGAAGAACTTCAGACTCTGGAAAAAATGTTCGTAAAGCTTGACAAAGAAGAATGTTCTCCTGGGGATTTTCTTGGACAATCTTCTCTCCTTTAACTCTTCTTGTATAGTAGCATACATTTCATTTATCTTATGTACTTCCTTTAATGATCCATCTTCGTTAAAAAATTGAGAACTGTGTGTCCTTACAGCTCTGCTAAAGACAGTGGACGTACAGGAAGCAGACTCTGTTTTATAACCCAGTTGATCAGACATTCCCAGATTGGTAACCACCAAAGGTACCCTATGAAAAAGCCCCCCTTGAGGTTTATATAAGGCGTGTTCCAGGCAGTGCGTGGAGCAGCTTTCTGTTGTTATACTTGGTGTTAACAACAGAAAAACAAGCTCTGGGCTTGAAAGATGCGTCTGTAAGTTTCTGTGGAGCAACTGCTCTCTAAATGTCATTATCTGATCCGAGTGACGACGGAATTTATACCAACCCACCACAGTCTTTTTGACATTTGAAAGAATTTTCTTCAGTGCGTGTTCATTTACTTCACCTGAAGAATTATAAAAGCTAAAAAGCCGGTAGCATGGAATGTATTTCTGAATGTCGATTGTATAAACGACTTTAACGTTGTCCATCTGTGAATCAGTAATGCTATTCTTGGCTTCACCTTTCATTTCACCGAGGAGAAAACCTTCCGTGTCTGAGTCTGTGTTGAGATGATGAAAAGTGAGCGCGCCGAGCACGAAGCCAGACAGCACCCCCAACGTGCTCTCGCCCTCCATACTGCCGCCTCAGTCGCTACCGCCCAACTGCTTCATTTTCTTCCATGATTTCCTCAACTTGGTTGACACCGGAAACTATGAGCTAAACTAGTTCATTCTTTGGTTACTTTTGTCAATTTTTGTTACTACAGCAACAGGAGTAGTCACTAAGACATGGGCAAATAATAAGTATTTTAATTTATAAATGTGATCCTGTGTTGGTCTGATAGCTAAGGAAGCTGCTTATGTCATAGGATACATCTGCTCTTTCACTGCGTATTAGATGCAGGTGAATTATCCTCCTTAGAGTAGAGCTTAGACCCATTCTGTAGACATTAAGAGAGCATATAGGCCTGTGCTACATATGGTTTAGTCTTAGAAACCTCAAATACATTGTCCAAAGATAAAAGTAATCCACATAGTGTAAATAGTACGCATGCTCACTCTCTCACCAAAATCCATCAGAAATTTTATTTTATATGAATGTAAGATTTACAGAAATTCAAAGTATAAAGGCCTAATCTACTTGTTTGGATTCATAAACAAAAATTATGGCTATGTATTGTGACTGAATAGGTGCTATACTTGGCAGTGATCTCTGAAGCTTACTCGATAACCAACCAGCCTAGAGTACTTAGTGTGTGCCAGTCCACTGAAACATGCAAACTCATACAAACATGCTTTATCATGGTCAGAAGGCATAAGATTATAGTTGCAAATGATCTATTCTAGGTTATTATCTTTTTTATATTTAGTTATATCTATTTCATAATTTTAAAACTATTATTTTTATTAATTATTTTATTTATTAACATTTTAAATATTATAGCCCTTTCCAGCCTCAAAATTCCTGGCTAGATTAGTATTTTGCTAAGTCAATGCAGCTAGTTCTTTTATAAGACACTGTAATTTTTCCAAACAGTATAGAAAATCATGTAAACAAAAGTTTCTTGGTAGAAGTTGCAGAGACATGACTCTTTAGAAATTGCATTAAGTCGGAAATTAAATAATAAGCACATTTTTTTAAATTTTTGTTTAACTAACTGGGCACATTCTCAGTCATTAGGGCACCTCCTACCATGTTTTCTGGAAGTTACTCATTTTAGGCATCTCTTACAGTCTTCTGATTTGACCGTGGCTGTTCCAATTTTTGTCAGGTTCGAATTCTGTTGCCTCTCCTCTAATTCATTCAAAACAGAGTAGGTTTGGTCGCCCAACTCTAGAGGAGTAGAGCAGAAATAGTAAAACTCAGGTCTGAAATTAAGAAATTAGAAACAAAAGGAACATTATTCCTGGTCCTATCTGCTGGAGCAGACTCCTAGCTGGTCTGCTCCTTGGAAAACACCATATTCTGACCCATCCCAAAGGATCTTCTGCACTCAGAGCAGTTTATAAGAATCCTACACCATAATCTGAAGTTCCAAAGCTGCAGCTGGTAGCCTGACACACTAAGGACCCATCTTCCACCAAAAGCATGCCTTCATGAATACAACTCCCCATCTGCCCCTCCTCCTGGTCCTTTTTGCTGGGGCAGACTCCTAGCTGGTCTTCCCCCAAGAAGATATCATATTCTGACCATCCCAGAGGACCTGCTGTATTCAGAGTAGTTAAGGATCCACTGCACCCAGAGCAGTTGTCTCTAGGTGGTCTGCTCCCTTGAAGATACCATATCTTGACCAATTGGCAGGGTGACTCATGGTACCTTCTCCAAAATAGACCATAAAATTGGTCACAAAACAGGCCTTGGCAGACACAAGAAGAATGAAACAATCTCATGCATCCTATCAGTTCACCATAGGACTAAGGCTGGACTTGAATACAACAAAAACAGTGGAAAGCCCATATACACGTGGAAACTGAACAATGCTCTGCTCAATGATAACTTGGTGAAGGAAGAAATAATAAAGAAATGAGAAACTTTTCAGAATTTAATGAATATGAAGATACATCATACCAAAACTTATGGGATACAATGAAATAAGTGCTAAGAGAAAAAACCATAGCTCTAAGTGCCTACAAAAAGGAACTGGAGAGCACATACACAAGCAGTTTGACAGCATACTTGAAAGCTCTAGAACAAAAATAAGCAAATACACTCAACAGGAGTAGAAAGCATGAAATAATCAAACTCAGGGATGAAATCAACCAAGTAGAAATAAAAAGAACTATAAAAAGAATCAACAAAACCAGGAGCTGGTTATTCAAGAAAATCAACATGATAGAAAAACCCTGAGCTAGACTAACCAGAGGGCACAGAGACAATATCCAAATTAATAAAGTCAGAAATTAAAAGGGAGACATAACAACAGAAACTGAGGATGTGGAGAAAGAGGAACACTCCTTCATTAGTGAATGGACTTCAAGCTGGTACAGCCACTTTGGAAATCAGTCGGGAAATTCCCCAGAAAATCTGACATAGTATTACCTGAGGATTCAGCTACATCACTCCTGGGCATATACCTGAATTATGCTCCAACATATAAAAAGGACACATGCTCCACTATGTTCATAGCAGCCTTACTTATAATAGCCAGAAGCTGGAAGAACCCTGATGTCCTTCAACAGGAATGGATACAGAAAAGTTAGTACATTTACACAATAGAGTACTATTCAGCTATTAAATCAACGAATTTATGAAATTCTTAGGCAAATGGATGGATCTAGAAAATATCATCCTGAGTGAGGTAACCCAACCACAAAAGAACACACATGGTGTGCACTCACTGATAAATGGATGCTAGCCCCAAAGCTCAAAATACCCAATATACAACTCATAGATCACATGAAGCTCAAGAAGAAAGAAGACCAATGTGTGGATGCTTTAGACCTTCTTAGGAGTAACAAAATACTCATGGGAGCAAATAAGGGACAAAGTGTGGAGCAGAAACTGGAAGAGGAGCCGTCTGGAGACTGGTCCATCTGAAGTTCCATCCCATGTGCAGTCACCAAATGCAGACACTGTTGTGAATGCCAGGAAGTACATGTGAGAGGAGCCTGACTGACATAGCTGTCTCCTTGGATGTCTGCAAGGGTCTGACATATACAGATGCCAGTGCTAGACTCTGAAACTTGAACTGATCACTGGGTCCTCAATGGAGGAGTTAGAGAGAAGACGAAAGAAGCTGAAGGGGTTTGAGGCCCATGGGACTATCTACAATACCAACCAACCATAGTTCCCAGGGTCTAAACTGTCAGCCTGGGAACACACATGACGGGACCCAAGGCTCCAGCTGTATATGTAGTAGAGAATGGCCTTGTCAGGCAACAGTGGGAGAGTAGGTCCTGGGTCCAATGAAGGCTGGATGTCCCATTGTGGGAGAATTCAAGGGTGGCAAGAGGGTGGCGAGAAGGCAGTGGGGGGATGGGTGGGGGCACACCAACTTAGAGACAGGAGGAGGGAGGATGGAATAATGTTTCTGTGGTTAGGAGGGAAATGGGGAAAAAGGATAACATCTGAAAGGCAAATAATAAAATACCCAATTAAAAATAAGAAAACGATAATGGAACTGGCTATTGCAGTCAGGCATTTGAGACTTTCTGTCAACAGTTTAATATTACCAGTATTATTGGGATTCCTTATCATCCTCAAGGACAAGGTATTGTGGAATGGGCCCATGGAACTTTAAAACAATATCTTTATAAAACAAAAAAGAGAGCAGTATACTGCTGTACACCACAAACTTATTGAAATAATGTTCTCTTTATTTTAAATGTTTTTTAATAGAAATTTGAATGCCAAGGAACTTTCTGCTGAGTATCTATGGCACTCTACAACTAGGCATACTTATGCATAGGTGAAAGGGAAGAATCCACTCAGTGACATAAGGCATGATCCCAATCAGCTATTTAATATGGAGAAGAGGGCATGTTTGTGTTTTTACTGCAGGATGCCAAAGGAGCAAGGAGGCTTCCAGATTGATTGATGAGATATGCTAATCATCAATGAATGATGCTGACCTGTAAGCTTGCTGAGTGCCCTTACAATGGTGACTGGAAGCTGTATTGGACATATGTTCCTGACCTACCTTTATTTCCCTATATCCAAGATGGGACATGCTGCCTTACTTCAAGATTTTAGACCTTGTGGGACAGAGAATCAAAAAGAGAAGTTACAATGACTCTTGTATTTTTCTTAAATGTGACAACTTATTCAGACTCAATCATGGACTTGTCTAGAAATTAATCCAATACTGAAAATAACAGTCTTCATTTGGAATGGTGATTCCGGATTTTTCTGAGACATATTTGGAAGTTAGCTGCAGTTCTCTTCGATGTTATGTTAGCAACAGATAAAGTTGGGACAGGACTTGGATTTCAAACAAGTTCTAGAATAATGTGTTAAGGCTCTTTTAATTGTTGTGATAAAATTGCTTTTGTTTCTTCTATAGTACTTAATGTAAGTTGCATTGATTGTACACTTTCTCATTGTGTTTGAGTGTTGAAACCTGGCATGTTAGTTATGGAGGTCTATCAACCAGCTTTTATTTTATTGCCATGAGTATTAGAGGACCTTGGTATTCTGAAAAAAGCTTGCAAGTACTGAAAGAAGTGAGTCAGACTTTCAGCAAAAGCAAGAGGTTAGTGGGCTTGATTATTGCTGGTATAACAACTTTAATTACATTAATTGCTAGCACCATTGTTTCTACAATTGCTTTGACACAAGAAGTTAAGAGGATGCATTTGTTAATCATTTAGCATAAAAATGTTTCTAATGTACTGAGTATACAAGAGGATTCAGATAGACGTTTGGAACAACAGATTGAAGCTCTTTATCCTATTCAAAAAATTGGAAGGAGGTTCAAAGTTTAAGACTAGGGAGCCATCTAGAGTGTCATTCCAAGCATCAATGGATTTCTGTTACTTCTAAAATTATCAATGATAGTCATTATAATAAGGAAAACATTTAAAGACATTTGCAGGGTATTTGGCATAATTCTAACACCTCGTTAGATGTTTTAACTTTGCATAGTAAGCTTATGAATTTAAATAATGCTACCCTGCTGAGTTTTGATGCTGCAGTTACTGCTGATAAAAATTATTCATGGCCTGAGGTCAGTAGTTTCATTTTGGTCAAGCTTCAAGAATGGCTTATATAACTTGGTCATGCTTACACTTTTTGTCCTAAGAATACTTTTATTCCTACCAATTTTATTAAAGCTTGTCTTTAACAACATCAACATGTTGGCAGCCAAAGTACATGGCATGAAACTGGAAATGGTCCCCTAGACAGAGTTATTAATTTAACAGGCTGGCAAGCCAAGAACTGGTAAGTTTCTGCACAGAGCCTTACCAATCTACGACAGTAGTGCACTGCTGTTGATAATGCATATTCCATAACAGGTAGGGAAAGCATTCTTGGCAGGATTCTAAGATCATCTAAATCTTGTTTATCAAATAATAAAGGGGGTGATGTGGAGAGCTTTTGTGTCTGCTTAGCATGAGTGTGCCCTTAGCCAGTGACAAGGAAGTGGGCTTCAGGCAAAAATCTGACATTAGGATAGAACAAAGAAGTAATTTCAGGCAGGAATCTAAATTTTAGGCTAGAACTAAGATGTAATTTCAGGCAGAAAGCTAAATCTTAGACTAGAACAAGGAAGCAAGCTTCAGGCTGGAAAATGACTTTGGGCTAGGCCAGGGGAATAGACTCAAATATTTTGATCATCCTGATAAACCCTTAGAAACAGTGATTAAGGCAGTGATCCCAGGACTTTGTTTAATGCCTTGATTGTTCTTTGACTATTTGTGTTTATTTTCTTGCCTGTTCCTTGACTATTTACATCTATTTTATTGTAAGTTCCTCAAGTTAATACTGACTTTAATTCTTGCATGTAATTAACCTGACATAAAAGCAGATTGAGGAAAAAAACACAAAGGGATCAATACAAATAATCAACATAACCAAGCACTTATTCTTTCAGAAAACCAGCAAAATAGTTTGGTCAATGTAACTAAAAGGCGTAGACACAGTCTCCACATTATCAAAGTCAGAAATGAAAATGTATAACAGAAACTGAAGAAAATCAATAATTCAATGGATCTTTGGATAAAAGACCACAGTTGAGAAATCTGCCAAATCTAGACAGAATGGATAATTTTCTAGACAGATTCCATATACCAAAGTTAAATTAAAATCAGGAAACAAGCTAAGCAATCTCATAACCCCTGTGGATAGAGAAACAGTCATTAAAAATCACTGAACAACAACAACAAAACCCCAGGACCAGACAGTGTTAGTGCAGAATTCTACTAGAACTTCAAAGAAGATGTAATACCAATACTCCTCAAACTATTCCATAAAATACAAACAGGAGGAACACTACGTAATTCATTCTATGAGGCCGTATTTACTCTAATATCTAAAACACATAGACCCAACAAAGAAAAAGAACTTCAGATCAGTTTCACTTAGGAACATCTATGTAAAAATACTCAATAAAATTTTCCCAAACAAAATCCAAGAACACATCAAAGGAAAAAAAAAGGCATTCACCAAGATCAAGTAGGCTTCATTCCAGGGATGCAGGGATGGCTTAATACATGAAAATTCATCACATAATCTACTATATAAACAAACTCAAAGAAAAATAAATATGTGATAATCTCATTAGATGCAGAAAATCCTTTGACAAAATGTAATACACTTTAATGTTAAAAGTTTGGAAGAGTTTAAGAATTAAAGGCACCTAAAGATAAAAAAGTGCAATATGCATCAAACTACAGCCAACATCGAATTAAATGGAGAGAAACTTAAAGCAATCCCACTAAAATCAGGAACAAATAAGGCTGCCCACTCTCTTACTACCTATTCAACATTGTACTTAAAGTTCTAACTAGAGTAATACAACATAAAAATGAAATTGAGGGGATAAAAGTTAGAAAGGAATAAGTCATGGTTACGCTATTTGGAGATGATATAAGAGTATACATTAGCAGCCCTTAAAATTTCACCATAGAACTTCTACCAATGAAAAACCACTTCATCAAAGTGTCTGGATATAAAAGTCATTCAATGAAATTAGTAGCCTTCCTTTATACATGTGATAAATGTGCTGAGGAAAAAAATTCATAATAGCTACAAATCATATAAAATATTTTTTGTGTAACTCAATTCAAACAAGTGAAAGATCTTTTTGACAAGAACTTCAAGTCCCTGAAAAAAGAAATTGAAGAAAATCTAAGAAAACAGAAAGATATGTCATGCTCATGTACAGGCAGGACTAAAATATTGAAAATGGCCTTATGACCAAAAGCAGCCTGCAGATTAAATACAGTCTCCACCAAAATTCCAACATAATTCTTCACATAGATAGAAAAAGCAATTCTGAACTTCATGTAGAAAAACAAAAACAACAAAAAAACTATAATAGTCAAAACAGTTCTAACTAATGAGAGAACTTCAGGAGAAATCATAATCCTTGATCTCAAGCTGAACTATAGAGCAATCATGTTAAACAACAACAAAACAAAATGAACAACAAAACAAAATGAAACAAAAACTGACATGTTATTGGTACAGAAACAGACATGTCAATCAATGGGATAGAATTGAAGATCTGGCAATAAATCCACACATGATATTTGACAAAGAATCCGAAACCATACAGTGGAAAAGGAAAGTATCTTCAACAAATGGTGCTGGTATAATTGGATGCATGAATGTAGAAGAATGCAAAAAGATCCATACTTATCATCCTTCACAAAGTTCATGTTCAATAGGCTTGAGCACCTCAACATAAAACCAGATACACTGAATTAAGCTTGTGGTTTCTTAGATAATTGAAAATAGTTCTAAAGGTAGACCCAGTTATAGAGTTCCTTGGCATATACCTGAAAGATTCTCCACCATACCATAAGAACACATGCTCCATTATGTTCATTGCAGCCTTAGTCATAATATCCATAAACTGGAAGCAACCCAAGTGTCCCTCTACTGAAGGATGAATACAGAAAATGTGGTTTATTTACATGATGAAATACGATTCAGCCATTAAAAAATAGGATGCCATGATTTTTGGAGGCAAACAGATGAGAGTAGAAATTATCATCCTGAACATTATAACCCATACCCCAAAAGATAAACATGGTATGTCCTCAGTGGTAAGTAGATATTAGCAAAAAAGTATACAATACCCATGATAGACTGAAAGAATGGCTGACCAGTGACAAGCCAACTTGGGATAGATCCCATAGGTAGGCATAAAACACTGACACCATTACTGGCATTCTATTGTGTTTGCAGAGCAGAACCCAGCATGGTTGCCTTCAGAAAGGCTCTGTCAGAAGCTTACTGAGACAGATGCAATAATCACAGCCAAGCATTGGACCATGAGGTTGAGGATCCTTATGGAAGAAATAGAGGAAGAAGTGCAGAAACTGAAGGGGATGGGAACTCCATAGGAAACCCAATAGTGTCAACTAACCCGATCCAATGGAAGCTCCCAGAGACTAAGCCCCCAACCAAAGAGAATACATAGGCTGGTCAGGGTCCCCAGGCACATATGTAGCAGATCACTGTTTGTCTAGCTGATTTGGAGAGGGAGATGAGGGGCTTAATCTTGTATTCATGATGCCCCAGGGAGGGGTATTCCTGGGCAGCACTCTCTCGGAGGTGAAGGGGAGGAGGGATTTCAAGGTAGAACTCTGTGAGGAGGGACTTGGAGGAGGGAAACATTTGGGATGAAAATAAATAAAATAAATATAAAAGGAAGGACAAAAGAACAAAGAAGTTGGATTATTTCAGATCCCAAGACAAATTATTCTGGGCTATCATTATGCTTCTTAATAGCCATTTATTTTCCACCTCTGTATGTCCCTAACATTTAACAGTTAGATAAACATTTAGGAATATATCAACATACAACAGTATTCAAAAGCTAAGGATTCTGTTAGCTTGTATCTGGAATCTATGGGCCTACTTTACTTTCTATTGATGACCTATATCTTCCTTGAGCAGATTTCCAGCCACCTGATAGATACCATGCAGGAATCAATTTGAGGAAATCAAACCAGTTCACCTCCCTAGCCTCAATATTGAAAAGTCACAAATTGCTGACCACCAGAATGGGAGGCAGCTGCCTCTTCCTCATTGAAGCCTATTGCTGTT
Organism: Grammomys surdaster; assembly: GCF_004785775.1. Taxonomy (NCBI): domain Eukaryota; kingdom Metazoa; phylum Chordata; class Mammalia; order Rodentia; family Muridae; genus Grammomys; species Grammomys surdaster. The sequence goes on from NW_021604591.1 coordinate 10,126,868, forward strand.
ATGTGAATTAGTGTGACCAAGAGAAAAAATGTATTTAAAATGTACATAAACTGGCTTATAAACAACAGCTCACAAGGGTATACTCCAGACTCTATGATCGTTTTTGGGACCCTGTCTTCTACCACTTGAGAGCCCACTGGTTTTTATTCTTCTCATATTAATTATTTCTCCCTGTCTCTTTAAATTCTTTGAGGTGAGAATTACTGAAAAACCTTATGGCCAGTAAACCATGTACTTTTCATGCAATTCCCTATGGTTTTCTCTCATCAACTGTGACCTTGAGCCCTTGTTTTAAACCAGAGTTCCAGAATCCCCATGTCCTATTAAGCCACCAATCAGCATGAAATATCAAGACGACTATCACTTCAACAATAAGCTGGAATGTTATATCCAAAGTGGGACCCCTAAAATGGAAAACCTGGTTACAATATTCTAAACAGAGGACTAAAATCTATAACAAGACCGTTGTTAATTAATAAGTATAAGCCTAAATTCAAAGTTCCTCAGAAATTTATAAAGTGGGGTTTCTGTTTACCAGGAACTCCCATAATCCACCCCAAACTTCAACTACCTCCAGCAAAAAAATCTAGCTCTTGGTCAATGCAAATATTCTATATCTACTCAAAGAACCAGACCTTACTCAGTACTACATGCAATCAGCTTGATTTTTAATCATTTTTCTTCTCTCTGACCCCTAAAAGATCATCTTAGCAATTTGATCCCCCATCAACCTGTCTTTCTACCCACTGAGTAGTTTAATTTCATGGTTTCATTGCACCCTCACTTATAGCTGTTAGAGTGTTCGTTTAATGGTAGGTTCAACAGGCTGATTATACAGCAGAATACCAGTCAGTCTTGTCTTAAATAACCTCAAGGTATATTTTAATAGTATTGGGAGATCCAATAAAAGTTCCTTTATTTTAGGATGTAAAAGATACTTTCATAATAATATATTGTCATAGAACTACAGACAGGTATAAGCTGCCATGTGAATACTGGAACAGCACCTGGGTCTTCTGAAGGATCAGTCAATGATCTTTGGAGATATCTCTCTAGTACACTTTTGTATTGTTTTATACCTTTTTTTCCCCTACAGTGTATAGTACTGTACAGTCTACAGTACATACAAATAAAGGCAGATGCATTTTCTAATCTACCTTTGTTCCTGTGTTATTGAAGTGAAGCATTTTGCCTTCTGTCTTTATACTTCATACTTCGCTTATCTATGATTTTATCTGTTTGCTTTAAGGTGTCTTAAAGTTGGGTAAGTTAATACCAATTTCATTTCTTACACCCATATTCTTTCCCTTATTTCTTTCTTACCAGGCTAGGAGATGTTAGAGTAAAAGAAAACTCTAAATAACTTAGGTCAATTTCTGTGCATAAAAAGAGAGGTTAAACATGTAACATAAGGACAGGATCTTTGGGGATTTGTCCTTTTGTGGTTTCTGATATTGATTTTATTTCTTCCTTTCTAAATCTTTTGCAAACTACATTCTAAAGATAGATCCATCCCACATCATCAAGAACAAGTACCATATTCTCAGTATAAGCAAGGTAATTTCAAAGAGTATAATTTAAAAAGCAATATGTAAATCATTGCATAGATTTGTATTGTATTCAAGTGCCAATACATGATGATCTACCTTGAGGGAAACAATATATGGAACTTTTTTTTTCTGTTTCAGGTCCTTGGAAACAGTATGAAGAAAAGTAGGTATTGAGCTTCACTGAGTGATGGAACGGGGAGGTAGAATCTTCTCACAAATGTGTACCTTTAGTCTCTCAAGAGGGGTTTCTTATTAGATACAGAGAAAATGCAATCCTGGGGAGCCAGGTATGGTGAAAATAAGGACAGAGAGTAAAACACATTTCAGTTCTCCCCATGTCATTCATTTTTCATACTCTACAGATGATTCTGGAAGGAGAATCACAGATATCAGAGTGACCGAAACATGATCTCTCATAGAGATCATGGAAAAACTATCTGGGAAGCTGAACAGACACTGAAAACTCTGCCTTGTTTTGATGTGCCCTGATTTATTTATTTATTTATTTATTTATTTATTTATTTATTTAGTCATTAATTTAAAAAATGACTCACCACTTTCCTACCATGCAGTGATTTGAAACTGACAACATGGGAAACACATATTTAGCTCATACAAAAGAATAATTACAAATCCCTTCTTCTACTGAGCCTTCCTGTTTGTTTCTTTTTTGCAAGCTTAGGAGTTTTAGACTTCATGAATGTATGTTAATAATATAAAAAGGATACTAAATTTTTTGGACTGTGCCAGAATTCTAGTTATTGGGAAGAATACTACTATTAGAATAGTGTATAACAGGAAAAATAGTATTTACACACATACAAACAAAAATACCCACACACACACTCATCTGGGTACTATTGAAACAGAAACTTAAGCGTTCTTTTGAAAATCAGTTGTATTGGAAGGTGTTTTGCTGGGACAAATACGTGAAGGAGTGTTTTCCTGATGTGCACATAGGTGAAAGACTAAGGCAAACTCGTGAAGGAACATTTCACTGAAGCTGACTAAGGACATAGTATGTTCTGCTAAAGCAAACATGTGAAAGGACATGTGATGAAGGATCATTTGCTAACCACAAGCATGTATTGAAGCACAAGCATGTATTGGTCCACCTTATATGACATAATACTCTTTGGACTCTGGATAATTGGATAATCACATGTTGATGCAAGACCCTTGCTGAGGCAAGACCTATGCTTAGGAAAGACTCATGCTGAGGCTAGACTTGTGGAGAACATATGATATTTGAAGGGTATAAATAGGACTCAAAGGAGTGATGGAGAGAGAGCTTGGCTTGCTGGTACAGCTAGCCATGCAATGCTTGTGGCTCTCCCATCTTTGCTATCTTCATGTCCCTGAAAGAAACACAACCCAGAACTTCTCCTGGTTTTCCTCTTGGTCTCTCCTGATGACTAGAGCCGAGGCTAAGGCCTGGCTGTCTCTGTTAGGTCGTGTCACTGCTATTGCTAACCTAACACTATAGAACAGGACTACTGGTGTATCTGTGAGTGGATTCAGGCAAGTGGATCAAGCTGTTTGCTGCCTAATAACCTGTGAACTCAACTGCCGATTTCCATACAACACAGACAGGACTTGCTCCAAAGAATCATTCTAACAGATTAATTAGTAAAATCTTCAAAAATCTTTCTTGCAAGTGAGTCTTTGTAAATACTTAAACAATGGGAAAGAAAAGTTCCTATGTGATGCAGAAGATTTAGAGACAAATGTGGATGAGATTTAACCCAACAGTCTCAAAGATAATGATGAGTAAGTCTAAAACTTCAGACAGAAACTGATCTTTGTTTCATTTCTGCTAGATTTCACATCTCCTGCTGTGGCTGAGCACTTCTGAGCCCATTGCTGTTAGTACAATTACATAATGTTAGAGGTTGACTGTCTCTAGAGACACACCATTCTAAATCATTTTTAAGAGAGAATTTTAGATAAAAGAGAATCAAAAGCTTATGATTATTTCACTCAAGTTGGATGTTGATTCTCACTCACATAGTAAATAATTTATTCCTGTTTTTATCTGTGTGCCTTAAATACACAAGCAAATCCAAAGCCCTTGAAGAAAGAACGTTCAAATTTTTGTACATCCTTTAGTTTTAGCCTTATTCTATATATAATTAATGCTTAATAAAAACTAATCAACTATACATAATAGGCAGTAAAATAATAAGCAACCTTATGTTTTAGGCTTAAAGATGTTTTTTAAATTATTAATCTGACATTATTTCTCTCATCTTGCTGATCTAGTTAATCAAAATTTCCTCCAAACTTGAGAGATCTTTTCATGTATATTATGAAAAATAAATATAATTATCTTTTTTGAGAGGATGGTATTTCTGCTATGTTTACGTATTTGATGTTTATTGTATTATTTTTATCTGTGTGTGTATTTGCAGTTATGTTTTTGCACAGGTGCCATGGCACATGTGTATATGCCAAAGGCCAGCTTGCTGGAGTTGGTTCTCTCTCTGTTATATGGGTCCTAGATATTTAACTCAAGTCATCATGCTTGTTCAAAATTGACTTTACCAACTGAGCCATATTTTTAACCCATGTGCTACGTTGTGCAACCAAATGTTCAGAGTAGGAACCTAAACTGAAAGATGTAATTTTCTAATACATGTTATGAATGGATTGAGAGTGTGTAATGGGAGGCTTTCTATTATCGATATGGTACTATCAGCATAATGAAAGAGCGTCTGCACCATCCCATTTGTAGATACCAGCATATCAGTTGCTTCTCAGACCAGTGATCCAAGTTGCTGCTCCTCCACTCTGTTATAATGAGACTTTGTCTTTTGACTGATAGCTTCCTATGACTCTAAAGAACCTCCTCCTCTGAATAGATGATATGATTTCCTCAATCATTTTTCTTCCTATTTGCTCCCCCTTTTTCTTTTCTTTTATACTCCCTTTAAAAAAAACAAGGAGAATGTAGTTTTATTTGTTTATTTTCTGACAAATCCAACTATTATATATCCATAAATACAGCAGGTTTTGTGCATTTCTTACAGAGATTCTCTATTTTTCCAGTAGCCCTAGGAGATCCTGGACATATTCATAGTCTTTTTTTTCGCAAAGTATATGTGGAAGATAAGTATTTCATTAAGATATTTTTTCAAATCTACTGGATTCTTCTTGCTTTTGTTTTCCTTGGTCATCCATTATTTATCACTTGTCAATTTTCATATGGTATTTCTAAGTCTTTTTTGAGGTCAAGGATTTTTGTGACAGATAATGAAATAAAATAATAGATTAATCCAGGAAATTTTTCTTCTCAACAAATGGAGGTCATTCCATAAAAATCATTGTGGTTCAAAACTTGCGCGGGGCGCAGGCGGGAGCACAGCTGTGTGCTGCGGTCATGGCTGAGGCAGTCCACATAGCCACGGCTCAGGCCTCCTGCATACTACAGCAGTGGTCCCGGCTGATCTTGCCAGGGAGCGGGTCAGGGCGCGCCCTGGCTCCTCTACTGACTCTGTCCCACGAGCGGTTGCAGAGGAGAGAGTTCCATGGACAGCTGGGACAGGGAGAGCAGGGACCCAGTATGCTTGTGGCCACGGCTGAGTCCCCACTGGAGCAGGGAGAGTGCCTTGCTGAAGGCTGCAGCAGGGAGCGCAAGGAGGATTGAGAAGGTTGCGAGTTTCCCACTTACTCAAGGAGAGTCCAGAGTCCCAGGAGACAAGTAATTGAAGACATGGAGATTTTATTGGTCATGCTGATAGTTGTATCTGGATGGCCTCCTCTCCCACAAAATGCCAGTGGGGGGGGGGCTCCCTTATATTGGGGAGAGGGGAAGAAGGAGGGGCTAGGGCCTTCAGGTAATATGTAAACCTTGAGGCAGAGACCTGTTTCGTGCCCTCTACCTGTGCCTTACATGACCCACTGCATGTTAGATCTCTGGGTTCTGGGGCGTGGCCAAACACCCCAGGATTTCCACAGCCCCACAAATCATAATTAATCTAACTGCAGAGATAGAAAACTAAATTACAAGGGATGCATGAAAAAAAAACTCATGCCTAAGACTAGAAGAACATTGAGTAAGAGAGGGTGGAGAGATTGTCAGAGTCAGAGGATCTGGAAGTTTGCTGTGAGGTTGTGTCTCCTTCTACTCTCAGAAGCAAATTCTCAAGAATGTGACTACCCAAGTGTGAGCTGAAAAATGACAACACAAATAGATATGTCATAGTGGAAATAGAAAAGCTCATGAGGCCTTCATGCTAGACAACAAACTACAGGGAACTAAGCAAGCCTGGGAATGGGAGACTAGGCTCTTCCCCTGGGAGACCATATCAATTAGCTCTCTAGCAATAAACAGTCAACCCTGAAAATACACACACAGGTTAGACTATGTAGAATCAATAAGTTATGTTTAGGAATATAGACTTACATGCATATACATCTACATCATATACAGACACATATATGCATATAGTAACAATTAGAAAAATAGATCATTAATTTAAAGAAGTGTGGAAACTGGTAGTTTTGGAAGGGAAGAAAGGGAAGGAAGAAATGTTTGTAATTAAATTATATCTTTAAAACTATATCCAGTGCATCTTTCAAAGAAGATATTTGGGAGACATACAACAAACCTGTTGAGAACACATGACAGTATCCTCAACTTAGACATATGATGGCAAGGTAACTTCTGTCAACCACTTCCTCACTTTGGTTCATACTAAGAACAAATAATCTTTAATAAAGATACATGTTTAAGTGAGAATGAGTATGTGGGAGAAAAGTCTGCTATAAATGAGATATAAGAGGAGAAAAAAATTAGCATTAGAAGTGAAATTCAGGTGATATGCAAGTGGAGAGGAGGATAGTAGGTTGGGCAAGGATTAAACAGAGAATGGTCAGGAATGTTGGGGAGACAAGTAGGTGGAGGTAGGATCAATTAAATCTAAGGATGCATGAGATAATAGATTAACAAGAAAATGAAATTTCTAAACAATCACAAAGGATTTTAAATTAAAACATTCTATCAGGGTAGATAAAATTGTTATCAAAAGCCATTAGTTATTATTTGAAAATATTTAAGCCAGGAGTAATTACCTCTGAATGGGTAGTTGGTCCTTGGGACTAGGCTAAGAGGCAAAATATAATAGGCTACAGCAACTGCTGTTGGATATTATCACAGTTTCTGTTGTCAAATTAACACAACTTAAAATAAAAGTTTTAGTTGTCAGATTGACACAACTGAAAATAACATGGGAAGATAATCTCTGTGAGAGATTATCAATATTAGGTTGCCACGCTGACAAGTCTGGAGAATTGTCTTATTAATTTTATTAAGATTCCAAGTCCCAGCCCACTGTAACACTATTCCCTAAGCAGGCTTTCCTGAACCATGCAAGACAAGAGAAAGAAAACAGTCAAATAAACCTCCCTTATTTTTTTCTCTCTTCTTTAGATTGCAGTGGATATGATATAATTGTCTTCTTTCATCTCCTGACATTGTGACTTCTCTGCCATGATTGTCTCTAACTTGGAATTGTAAAATTGAACAATCACCTTTACCCTTTATATATTGATTTTATTGTTGGGGTCTTTTATCACAGCAACAGGAATAAAAATAGCACAGTTTCCCACCAGAGCAAGATGCTAAGTTTCTATAGCTGAAGATACTACAAACTTTGGCTAAAATACAGAGAAATTATTCTAGAATGGAGATAGAAATTTATCCTTGACAATGAGATTGTATGGTGCTGAGTGGGGATACTATGCAATCTGCTGCAAGAGCATGGGATCAAAATACTAACTCAGCTTTGGAACATATGTAATATTCTGGAACACCCAGAAAAGGACGGTACACTATGATTGGAAAGACACTGTGGCTCTTATGAACACTAGTTGTTCTTTCAGAGGCTCCAGTTCAATTTCCACTATCCACAAGGTAAAACACAAATTGCTATCAATCCAGTTCTAAGTTTCCTCTGGCCAAAGGTATCAGAATCACAAGTGATATACTTTCTTACATGTAGTCATTCATGTACACACAGAAAATAAAATAAATTACTTAAAAAATTTTTTCTTTCTTTTAATAGTGAAAATCTAGCAATAGAGATAAATTATCACTATGTGATTAGATATAGACCCCATTCCATACACACATGTGGTAATGTAAATTTTGTCATAATCTTGTGGTTGAGGAGATTTTAGATCATAATGGCAAACTTTTGTTTAATAGATATAATATGCCTATTAATTTATTTTTTAAATAACTAATTTTATATGCATTGATCACTGCCTACTGTCAGTTCTTGTTAGAAAAACTCTACTTCACAGTGGGCAGTGGTAACGATAGGGATTTTTAACTGGTAAAAGTCCTGAGAACAAGTGGCTGATGAATTCTCAACAATAAAAGGGATATCTATCACACCTTTGAGGCTTCAGAAACCTTGAGGAAGAGGAGGTAGAAAGTATACAAGAGCTAGAGAATGAAAGGATAGAGTGAGTTGGTATCAAACTTGAAGCACGACATTGTGCTATATTCTTGATCTTAACAGTAAATGCATTTACTAGCTACCATAGTTAGCTTCAAACATCAATTGACACACCAAGAGTCAACTTGGGAGAGGTAGCCTAAATTGAAGACATAGCTAGATTGGATTGGTCTAGTAGCCTGTCTGAGTCATTTTCTTGATTGCTAATTGATGTAAAATGACTCAGCTTACTGTGGGCAGTTCTATCTTATATCTAGTAGGCCTGAGTCATATATTAAAAAAAAAGGTCAATGGACTTTACTAAAAAGTAAAGAATAAAAACAAAAAACTATGAGAATAGCAAGGAGAGTAGGACAGAAGAAGAAGATCATAAGTGAATGCAAAAAGAGTGATGGGAATTAGTATAATAAAATATATTATATATGCAGCTATGAAACTATTATATGAAACCCATTCCTAGGTAGGACTTATACGTGCAGTAAAGAATAGATAACTGAGGATCTGGAAAGAAGGCTTACATTTAAGAGCACTTCTTGCTGTTGCAGTGTATCTACATTTGATAAATACTTCCTCCACATGCAAGATTCATTGTCATATGTATTTCAAATAGTAGGAAACTATGAAGTAACTAAATAAATACGTAATTTAATTTGGAGTTAAATTGACTCTGTATGGATTAAGTAGGAAAATAGCCAAGCTTCTATGATGTGGAAGTCTTAATTTCTGGAAACTATTAATATGTTTCTTTTGTGGGAATAGGAAATTAGAGATGAAACTAATGTTAGTAATGATGTTAGTAAATGTTTCTACATTTAACGTAGAAAATCTTTCTAGAAGTTTCCAGATAAACTTAATGTAATTTTAAAGCAAGGGACATTTTAAAAATGAAGAATCCAAAATATAGCATGGAATCAACTATTTTGGAAAGAATTTGCCTGATAACCTCTTTATAATAAACAAGAAACTTTTGGAAGGAAGGTAACAGGACTAAATGCCATTATTTTTTGTATATGAGGTTTCCATAAGAACAATATCCTATGCCATGAGTCCCTATAAATTGAAACTTTACACATGAAATTTCTAAAATTATTTAGATGACTAAATTTTTAGCATTAGTAAGCTTGCTTTATATGTTTGTCATATAATTGGGCAATTGTCCTAAGGTGTCTGATGCTACCTGTAACCGTACTATGCGTCTCTTTCTTTCTTTCCATACTGACTACCCAGTACATACTTTTCTCAAAGTTTCTCATCAATGTCTTAGTGATATTTTATCTCAAAGGATATTTTCTAGATTTTCTCTAAGCTATATAATCCTTCCAGGACTCAGAGTTCTTTCATTTCACAGATCTTTAATTATTGTTGTGTAGTATGTATCTCAGATCTCATTTCACAAAATGTCTCTGCTGATTTTCAGGTTTTCATGGATGGTTCTAGTGTATTTAACATTTTATGTCAAAAGCACATCTGCTTAATTAGATAAATAAAGTTTGCATACTTGTTATCTTCTTCTTTGTTGTATTATTTTTATGACTGTCCAAATATACTCACATTGGATTTACTTGCTGTTATGGCTTAATAACATACAGTAGTTTTAATTCTATATGACTTTAGTTTGATGCTCAAATGATTCTGACTTTGTCTTAGAATGTATAAGTTGGAAGTTTTAGTCTCACATCAACAGTTTCAGAAGGAGAATATTCAGGAGAATGACTTACATGATGAGAGCTCAACTGTCATGGATAGATTAATGCTGCCATTGAAATATATCATATTTCCTCCCTGGAGACTACAGTGTCCATGTCACCATACTGGAAGCACAAAAGCTGTTGGTAGCATGTCATTATGATCTTGAATTTTTGTTCTTTAAAAATGATAGAGTCTCAGGTATCTGCTTAACAACACTAAATGGGCTGATACAGATGTTCTCTATAGCAACATAATAATTAACCTTCAGTCATGAGTATTTAATGGAAATGTTCATTTTCATAAAGAAACAACTTGGTGATAATGTGAACGCTGCTGACTTCTGTGTTATATGCATAATCTCATTAAAGTGATTCTTGGGAGACTTCTGATTCCATACATCTGCTAAGGAGAGGTAAACACTTGCATGCTCTAGGGTGGAGGTTAAATGTCTGTGCTTTATTTATTTCCCAAACATACATGACAATCTGGCATAATGTCACATATTACTCATTATAGCATAGGAATGTCTACTCTTGCTTCCCAAAGGTTATATTATGGTTACAATTTTGTGATTCATTAAATGAAGTGGGATAAAATTATAAATACTGATTAGCTCTCATGTAAAGTATCTTTTGGACATCATACTTCAACAATATCTGGATATTCTATCTAAAGAAACTGATAATAAAGGAATTCAGAAACTGTTACTATTAAAAGTCTCAAATAAGACTTTTCTATATTTAGAATGTAGGATACATGAACTCTCTCCATTTGCATCACCAGTAAAGATTTTTTAATTGTATTATATTATGTAGATACATGAATAGATAGATGATAGATAGATAGATAATTAGATAGGTAGAGGGAGAGAAGGATGATGGAGGGATAGAGGGAGGGAGGAGGAGAGAGAAAGAGAGAGGGAGAGAAAGATAGATAACATGTGCTTGTATGTGTATGTCAGAGGAATACTTGTAACAGTCATTTCTCTCAAAATAAGTTCATCAGGCATGAGAGCAGGTGCCTCTATCCACTAAGCTAACTCACTTGTTCTAAGTATGGAAGATTTTGATACTACCACTTTAAAAGTGGTTAGACAGACAGACGTGTAGATAGATGATAAATTTATATAGAGTAGGTGATAATAGATGATAGACAGATAGATAGGAAGTAGGTAGATATATGAAAGTGCATAGACAAATAGACAGATATAGATAGATAGATAGATAGATAGATAGATAGATAGATAGATATCACTATGTAATAAATTCAAAATATTTTGGGAAATAATTCAGGAATTAGTTAGCAATAAATTTTTAAGAATTAATCTTTATTTGAAGCTACCCAGCAAAAAAAATTCTTTTACTGTATACTTAACATGTTAGACAATAGAAAACCCCATTAAGGAAGCAAACAGTTCAACTGGAACAGAAGCCATATAAAAATAAGTGATGGCTTGTGAAAGGTTTTCTTATTTCATTGTGAGAGATCAAAACTACTTTTATGGTTGAAATGTTGATATTATTTTCATCTCTATGGGACTGATCTGATACTGAGACCCCTATGGACTGTCTGAATTCAGCACAATCACTTCACCAGTTCTAAACCTTACTTATTTTAGCTGTAATTTTGCAAATAAAATTTAAAGATAATTTAATATTTAAAATTCTGTTAAAAAATAAGTAATGGAACAGTTTTGAGAAGAAGATTATAAAACTCAAGGACTCACCCATGAAAGCTGGAATTCCTTAGAAATGATGTTATATTCCTCTTCTTTAAATACTCTTCACCTGATTTTTTGTTTCTTTGTTTATGAGAATACTCACAGCGTATTCAGGAATCTTTTCTCAAAGGTCCTTTGAAAACTGTCTCTGTAGTATTTTGTTCTGTGTATCTGGGCTTATGACACTTTCTCAGTTACAACAGAGACTCTTAATGGAAATGGTTTTAAATAATACCAGAATGAACTATATGTTTCTAAAAATAAATATACATACATGCAGAACAGCAACTTGTAATTTTCAACATTATAAGCATTGTACTTGATAACTTTACTGTGTATATTTTATACTCAACTGTGCTACCTTATAAAACAGTCTATATTAGTCTCTCAAATCTTACAATTTCTTTTTCATTGTTTCTGTTTTGTGTAGAGCCTATAAAAAATGAGATCATCATGAGGAGAGCTAACCTGCTAAACACTGCCAAGCATTTAAATATTTCCCTGACTCCTTTGTGACAAAAGATTTAAATGAAAACAGAGATGAGATGACTGTAGAGGTATCTTTATATAGTATGATGCCTTCATGACTATTCTGCCCTCCATTTTGCAAGATCAAAACCAAGGAATCTTTATGTGTGCAAACACCAATGACCCCTCCATGCCTGTTTCTTAGAAGCACAATTGAATTTAGCAATTCACAGGGTTTAAGAGAAATGACTTGAACATAAAAACTTAGCTCTCTTCTGGGATCATTCCTCTCTTTAGTGCTTCTTAAATTTAAAATATTCTTCCAAAAAACAAGCTATATACTCTTGCAAATAAAGAAAATGTAACAATGTTAATGAGGAGGATGTTAAGGATTCTAATAGTGTTGTCAAAAAAAGAAGTATATGTAAGAACCTGAGAAAGCAAATAAATATAAATTAAATATGAATAAAATTAGAGTTTTTAGGATGAGATTAAAACAGGCAGCAGAATCAATTCCTATTCTGTTTCATGTTTGTCAGTTAACCAGTAAAGGGTGTAAAGAGAGAAGCTGCCATGTTTTCATTATGTAAACTAAGGCATACAAATAGAAATGTATTGCCTGTCTTAACTTAATTAAGTACATGAAGTTTGCCCACTCCTTTCTTCCCTTACTATTCTAAATTCTGGACCAGAGTCCAGGAAAGGACCTGCCTACAAAAGATGAATCAAGGACCCTGAATCTAGGTGACCTGGATAAGGCTGTGACCAATGTTAGCTGCCTTGTTTAACTCCTGTGTCAAAATATGATTGGTTAATGCAACAGCCCACCTATTACCCCTCACTTTGTGTTATCATAATATAAAAAATGTAATACAATCTCTGTCACAATAAGATCCTCAACTTGTCACCTCCCTGCTCATGTAGAACATAAAACTTTTGTTTTAAAGTTTCTGTCTATGAAGTGTTTTTTTGTTTGTTTGTTTTGTTTTTTGTTTTGTTTTGTTTTGAGCCTCTATCCCAACAGTACTTCACTCTTTTTCAATTCCATTGTTTATCTCAACTCAATAAGGTCTCCATCCCTTCTTTTCTGTTTCTAAACATTCTGGTAACTTAGATACCCGATAGGACTCCAAAATTCACAACATTTTGTAATTGTGAGTCACAGTTGATACTGTTGTTAAATGATATCTACTATTGATTATGTCCAGATTGTAAGACGTTTAGTTAGTTATGTTGGGAGGGTAGTCTCAAAAACATTTACATTATAATGGCCATTTTCCTGCTTTTACTGTTTGCATTATTTAATTAAATGCATTATATCACATATCTTAACATGTGCTTTGAGTCCACACCCACAGTGACACACTTACTCTAACAAGGCCACACCTAAACCAAAAGGGCCACACCTTCTAATAGTGCCACTCCTTGGGCCAAACATATGCAAACAATCACATGTAATAAACCAGTTACTCAGTACTTGAGTAGCTAAATATTATTTATTATTTAAATCTTGATTACAAAGGGAATTTGCTCATTTAAAGCCTCAGTTAACTATAAACTTTTCCTCTCCTAACTTATACTACTCAGACCTTCGAAGGGCCATTGAAAAGAACATCAAACAGCTAGAGATTGACATCACTAATCTGAAGAAATCCCTCATTTCGCTGTCTGAAGAGACCTCCAAAAATAGCAAAGATCCTTATTGGACTTGATTTACTCTATTATAATAGAAAAGGCTGTGTAGCCGGGTGGTGGTGGCACATGCCTTTAATCCCAGCACTTGGGAGGCAGAGACAGGCGGATTTATGAGTTCAAGGCCAGCCTGGTCTACAGAGTGAGTTCCAGGACAGCCAGGGCTACACAGAGAAACCCTGTCTTGAAAAACCAAAAAAAAAAAAAAAAAAAAAGGCTGTGTACAGGTCTTGACTGCATACAGTCCTTAAAGAAGAATATTGCCTTTACATAAACAAGTCAGGGATGGTTAAAGAGAGCATGAAAAAGGTCAGAGAAGGCCCTGAGAAAAGTCGGAGAGAGAAAGAGAAAGATGAGTGCTGGTACAAGAATTGGTTTTCAACTTCTCCAGGGTTGTCAACCCTACCTCCTCTCACCTTGGGGCCATTATTTGGGTTCTTTTTGCTTATTTCTTCGGGTCCCTGGGCCTCAAATAGGCTGACTAACTCTGTGAATCAGAGATAAATAATTTGGTAGCAAAATCTATTCAGATACATTATTATAAGTTAGCTATGGAGGACCATGAGATTCAAGATGAGGTTGTTACTTTATCCACAGTGTTCCCAAAACCCATCTCCATCCAACCTAAAAGAGGGTTCTTCTACCCCTAGACCAGGCAGAGAGGGGCCACCCAGAACCCCCTCTGACAGGCTATCTGAATACTTGCTTAGGCTGCGAGGCTAAGCACTGCAAGGGAATATCAATAAAAGTTAAAAATATCTCTCTGGGTTCCCTGAGGGACAAGCCTGACTGCATAGGGGTTGATGTCAAAAGTATCCCCTCTCCAGAAAAAAGACATCGGGATGGGTATGGCCCTCATGCCTCACTGGACAACGACAGGGGGACCGGAGCCATTACAAGGTCCCCTTCAAGTACTGGAGGTCAGGCCTCTATCCCTGCCTTCGCAAGATTAGATCCTCTACAGGCAGTCTGTACTTAGAGAAGGGAGGAGATGTCAGGGGCATCCCTGCTTATACACTGAAGGCCTAAAATCAGCCATAGGCCTAAAATCAGCAATAGGCCTGTCATACATGTATACTAACACCAAGTCTTGTGTCTCTGTGGATAAACATTGAAACAGATGGATATAAGCTATTGTAAACAGGCAGTTTTTGTGACAATTTACCAGCCTGAGTAGTCATAGACCTTGTAAATAGGTAGCCTTGGCAGATAATACCAACTTAGATAAGGGCAAGTGAATCATAGGCAGAGTCATATTGACCTGTCCCCTGAACCCTCATCCACCTGGTACCCTGTTCTGAAAAATATCTGTATTCCCCCTGAACACCCACACTCCAGTGTCATCCCCTTGCTCACATCCTGCCTTTTTGGTTTATAACCCCTGCATGAATGAGTATAAATTACAATTTGAATGTATATATATATATATATATATATATATATATATATAACTTTTCCTCAATATTTCACCAAATTACTTCATCTGATTATTTGTTTTATTAAAGATCTATCTTTGCCTAGTAATTTTATAATTTCCATGATAGTTTCTTTTGAAGAAAATCATGTTAGAATCATAGACATTTTTAATGTATATAAAGTACAAGTTGAAAAAAAAATTATAAATAACAAGGGCATTAAACTTTGTTTCCAAATTGGAGTAAAAGGAGAAAAGGATTATATTGAGGTCAATCAATTAATTGTATTAATTAAGCTGCTTCAGATTCTGAAGGAGTTGGAATCTGAATTATTTGATTTCACAGTCTTGACTTTTCTGCTGTGTTGCTTCTGTTTTGAATAGAACAGGTCCTGTTAAGTGTTATCTTCTGCCTTTATATTAGGAAGGCATCCTCTGCAGGTTTTTGTGTTGTCCACACACACCTTGCCATTCTTATTTTTGCCTCTCTGATTCCACTCTGACCATTCTCTATTTCTGCACCATTCCTTGTTCTTCAATGTAATAGTGTCTGAAAAGTAGCTGTCTGAAAGAACTGTTATTGTCTGTGAGCTCATTACAATTTTATGTGGAAATTTCTTGTAAATTTTAACATATTTCTCAGTATCAATTTTATTATCATTTCTGTGTTCCAAAGATTTAATAATTTTTCAGCAATTTACTCAATCTCCATATATTGTATCAAGGAAAGTGCCATGTCCACAATCAATATAAAGCAAGGGGGTGAAAGAAATGGAAAATAACATATCAAATCAAAATAAATCAAAATCAACTATTGTTCTTAGCAGTTAAAGTGATTGGAAGGCCTGAGGTCCTTTCTTATATCCCAAGTAAGAGAGAGAACAAATTCATCAAAGTTGTTTTCTCACCTGTGGAACATGTGTGTGTGCATGCACTCACACACATACACACACACACACACAAGATCATACACACTCACACACACATGCAAATCCACACACTTGTACACACATCATATACATACATGGTCATCATAATAATGATAATAACAGTAATAAATATATTAATAATAATCAAACTACTTTATGTTCCTGTTTTTCTGTCTCTATAATACTGGCTAAATGAAGGCTATATTAATTTTAATGGAATATCTTTACATAAAATGAAGACATTTCTCCTAAAAGGGAAAGCTATAAATGTGCTGAATTTTGTACTGAAAGTACTCATTGACTTAAGCCTGAGATAGTTGTAAGGAATCTGAGTTCCTGGTCACATAAACTGAGTATGTATAATGTTCATTTAAGATACAAACTCCATTCCCCGAGGCAAAGTAGAAGTAGAGCATGGATAGCAATTCTATTTCATGGCTCTGAAAAAAACTTCACATTAAATGGAAATTTTAAAAAAGCACTTCTTTTCTCCCAGCTCAGGAAAAGTTAAAGTCTAATGTTGTCTTATTTGATACAACTATGAAGAACTAATCTTTATATGAAATTTAATGTATAGCTTTAAATTTCCATCTGGGCCTAAGACAGAAGAATGAGGACTAAGTCTTCTTCCTTTCCCTAAAACCTGAAACAATACCAAAGGAAAAGCAAAGATAAATGTAAGAAACAACAGGCAACATGTGTAGAGATGGATTTTGAACATTGAATATCAGGCAGTAAATGTCCAAAAACACTGAAAGAAGAGAAACAAAGTAGTCGAGTGATCTAAATCTACTGGCATATTGACTGGAGGGAGTTCCAGAGTTGCAATTCAGGTACTGAAAAACTAGCTGGGGCATGACACTTTTTCTAAATTGAGGACACATATGTGGGAGTCTCAATATATCCATATAAGTGGTGCTACAAGAATACAATAAAAGGCAACAGACAGACTGGAAGTTTGGTAATTTTCAGAAGGTCCCTTAATGAAGAAAGACAATATTGTCCATCAATTACATATTAGGAAACTTTCCAAGCCTATGGAAAAATCTACTCTCAAAGAGTATAGCTCTATATATTACACAGTCCTAAGTGTTAACTTGGTGTCTTGTATGATTGTCACACATTAGGTGGTTTGGAATTTCTAAAAGTACCTTTTTATTGTTGTTATCACTGTCTTGACAAGGCTTAAGAAGTTCGACTCTCTTGTGATTGTTTCAGGCTCTTTTGTTCCAGGACTGAGTGTTTAACCAGACATGTGCCAATGTGCAAGTGCATATCAAAAATTTGTCTGCATCATATTTCCTAGTGTTTTATTGGCTGAGTACATGTGGGAGCAAACCACATATGTACCAATATCAAGTTATCAGGTATCTTGAAGTCTACCAAACTAATGTTCCTTCACAATCTACCACCTCTAACTTCTAATGATTCACATTTAGAAAATAAGCTA
Source organism: Grammomys surdaster (assembly GCF_004785775.1). NCBI lineage: Eukaryota > Metazoa > Chordata > Mammalia > Rodentia > Muridae > Grammomys > Grammomys surdaster. Next base: position 10,144,244 of record NW_021604591.1, read on the forward strand.
ATGTCCTAAAGACCATAAGATCTCATAAGTTTATGCCATCAAATCATGAACTTTTCATCTAGAACAGATTCTGATGGAGGAGCTATGCTTTAACCAGAAAAGAAAACCTTGTAAGCCATTAAGCATTAGGTAGATTAATAATTAAAGAAAACTATAAAAGCAGTAGGGTAGAAGTAGTATTGGTCATAGCTAATTTTAAAACCTTTGGAAAATGAATTTTGCCTTACTAAGTGATTAAGCTACACACCAGAGTCAAGTTCAGTGATTTTTATAGAAATACAGAGTTATCAGGGCACAACAATATAACATACACATATTTGAAATTCACTCAAAATTTACCTCATTTAGAAAGATAGAAAATTATGTTCATAATGAGAATAAAATACCAATACATAAAGACATTTAGATAACATCAAGCTTAAGCAAGGTTTATACAATTATTGAAACAAAATCATTCAATTGTATTTTTAAGAAGGTAGAAAGCTATATATCATAAGATATAAAATACATTTAAGTAGATTCAAACAAAGCTTTTTGAAAAATATTACAATACCTAATGTAAAAATACATAGAATGATGTGAATGGCAGTTTTGACATTGTAAAACAAAGATTATTGAACAGAACTTATAACATTAAGATTACCAGAGTAAAAAGATTTTGAGGAAACAGTCAACAAAAGAATAAAGAAATCAAGATTGAAATGCAGAACATGAAGAAGGCTAATATCTGTATATGTGCTACTCAGGTAAGAAATGACATAGAGGTCTATTTAGGAAATTTAAAAAATGATGAATTAAAAATTTCCAACTTTGTTTAAATACTTACATGCAAGAAATTAAAAGAATTACATATTTTCCAAGAGAGTATATTTACAAGAAGAAATTTATTGTTATTTTTTTAATCAAGAGAACAATTTCATGAAATTTTTAATCAGTGAAACAAAGAAGGGAGAAATTACATATTTTATATCTAATAAAAATATGAAAATAGCAAATTTCCTACTAGGAACAACATGATCCAAAGCATATTCTGCATCAATTGTGAAGAGTTAATGACAAAAGATACCTTGATAAAATACCTTTTATATTAAACAAACATTTCCCTGCATGGTAAGGCTGACCTTGAGGCTAAGTACCTGAGCAGTGAAAAGGATAAATCATGCCAGCTAACTGAATAGAAATAAATATCACAAGAAAATATGAATGTAATCCAAGACCTTAACCATAACAAAAATATTTAAAAACAGATAATTAAAGGCTATATATTAACTTTAAGGTTTCTTCACAACTAGTGCTTAAATAAAAGCCATGTTAAATTTAGAGATACTATCTTATTAATTCACAATTTGGAGGTTGAGGAAGGAGGATCATGTGTTTCAGACCAGACCACACCACACAGAAAGGTTCTCTGTATAACACCACATTTACCTAACTAACAAAAAGCAAAATTATAGTCATGTAATGAGAATTTCATGTAAGTATCTGACACTATACACTATGGAACAAGTATGAGGAAAGAATATGTGCCAATCCTGGCACTTCAAGTCTCTGCTTGGCTAGATGAATCCTCTCCCATTGAAGCCAGATAAGGCAGCCCAAATGAAAGAACGTATCCCGTTTACAGGCAACAGTTTTTTGGAATAAACTCCTCTCAGGTTGTTAAGAGCCCACATGAATACCAAGCTAAACTCCTGCTGTCTATGTTTACGGAGGCCTAGGTCAAGCCCATATATGTTCTTTGATTGGTGGTTGAGATTCTTCCTGTGACCAAGAGCAGTTCTTAAAACAATGTGAAACTAAATTTTTTGAATAAAGAAATTCTACATAGTAATTTGCCAACCTACTATTTTCTCCAAGCTTTTGATGTCTAGTAATCAGTAACAGGTAGAAAGAGACAGTATATCCCTAAAGTTTATAAATGCTTTGAAGACACTATTGGTGGTGACGTTATTCTCGATAATTTCAAAATAATTGAATTGTGTTAAGAGTTTACCATCAGAGAATATAGTAAATTTTCCATAATAAACAGTGAATAGTCAATATAGGCAAGCAAAGATTATCTCTCATCAAGAATCACCATGGGGTGTGGGGGGAGCCTTAGTAGTACAGAGCCTCTGTGTAAGTCCCCAGCAGAAGGCTCCTCCAAGTTCCCAGACAATCCCCACTAAACTCTGGAGTTTACCATCCCTCTGGCCCTGGGCTTTTCATCCTCAGCCCACAAGTCCTCTCCAGGCCCTCTCCATTTCCAACTTCCTGCAATTTTCAGTAACACCTGGATGTCTGGGAGTGTGGGAATCCCGGAAATGGTTCATCCTCACAGGCCCACAATCCCCCTCCTTTCCCAACTCTACCTGGTCTCCAGCAGTGACTAGATGTCCAGGAGTTAGGGAACACTTGTCTCTTCTGCCTCAGCCTCTACTATTTCTCACCCAGGCTAGGGTCCCCATCTTACTCTGTGTTTTCTCACCCCCTGAGTTGTGTATTGGTGCTTCCCTCAAGTCCAGCACCTGATGGCAGTGTAGGATATAATCAGCCTAGCATTCTGCATTTGAGGTCACACTCCCGGTGGTGAGACTGAATAAGAACCCACACATGTTGTGTTATGAAATGGACATGAATTTTAGGCAGAAAATATGGAATGTTATCGTTTGGGTTTTAAAAGTCCCACAAAGTACTGAAAGCTTGGACTCTACTGGATACTGTTGAGAGGAGGTAGAAATATTAGAAAGTAGGAGTTACAACCTTGCCCCTTCCATATTATATATGGCTTTGGTACACAATATTAAAATCTTTAAAATGAAAGGGAAATTGATTATTGAGAAAAATGAAATAAGGTTTGTATTGCATATTAGTTGTGAATATGTAGGATTTCTTAAAGGTATAGTTACTTCAACTGAATCCTATTGAAATAAGCACTTTTATTAGAATTTCAGAAAATTCTAATATAATGGATCAAAATCAATTGAAATACTTTCTTCATGCCAATACAAAAGCAGCCCTTTTTAACTAAGACAATCTAATTTTCTAGACTTGTTCACAGAGACAATTATTAATTGAATTTTGCTCAGGGATTATATTATATGCCAAATATAATTTATTGTTCACAAATACTTTCTAATTACAAACTGGTTCCATTGCACTTGAGAACAGATATGTTGCTCTCATTACACACTGAGTCAGTTCTAAATGTTTGTCTGTATAGAGCGTATTGTTTTATTAAGCACATGGTTAAGATATGTGATGTAATGCATTTAATTAAAAAATACAAACAGTAAAAGCAGCAAAATGGCCATTATAAAGTAAATGTTTTTGAGATTGTCCTCCCAACATAACTAACTAAACATCTTAAAATCTGGGCATAATTAATAGTAGATATCATTTAACAACACCATCAACTGCGACCCACAATTACAAAATGTTGTGAATTTTGTAATGCTATCAGGTATCTAAGTTACCAGAATGTTTAAAAACAGAAAAGAAGAGGGAGACATTATTAAGCTGAAATAAACAATGGAATTGAAAAAGAGTGAAGTACTGTTGGGATAGAGGCTCAAAACAAAACAAAAAACAAACAAACAGACAAACAAACACTTCATAGGCAGGTCCTCTCCTGGACTCTGGTCCAGAATTTAGAATAGTAAGGGAACAAAGGAGTGGGCAAACTTCATGTACTTAATTAAGTTAAGACAGGCAATACATTTCTATTTGTATGCCTTAGTTTACATAATGAAATCATGGCAGCTTCTCTCTTTACATCCTTTACTGCTTAACTGACAGACATGAAACAGAATAGGAGTTAATTCTGCTGCCTGGGAATATATACTCAGATTTGGCCCTGCCAACAAGATGAAACTTCTTTAAGTTTAAGAAAGATGCTGTCTTAGTTAGGGTTTCTATTGCAGTGACATGGGGAGGGAAGTGTTTACATCATCTTAAAACTTGCAGTCCATCATCCTGGGTTGCCAGAGAAGGAACTCAAGGCAGGCAACCAGAGGTGCAAATTAATGGAGGAATGCTACTTACTGATGTGTAACTCATATTTTAATAGACCCGAGGTCTTATCCATTTCATGGCTACATGCTGATGGTTGGCACCACCCATTGAGAGCTGCACTCTCCCAAATCAATAATTGATTTAGAAAAATTTGCCAGAAGGACAAACTTATGGAAGTATTTTCTCAATTAAGATTCTCTCTTTCCAGCTTTATCAAAGAGAGTGATACAAATAAATCAGCACAGATATATAAACAGAAAGATATTTACAATTACATACTTTCTAAAATACTATATTATAATTAGAAAGATATTTATCTTAGAACATGTAGTGGAATTCCCCTTATAAGCAGTTTGTATTGATAATGAAAAACAATGAAAAACAGAGTAGGTAGTTTTGGGTGCTCAGTAGAGCTGGAAGTTCATTGTTGTGTATGAACATTAGCCTACTTTTGTACTGTTCTGCAGACATCTCAAGATTGTTCAGATAAATTGACTTTTAAAGGAGACCAAACCACTGTTGAGTAGATAGACTTCCATACCTTGTCCAAAGTCTGAGATGGCTTAGCCTTTCATACATGTCTGCATAACATTTACAACCATAAGGAACAAGGGACAGATTTCAAACTCATTGTAGGCTCAAATATAAAAAGTGGACACTATCTTGTAAAATAGCAGTGTTCTTCAAAATTGATTTAGTCTGTTTTCCTAAATAAGCAATCTTAACAGCCTCAAATAAATTTACATTTTTCCTTATTTGATTTATTTTGTTCACTATAGGTAATGTATATCAACTGTATGTGTTTGTCTCAGTCTCTGTCTCTCTGTCTCTGTCTCTCTCTGTCTCTCTGTCTCTTTCTCTCCCTCTCTCTCTCTCTCTCTCTCTCTCTCTTTCTGTGTGTGTGTGTGTGTGTGTGTGTGTGTGTGTGTATTTTAAAATACTAAAAAAAACAGAATTAATGTAATCTGAGACAAAACGAAGTTATCACCTCTCTATCGTCTGTTAAATTATAAATAGTAATTTGTTCTTGGACTTTTTGTCAGAGTCTGTCCACTCTATACTGCAGTCTGCATGTGTGTCTGATGTATGAATAAAGGTTCTAGTAAATCTATTACCCAAAAGGAAAGTCTCTTACAGTGGCCCTCAGCATCCTAAACTGGAAACCTTTTATTTTTTTCATAGGTGGTGAAAGGACTGGGTGATTCTGAACCATAGCCTTCAGCACTAGGTGCTCTTGAAATGTGATGGTCAATTCTGCTTGTTTCCAAGCCCTCTCACAGATTTTTTTTTTGTTTTGTTTTTGGGCTTTTTGTTTTGTTTCTTGTTTTGTTTTGTTTGTTTTTTTAACAGCATACTGATAATCTTTCTAAGTAACACCCACATGTGCTGTCATCTTTTCTATGAGTTTTTTCCACTTGGACTCCAACCTTTCTGCTGGTCAATGTCATAGCTGAAGTCTTATATTATTTTAATTCCCTTCATTTTATGCTTATTCTCTCAACAAAGGCTAAATTTAAAAACAAACATATTAACAACAACGTGTTATCTAGCAAATACCTAAGTGATCTATGCTCCAGTTTTGCTCTTCCTGTAGTGCTTTCTGAACATTTCTGCTAATTACCCACTTTAGAAATTGACTTCTAAGTTATGGGTGTAAAATAACTTTAAATAAATTCTTAGTCCATTAATGTGACATGCACAGCTTTATACAAATGGATTTTCTCATGAGGCCTCAAGAATATGGAATTCGCATGTGCTATGACACCTAAGAAAAACTTAATTTTACCTATGTGCAAAATTAGAGGTTTAAGTTCACTGCAATCCACAATGTAAAGAACATGTGCTAATGTCGCAGTGCTATTTCATCCTTTTCTTCTTCATCCTCTTTCCTTTTCTACTTCATAATATTTATTTATTTATCGTGTGTGTGTGTGTGTGTGTGTGTATCAGAGGAGAATTTGTAAGTGCTAGTTCCCTCTTCCGTCAGTCCCAGAGTAACTCATCTCTCAGCAGAATGATGCTGCTTCAAGTCTAAATCCTGTATTTGCTGTTCTGTCTTGACCTGGGATATTACTCAGGTTTCAGCATCCTCCAATTAGACTTCACTCAAGTCTTTCTTCCTTAGTCAGCCTCTTCCCTACTTCCACATTTAGAAATTAGAATTTTTTCTTCAGAGTGCTATTTCTGGATCCTTTCAAGTAAAAAAGTAGCCTATTTTTTTTTTCTGTTTAGAAACAATGGTAAATATTTTAGTATTTCAGTTCACATAAAGTTTTTGTTTCATATTGTTTTGCTTTATCCCTTAAGAGCCCTTTCTGAAGATCGGAAGTACCTTTTCCTTCCAGGTACTCAGAACAAGGCTACAGCAGGTATATTTCCATACTCCAATTTATTTGCTTCTATCACTGTCTTACATCTACTCTGAAGAGCACCGGCTCTTCCCCTAAAGTAGCTTCTGTCAATAATTTAAAATAATTTTGTATTGGTTATGTTATTTATGTACATTTCAAATATTATCACCTTCCTATTTTCCCCTCTGAAAACCACCTATCCAACACCTTTCCCCCCTGCCTGTATGAGAGTGCTCCCCCACCCAGCTACCCACTCCCTCCTCACTGGACTAAAATTCCTCTATTCTGGAGCATCAAGCCTTCACAGGACCAAGGGACCTTCCCCTCCCATCGACACCATATAAAGTATGTTATGCATCTGGAGCCATCAATCTGATGGTTGGCTGTAAGCATCCACATTTGTACTGGTAAGACTCTGGCAGAGCCCCTGAGGAGACATCTATATCATGTTCCTGTCAGCAAGGACTTGTTGGCATCAGCAATAGTGATTGGGCTTGGTGGCTGCATATGGGATGGATCCCCAGATGGATCTGTCTCTGAATCACCTTTCCTCCAGTCTCTGCTCCACTTGTTGTCTCTGTATTTCCTTTAGACAGGAACAATTCTGGGTTAAATTTTTGATTAGGGTGGGTGACCTCATCCCTCAATTGGGGGCTGTGCCTAACATCTGGATATAGTTTCTACTGGTCCTCTCTCCCCTTTATTAGGTATTTCAGTTAAGGCCCTCCTTTTTGGGTCCTGGGAGGCTCTTGCTTTCCTAGCCTCTAGGACTTTCTGTTGGCTACACCCAGGTCCCCATCCCCCATTGCTACATACGTCTGTTCAATTTCCTGACCCTCTGTATATCTTCTCCCATGACTGACAATAATTTTAAATGCTTTATTTATGTTATTTCAAGTGTCAAGATATATGAAAATAATATATATGCAACCTTTTCCAAGTTGATTTTTAAGCTAACATTTTAAATTCAGTCTATATTCATCAAAACAAATAAATCTTTATTAAAGTACTCTGACCACTGTATATTAATTTTGTCAAAAAAGTATTATTCACTGGACAGAGTCTAGAATTAGCTGGAAGAAATTCTAGATAAGTTCTCTATTGCAGGTTCACCTGTGGGCATGTCTATGGGATTTGTTCTGACTATTAAGAAGGATGCTTGAAAATCTAGCCTGAAAGTAGGTGGCATAAATATCTAGTTTGGGATGGTAGGTTGTATAAGAGTTCACTGTGCAATAAACATAAGAGTATTTGTTTCTCTCTGGTTTTGATTGTGGTTTTAGCATGACTATTTGTTTCAAGATCTTGCTTTGACTCTCCTGCAATGATAAGCTGTGATCTAACATTATAAGTTGAGGAAGCACCTTGCCCCTAAATGTTTTTTATGAAATCTCAAAGTAGCACCATGAAAATTAAACTAGGGCAAAGAGTTTATTTCATTTAACACTCAATTTCCATGTCTATCTGTGCAGGCTAGTTTTAAGTCACCTTGACACAAGTTAGAATGATTTTGGAAGAGAGGCTCTCTATTAAAACCTATGGGGTCCTTATGCCTGGTCCTGTCTGCTGGAACAGACTCCTAGCTGGTCTGCTCCCATGGAGACACCATATCCTGACCAATCCTAGAGGATCTGCTGCACTCAGAGCAGTTGACACCACATCTTGAAGTCATGCAAATGACCTGACAGTCTGAAAGCCTCCCTGGAGTTCTGCTGCACACAGGGAAACAAAAACTATAGTTTGTAGCCCCCCCTGGAGAACACTTCCACACAGACAACAGTTTGACCATTTGACCACTCCACTGAAGACCCAGCAGTCTGAAGGCCTCCCAGGGGATCTACTGCAGTCAGGGCAATGGAACAACAGCTTCTCTGACCCTCTGAAGGGCCCCTAGATGGAAGACCAAACAGGTGGTCTACTATAGCCATGGCTGCAGACCTACTGGGAGACCTGAACCAACCAAAGGACAAAAACGGCAGACTCTAGACAGAGTCACCCATACCAACAAACACCAAGGATATCCAGATGGCAAGAGGTAAGTGTAAGATGATGAGCAACAAAAGCCAATATACTTGGGCATCATCAGAACCCAGTTCTTCCACCACAACAAGTCCTGAATACACCAACACACTTGAAAATCAGGAATCTGCCCTAAAATCCTATCTCATAAAGATAATAGAGTCCTTTAAGGAGAATATCAATAACTCAGTGAAAGAAATACAGGAAAACACAGGTAAATGGGTGAAAGAATTGAATAAAGCAATCCAAGACCTAAAAGAGGAAGAAGAAACAATGAAGAATACACAAATGGAGTCGAACCTGGAAAAAGAAAAACCTAGGAAAGAGGCCAGGAATTACAGATGTAAGATACACCAACAGAATTCAAGAGATAGAAGAGAGAATCTCAGGTGTAGAAGGTATTGTAGAAGAAATTGACACAACTGTGAAAAATAATTCAAATTGTAAAAAGCTCCTAACCAAAAGCATCCAGAAAATACAGGGCACAATTAAAAGACCAAATCTAAGACTAATTGGAAGAGAGGAGAGCGGATTCCCAGTTCAAAGGACCTGAAAATGTTTTCAACAAAATCATACAAGAAAACTTCCCCACCCTAAAGAAAGAGATGCCCCTAATGGTACAAGAAGTCTATAGAACATCAAATAAATGGAATCAGAAAAGAAAATGTACTGGTCACATAATAATCAAAACACTAAACACACAGAACAATGAAAATATTAAAAGCCGAAAGGGAAAAGGGCCAAATAACATACAAATATAGACCTATCAGAATCACACCTATAAGAATCACATCAGACTTCTCAACAGAAACTATGAAAGCCAGAAGAGACTGGTCAGAAGTCATGAAGATTCTAAGAGAACACAAATGCCAGTCCAGGTTACTATACCCAGAAAAACTCTCAATCAACATAGATAGAGAAAAACAAAACATTCCATGACAAAACTTAATTCAAACAATATCTATCCACCAATCCAGCTCTATAGAGAATCCTAGAAGTAAAACTCTAAAACAAGGATGGTACTTGCACCAAAGAAAGGACAAGATATTAAGCATCTCTCAACAAAGCCAATAGGAGAGAACCACAAGCACATAAAGCCACTTAGAAAAATGAACATATCAGGTATGAACAGTAATCTATCTTTAATATATCTCAATATTAATGGACTCAAATCACCTATAAAAAGACATAAGCTAACAGACTGAATATGGAAACAAGATCCAGCATTTTGCTGCATATAAGAAACACACCTCAATAAAAAAAAAGGCAGACACTATCTCAGAGTAAAAGAGTGAAAAAAGGACTTCCAAGCAAATCATCTCAGGAAACAAGCTGGACTTGCTATCCTCATAGCCAATAAAATAGACTTTCATCCAAGATTTATCAAGCATGATGAGGAAGGACACTTCATATTCAACAAGGTGAAATCCACCAAGAGAAAGTCTCAATTCTGAACACCTGTGCTCCAAATGTAAGAGCACCCACATTCATAAATGAAACATTACTAAAGCTCAAAACACACATTAAACTCCACAACAATAATAGTGGGAGACTTCAACACCCCACTCTCACCAATGAACAGGACATTGAAACAAACTAAACAGAGACACAGTAAACCTAATAGAAGTTATGAACCAAATGGATTTAACAGACATCTACAGAACATTTCACCTTAAAACAAAAGAATATATCTTCTTCTCAGCACCTCATGGTACCTTTTCCAAAATTGACCATATAATTGGTCACAAAATAAGCCTCCATCAATACAAGATTGAAATAATCCCATGCATCCTATCAGATCACCATGGCCTAAGGCTGGCCTTCAATAACAGCAAAAACAACAGAAACTCAACATACACATGGAAACTGAACAACTCCCTACTCAAAGATAACTTGGTCAATGAAGAAATTAAGAAATTAAGACTTTTTAGAATTTAATGAAAAATTTGAATCTTCATAACTCCATCCTATAAATATCCCATAACCCCAAACTTATGGAACAAAGAAAGCAGTGCTAAGAGGAAGATAGCACTAAGTGGCCTGTAGAGAAACTTGAGAATTCTTACACTAGCAACTTAACAGCATTCCTGAGAGCTCTAGAACACAAAGAAGCAAACTCATACAAGAAGGTAGAAGGCAGTAAATAGTTAAACTCAGGGCCTAAATCAACCAAATAGAAACACATAGAACAATACAAAGAAGCAACAGAACCAAAAGCTGTTTCTTTGATTAAATCAACAAAATAGAGAAACCCCCATCCAAACTAACTAAAATGATCAGAGGCAGTATCCAAATTAGCAAAATAAGAAATGAAAAGGGAGACAAAACAACAGTCATGGAAGAAATTTAAAAAAAAAAAAACATCAGATGATACTATAAAAGCCTATACTCAAAAAAAACTGGAAAATCTAGATGAAATGGATGGTTGTCTAGACAGATACCACATACCAAAGTTAAATCAAGAGCAGATAAACAGACCCATATCACACAAGGAAGCAGAAGTTATTAAAAACTTCCCAACCCTCCCCCCTCAAAAAAAAAAAAAAAAGCCCAGGACAAAATGCTTTTAGTGCGGAATTCTAAGAGACTGGCAAAGAAGACCTGATATCAATATTGCTTAAACCATTCCATAAAATTGAAACAGAAGGAACACTACCTAACTCATTCTATGAAGCCACAATTACTCAGATACCTAAACTACACAAGGACCCCACTAAAAAAGAGAACTCAGACCAATATCACTTATGAATATCGATGCAAAAATACTCAATAAAATTCTCACATCTGAATCCAAGAACACATCAAAAACATCATTCACCATGTTCAAGTAGGCTTCATCCCAGGGATGCAAGGTTGGCTCAATATATGATCATCAATTAATATAATCCACTGTATAAATAAACTCAAAGAAAAAAAATCACATGATCATCTCCTTAGATGCTTTTGACAACAGCCCTTCATGTTAAAGTACTGGAGAGATCAGGAATTCAAGGCCCATAACTAAACATGATAAAAGCAACTTATTACAAATAACAGCCAATATCAATTTAAATGAAGACATACTTGAAGCAATTCCACTAAAATCGAGAACAAGATATCAATGCGCACTCTCCCCATATCTAATCAGTATAGTACTCAAAGTGCTATCTAGAACAATAAGACAACAAAAAAATATCAAGGGTTTACAAATTTCAAAGAAGAAGCAAAGGTAGCAGTATTTGCAAGTGATATGATAATATGCATAAGCAACCCCATAAATTCTACCAGACAACTTCTCCAACTGATAAACAACTTCAGTGAAGTGGTAGGATATAAAATTAACTCAAATAAATCAATAGCCTTTTTAAATACACATGATAAACAGGCTGAGAAAGAAATTAGGGAAAAGACACCTTTTACAATAGCCTCAAATAATATAAATTATCTTGAGTATCTCTAACCAAATAATGAGAGACCTGTATGATAATTACTTCATGTCTCTCAAGAATGAAATAGAAGATCTCAGATAATGGAGAGATCTCCCATGTTTATTGATTGGTAGAATTAATATATCAAAAATGGTCATCCTACCAAAAGCAATCTACAGAATCAGTGCAATCCCCATGAAAATCCAAACACAATTCTTTAAAGACATGAAAGAGAAATTCTCAAATTCATCTGGAAAGGCAAAAAACCCAGAATAGCAAAAACAATTCTTAACAATAAAAGAACAGCTGATGGAATCACCTTCCATGATCTAAAGCTGTACTACACAGCAGTAGTGATAAAAACTGCATGGTACTGGTACAGAGATAGACACATTGATCAATGGAATAGAATTGAAGACCCAGAAATAAAACCACACATTTACGGTCAGGACATTTGATCTTTTACAAAGACACCAAGAATATACAATGGTAGAAAGAAAACTTCTTCAATAAATGGTGTGGCTCCGATTGACTGTCTGTATGTAGAAAAATAAGAATAGACCTATATTCTCACCAGGCACAAAGCTCAAATCCAAGTGTATCAAGGACCTCAACATAAATTTAGATACACTGAATCTAATAGAAAAGGAAGAAGAAAAGAGCCTTGAATTCATTGGCACAGGGGGAAATTTCCTAAACAGAACTCTAATGGCTCATGATCTAAGGTTAAGAATTAATAAATAGGATCTCATGAAGCTGGAAAGCTTCTGTAAGGCAAAGGACATAGTCAGTAAGATAATTTGGTAACCTACAGATTGGGAAAAAATTATCACTAACCACATATCCCATAGAGGGCTAATATCCAAAATGTGTAAAGAACTCAAGATGCTAAGTACCAGAAAACCAAGCAATCCAATCAAGAAATGAGGTTTAGAACTAAACACAGAATTCACAACAGAGGAATCTCAAATGGTTGAGAAGAGCCTAAAGACATGTTCAAAGTCTTTAGTGATCGGTGAAATGCAAATCAAAATAAGTCTGTGATTCCACCTTATACCAATCAGAATGGTTAAAATCAAAACCTCAGGGGACAACTCATGTTGGTGAGAATGTGGAAAAGGGAGAACACTCCTCCATTGCTGGTGGGAGTGTAAACTGGAACAACCACTGTGGAAATCAATCTGGAAGTTCCTAAGAAAATTGGAAATAGATCTACCTGAGGACCCAGCAATACCATTCTTGAAAATATACCCAAAAGGTGCCCCACCATAGGGTCACGTGTTCCACTATGTTCATAGCCGATGTATTTGTGATAGCCAGAAACTGGAAACAACCCAAGCATCCCATGACAGAATAATGGACACAGAAAATGTGGTTCATTTACATAATGGAATTTTGCTCAGCTACTAAGAATGAGGACATCCTGAGTTTTCAGGCAAATGGATGGAACTAGAAAATATCATCCCTAAGTGAGGTAATTCAGACCCAAAAGGACATGCATGGTATGTACTCACTAATAAACGGATATTAGCCAAAAAAAAAGTACAGAATACCCAATATGTACTTCACAGAACTCAAAAAGATCAACAAGCTGAAGGGCCCAAGTGAGGACTCCTCAATCCCACTTGGGAGGGAAAAGAAAGCAATCACAAAGGGAGAGGGAGGGAGGGACCTGGGAAGGAAAGTAGATGAGGGCCGGGGGAGAGGGGAACCTTGTATTAGGCAAAAGAAAAGGTCTGAAGCTCTGAGAGCCAACTGAAGAAGGGAAACAGGCAACCTAGCGAGTAGGAGGTTGGGGTGGCTGGAGGGATCTTCCATAATGCAACAGAGACCAGGGAGTTGAGAGACTCTCAGGACTCAAAGGGAGGAGGGACCTTAGATAAAATGCCTTACAGTAGGAAGAGGGAACTTATAGAGGCCACTTCCAGCAGGAAGACAGGGCATCAAATGAGTTAGGGGGTTGCCATCCCACAGTCAAAACCCTGACCCATAATTCTTCCTGTTTGAAAGAACTACAGAGATGGAAATGGAGAGAAGCCTGCAGAAAAGAAGGTCCAGCAACAGGCCTAAAGTGGGATCCAGGTCAAGGGGAGGTCCCAAGGCCTGACAATATTACTGAGACTATGGAGCACTCACAAAAAAGGATCTATCATGACTGCCCTCCAGAAGACCCAACAAGCAGCTGAAAGAGTCAAATCCAGATATTTGTACCCAACCAATGGTCAGAAGCTGCTGACCACTGTGGTTGAATTAGGGAAAGGCTGAAAGATGAGGGGAAGGGCCGCCCTGTATGAGGACCAGAAGTCTCAATTAATCTGGACGTCTGAGATCTCTCAAGAATTGGACCACTAAAATAGCAGCATATACCAGCTTATGTGATGTCCTCAACACATATAGAGCAGAGGACTGCCAGGTCTGTGTTCAGTCAGAGATTTTACACCTAACCCTCAAGAGACTGGAGGTCCCATGGAGTTTAGAGGTCAGGTGGGGTGGGAGGTGAGGGTTGGGGGATGGGCACATCCTTGTGGTTACAGGGGGTGGGTTGGAGGTATGGGATGTGGAACATTCTGACGGTGGACTTAGAGGGAGACCGAATAAAATCTGGAGGATTAAAACATAAATAAATTTGTGTTTACTATCTTGCTTGTTCCTTGACTATTTGCATCTATTGCTAGTTCTACCTAGAACTGATCTTAATACTTGCATGTAATTAAAATTGTACAGAAGCAAAAAGGAGGAGGGGGGATGGGATAGGGGATTTCTAGGAAGGCGAAATAGGGAAAGGGGATGGCATCTGAAATGTAACTAAATAAAATATCCTATTTAAAAAAAAAGAATAATGAAAAAAAGAGAGCCAATGTACAAACCTGTGCAGCATTTCTTGACTGATGACTTACTTTGATTCACTTTGGGAGGGCCCTGCTCATGGTAGATGATGCTACTTCTGGGCTGATTATCTGGAGTATTATAGAAATGCAGACTGAGCAAGGCATGTGTAACTAGCCAATAACAGTGTTCCTCCATGTATTTTGTATCAGCCCCTGCCTTCAATTTTCTTCCATGATTGAGTTCCTATCCTGATTTCTATCATGGATGAGTTAAAAATCCCTTTATTCTCTTGTTCTTTGCTGGATTTTGTGAAGTTACAGCAAAAAAGCTTAAATAAGAAATTCTACTTTTTTTTCTGCTATCTTCTCATTATTAGATCGGTTGTGTGTATTTGGAGAAAAAATTCTACAAAGGTGCAGTTCTCTCTTTCTAATGCTAGTGTATATATGATCCACAGTATATGAGCTAATGACAATCTTTCTTATTTGCTCTAAGATAGTGTTTTCATGCCTATGCTATAAGATGTCATATTGCTTTTTAATATCATCCTTTAATTTTGATATACATCATCAAGTCTCACTCCATCCAAGGGAGTAAAGCTAAGCTCCTCAGAGAACAGAATTTCAAAATACTTGCCAGTATGTTCCTTCAACTACATACAGTTCATTCATATGTTTACTGCTCAATAAATATTTGATCTCGATTGTTTTCTCACATTTATTATTGTATACTGACACATTAGGCATTAGGTGATTACTTTATATGAAATATGTTGCTTTGACCATCATAATTTTTCATCCATGTATATTCTACTGTATCAGATGTGAGGACAAAGCATCAACCCTTATGAATATGAAGGGCAAAATTGACAGTCTGAAATCATGGATTTTAAAAATCAATTAAGTTTCTGAATTTTGTGGTTGTCCAGATAATGACAATTTTTAAACTTAGAAAGTCCATTACTGCTCAGGCTTGAAACTCTCCAAGACTATTGTATGCACTGGCACATGGTTATATGGATTGAATGTGAGTCAGTTAATGCTTCTTTGAGCAGGGTATTTTCTCTAATCTAATGCAGTTTCTTCATCTTTGAACTGAGAACCAGAAATAGCCATTCTTTGTAAGATTATTCAAGGACTAAATATTTTAACATATATTACACTCTTGGAAGAGAACTCAATTCCTAAATATTTTGTTGTTGTTATGATATATGTTTTAAACACAAAGTTAACAATCAATAAATTACAAACATTATATTGTAGAGTTATGAAATGTAGGTTTTGTAAGACAGATAAATGTTCTGAGATTCTTTCTAAGAAAATCCCACATTTCAGAGTAAGGTCTCCCTCTCAAAATTCCAGTTTATAATCATTGAAATAAAGTTCAAAAGAAGGATTATGACCATAAGACAGATGTTTATATACCTTTAATGTAAATGCCTTTACCTAAGTACAAATTAATACTTACTGTCATATAAGTATTCAGTTTTATAAATTATTATTATTATTATTACTGGCATATTTGTATAATGTACAGATGTAGTGGTTAGAGGACAATTTCCTAAGCTAGCCCAAGCTTCCACTCTTGGACAAAGTTGAGAATGGGTAAAACTTGGGTCAACAGGATTGTGTGTCAAGTGCTTTTAATTGCACAGTCATCTTACTTGCCTACTTAATAACTATTATTGTTTAAAAACACACACATTATTTTCTCATTGAATATTAATGAATATTGACAATTATTCATCTGGGGATGTCTAGGAGTAAATATAAAAAGTGAGAAGACACTGCAAACCCACCTTGGAGAAAGAGCTATAAGATGTTCTCATCCTACAAATATGCCTCATTGTAGCTCTAATTTAGGCTAAAATATGTGGTAACATGATTTCTCATATGTATTTTTCTAGTTGCTTTCCTTTGGTAATATCATAAACATGCTGGTTTTAGTAATATATTCAAGACCTCAACTTAGTGTTATAAGACTGTAACTGCCGTTTCTTTTGTAACGGCCGTCAGGTTCTGCTACTTTGTAAAGGCCGGCCGGTTCTGCTGCTCCGGTCCGCAGGCCAGGGTCTAGCAAGAAAGAGAGTGGGGACGGAGGAAGGGGAAAAAAGGGGCGAGAGACGCAAAAGATAGATACAAGACAGAGTCCGGTGGCGTCTCTTCAAGTCTCTTCATTATTCTCCTCTCTTCTTACTATATTCTCACTCCTTCAGTCTCCTGACACCTCTCACTTTCTCACTCCTTCCTCTACTTCCTACTTCCTACTACTTACTACCTCCTACTTTCTACCTCCTACTCCTCACTCCTCAATAGAAAGGAAATCCGGGTATTTATACCCTTTACCACGTGACTTGCCCTCGTGGACAATCTCAACTGAAGCCACTACGTCACGTGCCTTGTAGCCATGGATACCAGGAGCACCTTGCAGCTGGGGGCACTAAACAGTGTAACAAGATGTCTATCAGAGTGCGCTCAGCTATTGCAGGCTGTTGAAACAAGTCTCCTGTCAGGGTATATGGCTCAAGATGGCTGTAAAGATGATAGCCACTTTCGGCTAAGAGTCGGCTCCCAACATAAGACTACACAACTTGTGTTAAAATTAAGCAATAACAAAAATGTCATTTATTTTCTACCTATATTCCTTCTTGTACTTGCTATTATGAAAACTACAGCAAACTAATGAACAACTATTTTCCTTGGAAACATATTGGTATTATGAAAGTACTCTAGTAAACATTCAAATGACTGGAAACCATAGCCACGTGTCATACATATACTGCCAAAAGGATGCCTTCACCGTGAACAGTATGTAAATTCCCCATTTGTGCCTGGAATTAGGAGGCAAAGCAGAGCCTGACTTTTCAACATTGAAATAGGTAAGGATTTAAAATGTCTTTGCAAAAAAGAAGAACCTCCAAAATATTAGGCAGTTTGTGAGACAAAATGCAATGAATTAGGTGACATCTGAGCAGATTTTAAAAATATCTTGCTGTATTTAATGTTTATTATCAATACTGAAAGCTTAAAAAAATAATCTGAGAATGAATCTCAAAGGAGAGTATCAGAGGTAGTAGATGTCTAGTGTGTTCTCGTGTGTATAGTCTAATGAATTCTTTTTCAGATCTCACTTCTTTGGTAAAGACAGACCTTTTACATACATCAAAAAGTAATTCTAAGATGAGTAACTTTAAAGCAATAATCAGGTTATTTAAAATGGTGTTTAACATAGATTTATGTGAAAGGGGAGGTAGAAGAAAAGATCCAGGGAGATGATGAAGAAAAGGACAGCATAGCATATAGTTATATGTGGTTTAAGTACAGGCTTCTCGAAGGAGAACCCTGATTAAGTAATTTACCTACAAATATGTATGTGGCAAATAATATGTATATGAATATGATATATATATATATATATTTGTATATGTGTATGATATATATGTATGTGTATATGTATATGAATATATGTATGGAAAGTGTATGTAAATATGTATTTAAACATAAAATGAAGATATATATATATATATATATATATATATATGATTTTATTGTTTTAGAAGTTGTAATGAACAAAGGCTATTATCTGCATTTACATTTAAAGAGTGAAATAAAAGGGTTTAAGTGTTTTAACATATGTATTTTTATCTAAACAACTTTTCCATAGCATATAAGGTAGTTTTTGACCTTCAGGCATATAGATAAGAAAAATAAAACAGGTACAGAAGGTCAAAGAAATTCTACCACACAAATGTAACAAAAATGTTGTCTGATGTCTTGATTTTTGTAGTTCATAATTTTCTTTGTGGGATTTTCTTTGTAAAGTAAAAGCTGAAGTTTGATACAAAAGTTATTCACAAGTTAAATACAAGGTCATGTGTACAATTGCCTTTAGCATAGTTCATTAATTAAGGGTATTGTTTATGAGATTTATCTCACAAAGTGGACTAAGTCATTTGAACTCTATTTGCTTAGTTGTATGCAAATTCTTAACTGTTCATCAGAGAAATATAACCAGATCCTGAGAATCATCCAGCAGAATACTTAAACCAAGTCCTAGGAGAAAATATCTGATTTGCTTTCCATGTCCCCTTAATGGCCCCCATTTTTAACAAAAAAAATGAAAAAAGTTAACTAATATAGACTCCATGTTTCTATTAATATCCATAGTTTATGTATATGCATTATTAATAATACTGTTGTTTTAATCATTTCACATTGATCACTGTTTCAGATGTCTATTTACACTATTTACTAAACTCTAAACACAGTGCTAGACTGAACACTTCAGGACATAAGAAAATTCCTTCATAGCTGTGTCCTCCGCACTGAGAAAAACTGCTGGTGTGTATCAGATACTTAATTAATGTTCACGAACAAAAGAATTCCTAAGAACACACAGTTAGTTCTAAAACATAACAGCAGACTTTCACAGAATAGATAATTTGGGAGAATACAAAGCATAAAGATTCAAAATAATTATAATCAATCTTGAATAAATAAATATTTTTACACTCAAGAAAATGATCCCATTTTCTATCCAGCCTCAGTATGTAGCCTTGTTTCTATATTTTGTCTTCATTGAGTGTTTTAAGTCTCAGTACTGATTATGAGAAGGATATCCTTTAGGAAGTAAAAATGAAATTTTGAGTTCTGAATCTGCATGGCTGTTAGGAGAGAATATGATAGCTGACTGGAAAGTGTAGGTATGAAATGATGGATTATTCCATTATTATCTATTAAATTTGATCTCAAAAATATTACCAGATATGTTTAAATCTGTCAGACACATAGTCAAAATTGAAGTGAAAATCCTACTCTCTTTAATTTGAAAGATGCATAATTCTATGGAGATTCACTGTACCTTATCTAAGTTCTATGTTGTTTTGTAGTTGGGCCTCATATCACACAACATGGACTGAAGAGGACATGG
This sequence comes from Grammomys surdaster, assembly GCF_004785775.1. Classification (NCBI taxonomy): domain Eukaryota; kingdom Metazoa; phylum Chordata; class Mammalia; order Rodentia; family Muridae; genus Grammomys; species Grammomys surdaster. Next base: position 10,163,772 of record NW_021604591.1, read on the forward strand.
TGTTCTGTGCATGGTGAAGTAGTGGAATTGTAAACTGATTCATGAAGAACAAGCAATTGGGGATGATAGAAAGAACCAAACCAAACAAACTCAACTCACATTATAATGTTAACAGGGTTTGGGAGCAATATCTGGACCAGGTGTTTCCAGGCTATGGTGGTTTGTTTTGTTTTGTTTTGTTTCAGTAATAAAATAAAAGTCTGTAGAAACTGTAAAGTACTGATAAGACTTACTTAACAGCAAAATAAAAGATCAGAATATACTAAAAGGAAACAGGAGGCCATGTGAATCAACATACTGTAGAGCCCAAATTATTCTTTAAGGCTTTTTTTCATGAATTTCAAGAGGAAGGCTAATTTAAATAATAAGATGGACTGGGGATGAGTCTCTGTTTTGACTGCTACATCAGGTAACTTTAGTTTTTCTGCTATCCACAGACATTTTCCTACTATATTTGTTTTTATGGTATCCAGTTGTGGTTGGAATAATGTAGCAAATAAAGGTTACTCCCTGAACAGTCATGTATCAACACAGTTTAGCTTTATTGTACACGTATCAAAGCCAAAAGGAAGCCAAGTTTGATAGTTGTCTTGGAGGGAAGATTTATCACATTGTTCAGAGGTGGGTGTGTATGTAGCCTCATACAGATTGAGAATTCCAGATTGCAGCAGATTAGTAGGTATACTGTTCAGAGAGAAGTAGGTACAATGCTAAATCACATGGTATTCTAGGTTGCTAAGATACCTACTTTACTTGCCTGACTCACACAACATTACTAATTCTACCACTATGTGTAATCTACATTCATTCCTTTATGAGGGTACACTCCTAACAGTGAAAAATTAATTTTCTACAATGCACAATAGTATACTACTGGGGTAACAGTATGAGACTTAAATATTCTTCAAATATCCATGTAATACAAATATGTTCTACAGATTTTTCAGAACTTGTAAGAATGTATGTAATTCTGGTGATGTGTCCTTATGTTGTTAGAGCTATGAATTTGGGAACAATTGTGGAACTCTTTTCACTCCATGTTCCTTACTAGCCATAAAATCACCATTTAACCTTTCAATATATTTGCTGTATGATGAGATATTTTTCTCCCTTCAAGCCAGTCTCCATAGCAGAGGCCTAAAGGCAGGAAAGAACAGGATATAGCTGGGGCTTTGCATACACATATTTCTAAATAATACACTGATTAACGTGTTGGCAATCTAGAAGGCCCTATATGCATTTAGTTTTTATAATCCCCTGTAATCAATGCAGAAATTTCTTTTCCCATTGATAATGCTCAAACTTCAACAAATTCTGGCTTTGTGTATATGCACAATAAAGGAAAAATGTTCTGAAGTGAGCAGCCAGGGGGAATGTATTATTTTAGGGGTAAAAGCTCTATTTTCTTATGGAATGGAGAGTACAACATTGTGTTTTATAAAACAGGCATCTTTTGTTTGATAAGTTGATTATTTCAGCCTTTTTACAGCAAAAGGAAGTTGACTAATATAACAACAAATCTTAAAGAAATTTCAATATAAATTCTGTCTGGGGCAAACCGAATCCCCAAGTCAGCAGACGTACATAGATTAATACTAGACATGGTAAAATACTGACCCATAAAAGAGAAAAAAAGACACCAGAAAATATGAATTTTCATCTTCTAAGTAGAAATAGATTTTCATCAGAACAGTTTAAATTTTTCTCTTTTTCCATAGATATCATAAACATGATGCAAAAAGTAGTAAGCACTCAAGCATAAAATAGTGAAGTTTTATTATGAGAGAAGTAGATACAAGAGAACAGTTAAGAACACCATGTCAACACATTTTTGTAGATTAGAGGAAGTATTAAAATAAGCTTAGATAATATTAAAGATGACTTTTAAAATATTTGAATGTAAGAAAAATATAAATTGTTAGCCATCTATTTAGTTAATGATCCGAGTATTCACATATTTCTAACAACATTTGTGAAATAATGAACTTGCAACTATTATCCATATTTCAGAAATAAAATACAGGAGGAAAAAAGACTAGATCACATGCTATGATCTCATAATACTAATGCTAAAATATAAACCTAGCCCCTATCTAAGATGTTATACCATGCAGCTTTTTAGAAAATGAGACAAAGACCAGACCAGTCCCTACACTTTGCACAATCTTGCTTTTTTCAAGTCTTGCATTTGAATGACTTCATTTCACTCATTAACATTCAAGTCTTTCAAACATTTCCTGATCTTGCAGGCCTTTTGCAGCATTCTCTGAGTTGTCTTGTAAATAGCAAATGCCATCTCATCATTTTCCTTTGGGAAAAAAAAAAACTTCTGTAAGAGGTAGCTAGCAGCCTAAGCCTAAACTTCTAGTTTTACATTCAGGATCACTGATGCACCCTTACCCTTTCTTGCTGTTATTCTCTGTATTTATTCTGATGTTATCCTATCCAATTTCTTCTTTCTGTATCTTCCAGTAACTTTGTGACTTTAAGTAAAATCAAGAATTTTCCCCATTAAGTGAAGCATGTAACTACTTTCTTGTCGTTTTATAAACTTTAGGCCCCTGACAAACCAACAACAGCTCTAGGTATGTTCCTAGCTTCCTAGGTAAAAATCCTTCATTACTATTGCTATTGCTATAATCATTCTATGGGATATTTGTGTTCTCCCCTTAACGGAAATTGGACTCCATTTTTTCATTCATAAATTACTTAAACAAAATATTGGGCTAGGCTTTGATAAGCTTTTTTTGAAGAGAGTAAGTATTCTCAAAGACCTGGTAGATAATAAAAGGAAACAAAACTCTTCAGAAGCTGATCAAGAAGATCCTTCTTAGTTGCACTATTGCCAGAGTATGTTAGCTTGATTTGTTGTTGTCCCTTAATGGAGCTAAAATAATCATTAGAAAAAGAAAAATTCAGGGCAAGCAAGCTGTAAATCTCAGCAGCACTCCAGTAGGTAAGAGAAATATGAAGAAGATGGCATAAAGCTGTGGCACTCTAGTGGCATGCATAGAGGTCAGATACATGGTATGCAAGGAATCCATGTAATGGCAGGGGTACCTTAGACAAAGAGTCAAGCCTGAACTAGTAGCTAAAAACACAGTAAGAACTGAGATAGAAAGAAGAAAAGCAAAACCCTTAAGGAAGCTACTTGGTTGTGAGAAGAGACTACTCTAGGGACAGGCTTTTGGAGAAGGTAAAACATATCATCCCGTTAAAGAGATGGCTGTTCTGCTTATCTCTTTTACATGGCTTGGGGTGACTCTTTTCTTGAGTCAATCCCTTCACCAAGTGTTTGACTAGCTTGACTGAAATGTTATACCTCAACCAAAGCCAGAGTCCATTAGCTTGATTTTTCTGTGTCTGACTAGCTTGACCGAAATTCATTTATTGATATACTATGAGCTATGAGAGGGAACTCTATTGTCCTAGCAAGAAAATTAAGGCATTTATTCTTCACAAGAAGTAAATATTAAGAAATTAGGATGATTTTAGTATTTAATATATATTATGTTTCTAAAATATTATGTTTTGTTTGTGCTCATTGAGAAGTTAACTTTGGAATAGAGTTAGGCCCATCACATCAGACACAATCATCTTATGGTTATTGTCTTTCAAATCATCTTGTCTGGACATGAGCTGGTCACTCTAACTGTGTGATGGGTATGAGAAAATAGCAAAACAGTCCTAAATAAAAGACATTATTTTCCTGAAAATAGATAGAAACCAACTATTTCTAACAGGTTGTGATAGTTTATCCTATAGTACAAAAGTGGCTTCAGTGTGAATGAGAATCCCAAAGAGCTTGGCCGCAGAAAGCAAACTCAATCAGAATCTCTAGTTAATGTTTAACCTTCTCTGGTAAATTTCTAATGGATAGTGTGAGCCCTGATCTGTTGATATGTGTTATTTTACTTGGATGTTTTACCTAGGGGACACTCTGTACTACTAGGGAACCTCTATTGCTAACTCCAGATGGCTGCCTTAACTGGGCTACCTAAATCATATTTTAGTGGATGTTTTAAATGCATTATTTAATGATGTTTTGCTTTTTCTCTCTGTCTATTTGTCTATTGGTAAGCCTGTCTATCTTTCCATTTATCTATAAGTCATCTATTTATTTATGTACCTTTTTCTTGTGTACTGGTTAGGTTTTTGTTTTGTTTTGCTTTGTTTTTTAAGGGCCATTAGGGAAGAGGTAATCTCAATTGAGAAAACGCCTATATCAGATTGGCCTGTATGTAAGTTTGAGGGTTTTGGTCTTGATTAATGATGGATGTGTATGAATTCAATCCACTGTGGGTAGTGCTATCCCTGGTGGGTCCTGGAATGAATAAGAGAAAAATTGAACAAAATTTGAGGAATAAGGCAGTAAGCAGAATTCTTCCTTGATCTTTACTTTAGTTTTTGCCTCCAAGTTCTTGTCATGGTTGAGTTTAGGCTTTCGATCCCTCAATGATGTAAAAGAGCAGTACATCTAAGTAAAATGAATCCTGTCTTCCTCAAGTTGCTTTTAGTCAGTATTATCTTACAGAAATAGAAATCAAAGGCAGATAGCATGTCATTTGTTTATATATATATATAATAAATTCACTTATTGTAAAAACAGAAGGCTGATAATCATAGATCATCATCTAGATAATATGAGAACCATTAGGAAATTGTCAGATGAACCTGGACTGAGTCACAAGTGAGACAATAATGTTAACATGCTGGGAAGCATGGTGGCAGTTTGAACTCTGAAGATGGTAGTGGTAAATAGAATTATTTAAAAGAAATAAAGATTATAATTCCTGTTAATGTAATGTACAACTGAGTACTAGATGGTTACACAGAAGAATGAACATTCATGAATTATACAAATAATTCAGATTTTATCTCAATCAGCTTTTCAATAAAAACTGTCATGACCATTTTCTGAAAATATGCATGAGTGCTTCTTTGAGAATCTTGGCATTTTATTTTCATCAATTTATTTTTCTCTGGTGAGGTTTCAGACAAAAAATCTCTAAGGTAGTTTATTTTTTCAGATGAGTATGGAAGAGATATAATTCTTTGTTTCTTCCTTTTCTGCAATTTTCTTTCACTGAATTGATGATTGAGGTATGTAATGTTTTACAAAAAGTTTAATACAGATTTGCTGCCTCAGCATGCAGCAGCAATGGAAATATGGAGTTTACTTTAATGACATCTTCACATTCATTCTTATGTCATAAACAATTTCTAGAAAGCCACTGTTGTCACTTTAAAAATAGTTCAGCTTTTTGATCTTAGATTCCTTTTGTAATATTTTTTTTTACATCTGACTCTAGCTTTCAACCCATTGGTCTTATACTCAAATTCTTCTCTATACCTCAATCACCTATACTTATAACTCCTGGCTAATAGCTTAGCATCTCAAATAGCTTCTATTTGAATATCCCTTCACAGAGTTTTGTGGAACCAGTGGGGAAGTACTTATTGTGATATTGTATTTATAAGATGTGTCACTTTAGTTTAAGTCTCACTAACAACAGCTTACACAGCTTATTTCTGTCATTGTAATATCAAAAGACCAGTCTACCATGGGAATTTAAAATGCTAATTAGACAGAAAATGCTCAAGTTCTGTGTGTAACTACATGTCACAGAAAAAGCAAATCTAAGAGAGCCTGTGACAATGCAAAGAGCTCTCAAATTCACAATCTGTAACATGAATCCCCTTGAATTGTACAGGATGGCAGTTGAGCTCCCTACCTTTTTGTTTTTAAAAAAACAAATAAATAAAAATCCTGCTGCCTGCTTCATCCCTTGAAAGTGTATTCTTTCTTAACTGCTTCTATTCTTTGCTTCAAACTATCTGTATGTCTCTGTCAAATACCTTGTTCTGGGACAAAGAAACCTGGAAAATCTTTGAAGGTACCTACCAAACCCCATCATCCACCATACAAAATTAAGAGTCTGTGCCATATCAATTTAACAATTTTTGAGTCAGAATATTGCTTTTCTTGTTCTCTTTTACATGATTATGTTTGTGTTTGTGTGTCTACTGTGTGTGTGAGAGTGTATGTGTATCTGCATATGTATATGTAGCAGACATGTGCATGGAAATCAAAAGACAGGTCTGAGTGTCAATAAGTATCTTCAGGCAGGTACTGTAGTTGTTCCCTATTGACAAGGCTAGCTGACGTAAAAGCTTCTGAGAATTCTTTTGTCTCTACTTCCCAGTTTCCTTTAGGGAAACACTTGGATAATGAAACTTCTGCCTTACTACCTCTGGTTTGTATATGATTCTGGGTACTCAAATTTAGATTGGCAAGTTTGAGAAGACTAGTTTCAGCAAATAAGCCACCTCTACAGTCATGCCTTGAAACTTTTCAAGAATTCCTTTCCTAAATCTTGCAGTAGCCATATATAGACATGAAAATTGTTCTCAGAAGGAGGAAAAACTTGAGAATTTGAAGCAAAGTACTCACTAGAATTGGAGTCAGCTGGATTTGATGTATATGAGGCTTGTACTTGAAGAAATTAATGCAACAGAAATGTGGAACACAGAAACATATGTTTCTGGTTGAAGAGGAGAAGAGGATGAGTATGCATTGAAGTTGCTATTAATGCATTTGGGATCCTGAGTATGCTGCTTAATGATGTTTGCTCATCAAGGTAAGTTGCTCTTGAGTCAGTTCATACCAGCAATGTCTTAAGTGTCTCTTTTTTCTTCTACACATAGAATTAGAATGGTTTTGGGAATCAATAGATAATTCTTTATTCTGATATCTTTTTAGATTATTTGAAAATTCTTTGTGACCCAAGTATGGATTATCTGTGTGTTATCCTATCTTTGAAGGCACTAGTGCAGATTAAATATTATGAGGAACTCCAGTGAAAAAACAGAAAGGCAAAGACATGAAAAAAATACTTTGTGGATAATCAGCAGCAAAAGAGCCTCACAAACATTGCTTCAGAGGACTCAGAATGAATGAGTCTCTAAAAAGTCTGTCATCAGTGACAGATGGACTTCAGTGTTTCTCACTATATAGCCAGAAGAATTTTTTGTTTTATTTTATTATTATTATTATTACAAAATACTCATTGAACTCAACAAAACCTTGACTTAAATTACTGCCAATACAAAATAAGATAATTCTTACCTCACAAGGTAAAAGACATAATTTACTCATTAGCCAAATATGTGTGACCCTGGCCCAGAAACATTCAAGGCATCCCAAATTGTATTTTTTAATATGATAGGAGTTTTATGATGATTTTATGATATCAAAAGGTAAAGCCATAAATCAGGACACTGTAACTATGGTGGTAAAAATATCAATTAGGCAGGCTCCAGAAAAGAGGAAGAACCTAAGGAATAAGACTCATATGCTTTCTGATATCGTTTTTACTCTTTAGGTTGGTAGAGACAAATGCTTTGTTTGTGAGTACCTATTACTTATGAAGATATTAGGCAGCATACAGAAGAGGTAAGAAGTGACTACCAATGGAGCTAAAAATAGCCAAAGATAAACTGTGAAGAGTTCATGGACCTCAACACTCCAATCTCTCCATAACTTAAGACTTACAGAAAAATTTTGGATTAAAGTTTGGCTTAACCAAATATATACAACTTTAATGAATAAGATTTAAAATAGCAGTGAAAAATTATACATTCGTACAAAGAGAAGATGATAGGTTACCTTTTTATGTGAGAGTACAACACAGCTAATGATTCATTTTATGAGATAATGCTTTGCAACTAAGAAAATAAACAGTCTGGGAAGTATTCTCTAGTTCAAATATTCTAAAAATTTGTGATAGGTGACAGAGTGAGGAATCTGGAACAATAGAAATATAGTCAATGATTTAGTTATGAAGGAAGTCAGCTTGAAGATACTATCATATAACATTTTCCTTTATGATATAATAGTAGTATGGGTAATAATTGTAAGACATGTGGAAAGAGGAGAAACTTAAGCAGATAAAGAAGTTCTGGATGTCCTATACACATGAAAGGGACAAGTAGATTCACACACAACCTGTATCCAGTTTCTTAGTGTTCAGAATTACTTGCCAACTAATTATATTTTCCTTTTATCTTTTTATAACTATATTTCAGTTTTTGAGTTTCCCTCACTACTACTCACCATTTCATATATGCATGCATGTTTGAGTCAGCAATTTGGTTCAATTATTTTGGATATATGATGAGACGACCTTAAAAATAAAAGGATATCGCTTTATGTAAATATTTCCCTTATTAGCTGAAAGCTCAGCAGAAGAATGTCAAATAAGTTGACCTTGCAAGATAAATATGCTGTCCTTTCTTTTGCATTCAGACTTTTTTGACTTCTTTCTATTTTTCATCATTCAGATTCAGTTAATTTGTTTTTATTTTCAGCCACCCCTTTTTTTTTTTATTTCAACTCTTATTGCCTTCTGTAAATGTCTATCAGCAACATATTTTTTACATGGCATAAGAATAAAATGTATTTTCTTCATTTGTAAAGGTGGGAATAGCCTTATTTTCCATTAGGAATCATATGAATCTTAAAATTGAACCAAAGTATAGCAAACCAGTAAGACATTTAAGCACAGGTTGAAATTTATATTGGTGTCTCTTACCAGTAGTTTCATGGTCACACTTTTAATTACATATGTCGAACTTCAACAAAAAATTTTAAATGGCAAATTTCAGAAATAAATAATTCAAAATATTAAAAGTTTGTACCATTCATATGCAATATATTGCTGATATAGTTGATATGCTAAGTGCCCAGCTTATCTGTCAAATATGCAGTATTTTGTTCAACAAAGCATGAGTAATATACTGGAAATAAAGGGGTCAGATATTTTTATGCAATTCACTAGGTCTTCTCTGGTATCAGTGGAGGTTAACTGTGGCCTAATGCTGTAATACACAATCCATTCCCATCACAAAGATTCCCCATCTAATTAGAGCACCAACAGAACCAACATCACCAACAGAGCCCGTAGTTTCATCTCATTAAGGTTGTGTAGAATTTGTTCTTTCTTCTTATTACTTCTTTACCATGTCAATTATAGCTATATTCTATATGAACAAGCTATATCACCTAAATTAAAGCTTTCACTTCAATAATTTTAATACAAATGGGCTTATTAAATTACTCTCAATTTCATAAAAACAATTCTGATTTGTGCATCTAGTAAGCTGTGAGGAGGTTAATAGCCATGATTTACTAATCAGACATTTAGTTTTTAACTTCAATAAAGATACTGCATAAGAAACAGTGGAACCACGTCCTGAAACATTTCAAATCTGAATAGTTGACTCAATAAATTCCTGTATCAAATGGTCAACCATGATATCATACACACAAGTAACATAAGGACTGAACAGTTTATAGTTGTGAATTCTTGCATGACATAAAACTGAAATGTATTATGTATAATTGTACATATATGTACATATATGCATATAAACTAGCAAAAATAAAATCATGAATTGAGAGAATATGGAGGAAGATATAGGAGTGTTTGGAAGGAGAAATATAATTATATTACAACCTTAAAATTAAAAAAGAAAGAATGTACTCAATGCTTTTACAGAAGACAAGAATTCAAATTCCAGGTCTTGGGTCAGATATCTTGCCACTATCTGAAATTCGACTTCCAGTGGATTAATATAGTCTTCCGCCATCCATGGGCACCATTGGCACCAGCATATTTGTGAGCATAAATACACACAAACTTACCAACATGAACGTAAATGAAAATGAAGATTTCAAGCAGACAATGCAATAAAGTAAAACTGGACTGAAAATATTTGACTTGTTGAACATCACAGGTTAGTGTGAAGCAACTACAGCATGCTCAAATGGGTGAACACCAGCCAGCAGTCAAAAACAAAAACAAATAACAAAATGAAACAAAGTAAAAACCAAGTCAACAACACAAAGTTTATTAATTTTAAAGCATAGGATAATTCAAATAATTACTAAAGAAATGGGTTTTGGCAGATGTAATAGTATGCAAAATCCTGTGACAGAGTTGTAAAGCTGAAAATCTTAACTCATAAGTTATAGACTCCTCAAGACAGTATGTGGAATATAATGATTAATATATCTGCATTCATAGCAACAGAGACTGGCATTGAATATTAAGATTTGAAAACAGTAGTAGTATCAGTGTTTGGTGTACATCCATGGGATGTATTCCAAGTTGGGCACCAAACCCTGACAGTATTACTGATGCCATATTGTGCTTGCAGACAGGAGCATAGCCTGGCTGTCTTCTGAGAGGCCCTATAAGCAGCTTACTGAGCAGATGCAGATACCTATTATAACCCACCATTGGACTGAAGTCTGGGCCCCAATGGAAGAGTTATGCGAAGGATTGAGGGAGCTGAAGAGGATGGGAATCTCATAGGAAGAGCGACAGTATCAAATAACCTGGACACCTGGAGGCTCCCAGAGACTAAGCTGAAAGAACCAAAGAGCATACAATCATTGGGCTATGACCCCTAGCATAGAGACTACCTTGGCTCACCTCAGTGGGAGAGGACGTACCAAATTCTGTAGAGAATCGATGCTCCAGGGAAGGGTATATTGAGGTATGAAGTGGGTGCATGGGGAGTAACTGGCCTGGGAGGGTGCCTGGGCTAAGTGGGGAGATGGGATGAAAACCTCTCAGAGGCCAAGGGGAGGAGGAATGAGGTAAAAATCTCTTGGAGGGGTGACCAGGAAAGGAGGTAACATTTGGAATATAAACAAAGAAAACAATAATAATATAAAAAGATTTGAAATCAGAAGCACCAAGTCTGACAGAAGGACATGGGTAAGGTCATTGAATCTGAAAGAAGAACCAAGACATGCCTGTGTGAACTGACTCAGAGAGGAGAAAAAAATACAGACATAATAGTCAGATGAAACAAAATGTAGAAAAATTAAAAGTCATTGGATGAAGATTAAATGAACTGGTATTATAAATTCCTTTCTAAAAAAATTAGAATTCTGCTGATTAAAAAGGCTTTCATTTCATTTTGTGAAAACATTTGTTTAGGAGGTGAAATTACTCAAAAATATCACATTATACTAAAATGTTTACCAGTCTTTCCTTTACTGCAACCATATGTTAATAGTACTTTCTTTATTCACTTAACTGAGCTTTTAATGGATTAAATTGTTCAAAACATCACTATTATGCTTTTAGGCTTTTTAGGCATCACATAATTGCTGTGTATTCTCTTCCAGCTGTGTATTAACATAAAAATGCAGGCATTATTTTCACTAAGACTACATGCCAAGGCTAGAATTCAGTTTGGTACTAGAAATCAAAAAAATATGGCAAAGATTGATTTAGAGCACTGTATATTTCATAGTATGATGGTCATCAGAATTTTTTTAATGAAACACAACTGATTTAATTAAATATTTAGGTATGACTTAATATATTCACCAACTTTGGGATTCTGAATTTAAAATATGTATTACTGAATGTTCGAAGTTTAAGAAGAGCAAATGTTGGGTACAGTGCTGGGTGTGTGTGGCAGGGGAGCATTGAGCTAGCTTGTCTCGATGTCATAGAGGAGATCTTCAATTTCAAAAAATTCCTGGCAGAAATACTTCCAGTTATATATGACTTGGAAAAAGAAGATAAAGAAGAGGAAGTGGAAGGGGTGAAGAGGAAGAAGACAAAGAAAGAAGAGGAAGAAAGGAGAAGATGGAGAAGGAGAAGAATATTTGAGTGGAAAATAAAAATTTACATTGAAGACATGTTAATGTGAAGTTATTTCTTAAATGTATGTACCTCACTGGGATGCTGAAAATAAAGTCCTAATAATTTCATTTTATGGATGTACTCATTTAATTATTATAAAAATATCTTAGAGAATGAAGCATTGTGAGTATAAACTATGAGCAACATACTCTCCAGAAGATATAGGGCAATATCTGAAAGTATAGGTTTAACTAGTAGAAAGAGCTTGATAACTAGCATCATTGGGTAGAGGCCAGAGATGCTTCCAAACACTTGTAAAAGTTCCAGACATTACAAACATTAACATTGTCACTCTAGGAAAATATCCACACAATGTAGACTATTGCCATTGCTCTTGAATGAACAATCTAACTAACTGAAAAATTCTTATTTCTGAAGATACAACAGGCTTTGGTTGCAAAACATAGAGAAATTAATTTGGAACCAAACGTGGACCTTGATACTTGGTAGCTACCATATATAGGTTTTGGAAGTTATGATGCAGGCTTTTGGGCTAGACAAATCATCAACTGTATACAGTTTACTGAGCAACAATATTAATCTTTGAGGCAAGGTGTTTCTACTATTGAATAGTGTCATGAATGGTATGGATGTAATCTACTACCTTCTGATTAGATTTGAGTGAGTCCCATAAGAAGGAATTCATGGGTGGTAGTGTAAACCTGGTCAAGAGCCTCTGCTTGGAATTTGACAAACCTTAACAGAGAACCTAATACAGCTATTTTGCTGTATTAGTGTGTGATCAAATTGCTCACTAAATACATGTATAAATTAGTAGTGTTCTTAGTCTTGAGCAAAGTAATTTCTTATTGCAGTTGTCAGAGATAAATGTAGATCCTGTATAGTCAATGTGCTTAAAATAAATAACTGTTACATGCTTGTCCATAAATGGAATGTTTATATCACTCTGTATATGGCTATGGTTACATCACAGAAGATGGGTAAGAAGTATTACTCAGCTGTTAAAAAAAATGACATCATGAAATGTTTAGGCAATCAGACAGTAGTAGCAACAATCATCCTGAGGGAGGTAATCCAGACCCAGAAAGATAAAAATGGTATGTATTCACTTACATGTGTATATAATCATTTAAATAAATGAAAAATACTACAATCTGAAGACCTAGAGATGTTAGGTATAAATGAAAGGACTAGGAGAAACATAGTTCATCCTGAGAGCAAGAAATAAAGTAGATTTTATGGGGAGACTAGGAACAAGTAGATGAAAATGGGTAGATAAGGTGGAAAAGGGGAGGTGGGAAGAGGTTGACACAGGGAATGCAGAGAGAGTGATAGATAAATTGTGAGACATTTGAGGAGAGGTATAGAAACCTAGAACAGTAGAAACTTCCTAAAATATATGAAGGCAATTTTAATGAAGTCCCTAAACAGTGAGAGACATAGAGTTTCAACTAGCCATCTCTTGTCACCAAGCAAAGTTTCCTCTACCCATACTGGATTATATCCATTTGAATTGTTGACCAACGGGTTCCATGGAAATCCCCAAACAATCCAGACTGCTACCATGAAAATAGATTGCTCTCCACAAACTGAGAGTGAAGTTACCTTATGGACAAAACAACTACACAATTCACTGAGTATGGAGAGATTGGGCTGATTTATATATAGGCAATTCACCCCAATATTCTAGTATCTTTGGTTTCAGAAGCTACTCTGTAAGCTACCTGCAGTGCTTTCAAATAGGAATGGCCCCAATTGGTATATAAACTTAAATGCTTGGTTATTATGTAGTGACACAATTCCAGAGTGATCAGAAGATTTGCCCTTTTTGGAGCAAGAGTGGCCTTGTTAGATGAAGTGTTTCACTAGGTGTAGGCTTTTGGGTTTCAAAAGCTCAAGCCAAGTCTAGTCACACTCTCTATTTCCCTGCTACCTATAAATCCAGATGTAGACTCTTCAGCTCTTTCACCCTAAACTATGTCTTCCTGTGTGATACTTGCTTCCCACCATGCTGATATGGACTAAAACTCTGAACCTGTAAGCTAGATCCAATGAAAATTCTTTCCTTTATAAAATTTGGTGTAGTCATAGTGTCTCTTCAGAGCAATAGAACCCTGACTAAGACACTATCCAAAAAGAAATCTAAGCATCTACTTAGTCATGAAACTTTCAGTCTATAATATGTCCTCCCTGCAAAATATAATACAGCAATGGTGACACAAAGCTAGTGGGAGTAACCAATCATTGTTTGATTTAATACCCACTCCATGAAAAAGAGTCCATAGCAGGATTTTCTTATGGGAGCCAACCTCCAGATACTTAAACAGTCCATTGACCTAAGATAAAAGCAAATAGTCATTAAAAGAAAAAGAAATAACAATAAAATTCCTCAGTTATATTCTGTTATACACATCGATCAGTACATATACAGGGACCACAGAGCCAAACCCTCAAACACATATGCAGAGAGAGAGAGAGAGAGAGAGAGAGAGAGAGAGAGAGAGAGAGATAGGGAGGGAGAGAGAGGGAAGGAGGGAGGGAAAGAGGGAGGCAGGAAGGAAGAGAGAGAGAGAGAGAGAGAGAGAGAGAGAGAGAGGAGGGAGATCTTGAAAAACATAGCTCTAATTGGGATATCTGGATCAATTCCTTCACCTCAAGGCTCAGGGAACATCCCATGTAAGTGAAATCATAAAGTAAGAGCCTGAGGGAATGAGGGGATAACAAGAGAACAAGGCCCTCTAAATCAACCACCCAAAGCTTATATAATCTCACAGACTGAAGCAGCAAGTACGAGACCTACAGGAGTCTACAACAGTTTTCTCGATATATGATATAGCTGTTAATTTAGCATTTTTATGGAACTATTGAGTGTGTGAACAAGTGATTCTTGTGCCATCTCTTGGTACTTTTTTTCTTCTGGTAATTTGCTGTGTCCAACTTCTATGTGATGGTTTTTGCTTTAACTTTATTATTATTATTATTATTATTATTATTATTAATTATTTTACTTTGGAATGCTTTCTTCTTAACTCCTAGAAGCCTATTCTTTTTGAATGTGAGACAAAAAGAGGTCAGCGGAACACAGAAGAGTATAATGAGGGAAACTATAATCAGAATATATGAGAAAAGAGTCTATTTTTGATAAAAGATGGGAACGAAATAAAGGGAGTGAGTTGTACCTGCAAGGAAGACCTCACCAAGCTAAGCATGCAATTTCTACAAAGTAAAGCTCAGTCAACATAGTAAAATATCAATAATTTAGCATTTGTACAAATGTAAGTCATGGAGGGGAGCAGGCTTCAGCCCAAACACGCAGAAGAGATTGGCAGGTTCAGCCACATAGTCCTAGTTTTAAAATCAAGAACACTGCAGTCAAGGGGTTATGGAATCTTACTCCATAGTAAAAATAAAAATAAAAATGAAAATTAAAAAATAAAAATAAAAATGAAAATTAAAAAATAAGTATATACATATATATATATGTATATATATATGTATATGTGTATGTATGTATGTATGTATGTATGTATGTATGTATGTGTGTGTGTTGTGGGTGCCAAGTATGTGGCAGAGGAATCCTTGGATAAGAGGTCCATTTCATGATGTTGTATTGCTAATGCCTGCATTATGCTGGAAAATTCAAGATAAAGATTCCAGGGATAACTACCAAGGAGAAATAGAGACAGGTTGAGGAATTAGCCCAAGATAGAAAAGTGTGTCTCAATGAACTATGCTGGAAGAAGTGGGTGGCTCAAAGAACGACCTCAGGATTTGGGATTTGCCCTTTTGTGTTTCAATTTTTCTTTGGTCTCATGTTTCCTCACTATGCCTCTTTTTCTACCTTCTGGAATGTTAATGTATATTTTCCTCCATTGTATGTTGTAAGTATGTGATTTGATTATGATTTTACAGTGTGCTTTAGTTAAAAGCTTACCTTGAGACTCAGAAGAGGCTTTGAACTTTTGAACAGTGTTATCTCTGTGAAAGACTACAGAGGCGTTTAATGTTGGAATGCATGCATTTTGCTTTGTGATATGGCTATAAGCCTATGGAGGCCAGCGAGTGGAATTTGATGGTTTGAATGCGAATGTCCCATATACTTGAATGTGTGATTCTCAGTTATTAGAAGTGTTTAGCAATATGGCCTAGATGGAGGAGTTGTGTCGATGGGGATTGGCTTTGAACTTTCAAAATCACAAGCCTAGCTCTAAGTATTCTCAATCTCTCTGTCTCTCTTTGTCTTACTTTTTCTCTGTTTTATCTCTGTCTGTCTTTGTCTCTGTCTCTATCTCTGTCTGTGTGTGTCTCTGTCTCTCTCTTTCTCTCTTCCTTCCCCCCCTCTTGTTCTCCTTCCCTCCTCCCTCAGTTTCCTGTTTGTGGGTTCGATAGAAGCTCTCAGCTATTGCTCTAGTGATCTGGTGCTGTCATGCTCCCTGATAATCATGGACTAATCCTGTGAAACTGTTAGCGTGTCCTATATTAAATGCTTCATTTTATAAGCTTCCTTGATGATAATGTCTTTTTATAGTAATAGAACAGTAACTAGCATAGGGATGGATATGATTGGAAAAGGAGGAGTTTCAGTAGGACAGAAATGGAGATGGTTTGAGAGAGGGCAATGGGGAATAAAATAATCTGAAATTCCTCTTGTTTGAAATTATCAAATTAAAATGTTTAAAAATCTAAAAAAAAAAAGCCAACCAAAAGAGGAAAAAGTAGCACCCTCTTAGATGAGTTACAGTGAGAAGTTGAACTACAGTTCAATTATTTTTTCTATCTTTGCATAAATGACTTCCAGTATATGTGGGTACATCACATATCTGTATGTAATTATATTTACACATTTGTACATTGGCATTTACAAGACAAAGGCATCAACAGATGTCCTCCTAAATCACATTTCAGCTTATTTTCTGGGTTATAATTTCTTACCAAGCCTCGGTCACTGATTCAGTTAGGCTAGCTTTCCAGCAAGTTCCATGAATCTATTTCTATGTACCTAAACAGTGCTAAGATAACAGATGAATTCTATTCCATTGTGCTAATATTTTACATGAGTGCTGGGGGTCCAAATTTAGGTTCCCATGCCTACTTAGGCAGCAATGCACTGACTCAACCATCTCCTCAGTCATTTTGTTTCTTTAAAAGTGCCAATCTCTTTGTCTCTTTGTCTCTCCCTCTGTCTGTTACTCTCTGCCCCTCTCCTTCCCCCCATCTCTCTCTCCTCTCTCTCCCTCTACATCTCTCTCTCTCTACCTCTCTTTCTCTCTGTCTCTGTCTTTCTATCTTTGTAAAATGCCACTGATGTGGAAGTAAAAGGACAACCTCCATATAAGGCTTACCTTTCAGTCCTCTTTGAGACAGCCTGTTGCTTGTCCCTTATTCACAAGCAAACATTAACACATCAGACTTTTACTTAGGTTATACTATTTCAAACTCGGGTCCTGGGACTTGCATGACAAGTACTTTCTTATAGTTACCATTTTCATCCCTTTTAAAGTGTTTTCTACTTTCCCAGTAGGGTGCTATTTAGACTTTTGTTTTTGTTTTCTGGGTTGTTTTTTTTTTTTTTTTTTGAATTGCCATCCCAGGTTGCTTCCTTCTGAGTTTGTTATACTACTGCTTTTTGAGTTGCTTCATCTCAGCTTTCATTTAGTTGCTCAGAGTGAACATTTTCTTTTAGTGCACACCATCACATTTTCAGTCAATTTCGTAAATAATACAAACTTTACTGGTGAAGTAAAGACAATCCTCTTGGCTACTGAATTTCCTAGTAACCTCACTTTGATCTTAAGCACTTTCAAAGCATGCCAAGAAAAGTCAAAAGCATGTGGGTGATAGAGTAAATGTAGCTGCTAAAAAATGATTATTGTGAATCATAGATGCCAAGTCTTTTAAACACACATGAAATGAGTTCTACGGCTCTCTGGAACTGGTTCACTTCAAATGTTGCAACAGAGAAAATTTTGGGCCATTTACATTGCTCAAAGCTACACAGAAATAGGAATAGTAGAATATAACCTCAGAGTCACAACTCCACATCTCTACCTTTTGTAGCTGTTTCACAAATCAATTCTGGAGAAAATTTAACTATCAGATGTTGAGGAAGAGACCAGAAGAAGAAGTATCCATACACTTTGGCCACTTTTTAAAGAAGCAACACTCAATAGATGAGAAGACAATAGTAGAAAGGTTAAGGGAAAACTCACAGGCTCAAAAAAGTAGGGTACAAGGCCAAAATCAGGAAAAAGACAGATAATACCGAAAGAAAATTAAGAAGTAGGTGATAACTGTCTGTACTTTAACCCCATATAGAGAGATAAATGCAATCTGTTCAAATTTTTTGTGGCACAAAATTCCTTTCCAAGATGACTCATTCAAACTGGTTTCTCTTGGCTGCTCACTGAATTTCTCTGCATGGATTCAATCTAACTCTAGCAATCTGTACTAATCTTCTGGCTTCTTCTCATTCTCTGAGAGTTCTGTCTGACCTTGTAACCTGTTGCTGCAAAACTGTACCACTAAAACTGCCTCCTCTCTATCAGTCAGTCAGTCAGTTAAGCTGTCTGCCTGTCTGTCTGTCTGTCTGTCTGTTTGTCTGTCTTGCTGGCTGTGTGTCTGTGTGTCAGTGTGTCTCAGTCTGTGTCTGTCTGTCTCTGTCTGTCTCTGCCTCTTTTTCTGTGTGTGTGTGTGTGTGTGTGTGTGTGTGTGTGTGTGTGTGTGTGTCTGAGCTGCTCTTTTAAGTCCTTTCTTTCCTGTGCAGCTCTTCTGTGATTTGGGCATATATTATCTATGTCCCATTCTTTCATATCTTTCTCTGATTAGTCACTTTGCCTGCCCTTCAATTAGATATTACTTTCAGACGTGGCTTCTTCCTTCTATAAACTGACTTTACCTTACTTGTTTGGGATTAAATGTGTACTAAGGGCTTCTCTCTATTCCAGTCAGAGAAATTAAAGGAGTGTGGTGTAACAACATTTTGGTCAGATCACACAGACTTAGTTCTTTGGATGTCATCAGTTTGCAGGGCAGCCATGTCGATGAATTAAAATTTATCTACACTCCCACACAAACACATCTATATACAAAATTAAAAATAAAACTGAAGTTCTTTCCAATTGTAACTTAGTGAAAATTCTTAAATAATTTATTGAAGGGAAAAATGGCATTGATGGTAGATGTAATGGCTCAAATAAAGGGCATGAGTTTGGGTGGAACAAGCTACACATTTAAGGATGGATGAAACTGACCACTCAGGTGAACTGAACTGAAAATGATTGCAGAGCACTTAGACAATCATCCATAATATTTCTTCACTGCGCATAGATGTCTCTGAGTACTTAGTATTTAGTGAGGGTAACAATTAATTGATGTCTAGTTATGACAATTCATCATCTTCAGTTTCTTTTAAATGTTCTTGAACCTGAAATGGAAGTGCATTTTTAAATTTTTCAGAAGGATATATATATATATACACAATTTCACATTTCTTGTGAGCAAATTGCTTTGTATATTTATTTTCCATAATCTGATAACATCTAAGAAAGTCTAGATATGCAGATAGCAAAACACTGTCTATGGATTCAATGTTAATGATTGCTTGATAGCTTTCTATCTTTATTTTCCCTTGCAATGGAGTTTATGTTTTTAGTCATAGAGAAAATAGCAACTACAGACAATTTTCAGCAGCAAATATGCTGGGAGAATTACAAGACATCCCACAATGTATAACTACTAGGTATTCAAAGATAGGCAAAGGGAAGAATACAGTCATCTTGAAGAAATATAATTGGTTTCAGCGAATTTGAATAGAAATTTCATAGGTATATCAGAAGTTGACATAATTTTGACATTGTATACTTAAAAGTATATGTTTACTAAGACAGACTATTCATTATTGGATCAAAAAAGAATAGCAAAAGATGGATATTTCTGCTTCTATATTAATATTTAGCCATTATCTTTGATCTAAGTTTTTTTTAGGTGAGGCTAAATAGGCGACTCAATGAAATGGCCCAATAAATATTTGGAGTACATGCTTTTTAAATTACTAATATAACATTCCAAAAATTGCCCCCTTTCCTAGTCCCATCTCCCAGAGTTTTTCACCCTCTTACCCTTTCCTTTGCTTCCTAAAGAGTGCTGGAGTACATGCTTTTATCAATCAGAAATACTTCCAGTAATGTGTGTGTGTGTTTATGTGTGTGTGTGTGTGTGTGTGTGTGTTTGTTTGTTTGTATCTGAGAAGCAGCGAGAAAGAGAGAGGTGTATTCATATATATGTATATGTATATGTATATGTATATGTATATGTATATGTATATGTATATGTATATGTATATGTATATGTATATGTATATGTATATTCATACACTTACGTGTGGTTGGTTTACTAAGAATTCAGTATAATTTTGAACTCCACTAATTCTGCCCCAATCTCCACCTCTATAGTACTAAATGTCTATATTCTCTTTTCTGAATTAGAATATCAGTGTGATTTTGTGTTTTAGTAATCTTTAAAAATGCTTGCATGTTCCCATTTCCCAGTATGCGTTTACATGAGTAAATGCCAATGGTTCCATTTGATAAATCATGGCAGAGATCAGTACCCTTTTCTTGGAATACACAGTGTCTCCTTCCACAGTCAAGTACAAGTTCTGTATTTAGAAATGACTTATAAACTAACTTAAGGCTTATAATTTAGGTATGGTTAATTCTGAGCTCTGAATAAGCCACTTGTTTTAGTTTTATTTTCTATTGCTGTGATTACATTTCTAACTAAGGATATTAAGTATGAAATGGTTTATGTGGCTTATAATTCCAGATTACATACAATTCACAAGTGTAGGGAAGTCAAGCAGGAATAGGAAGCAGCTAGTCAAAATGTTTTCACAGTGAGGAGCAGAGAGTAAGGGACTAATGCATGCATTCTTCCACACAGTTTATTTGCAACACTATTATTCAGCCCAGGACCCCTTGCCAGGTGAAAGATGGAATGCACATTAGATGGAATTTTATTTCACAGACATTACCACAAGCCAACCTGGTCCGGACAGCCTGACTGAAATGTTCTTTGGTGAATCAAGATTATGTCACGCTGGCAATTAAAACTAACAATCAAGTCATCCATAACTTTTTTCTCTATGTTCCTTATCTTTTACCATAATTTCTCATATCAAAATGATTGCAATTGGATAACTAGGCACAACATTATTTATATTGAAATGAAGAAATAGAAACCTAATGTATCAAAATGCTGCTTAATGAGAAAAAAATTATCAGACTAAGAGTCAAGATCCAAGTCTTCTTACCTCTCAACTTTCCAGGAACAAGACTAGAAATAGAAGGAAGAATCCCTGATGAATAACAATATAGGTATATATCAATGAAGATGTCCATGAACATGCTCTGTAAAACACCTTAGGAAGAAGGAGGAAAGACAGATGATTTATTTAAATGAAGTGTCTCATTAGAAATTAATAGAAGTCACAAGTTGTTGTAATTTGACCGTCTTTTCATGATTTAGTTAAGATAAGTTAATAAAGCTAAAAATGAAAATGAGTTTCCATAAAACCTTATGTCTTTGGTTATTCAGTGTTTTAAATTTAGTATAGATTTCATACCAGAAGTTTTAAGATAGGCAAGTGAATTACTCTAAATTTCTTTTCTCCAGCAAGAAGAAAGTCAGAAGCCATATACATCCTGTAACAAAACGTCATCAGCCTAATAATTGACCATATACCACACTGATCAACATCCTGAGTTTCAATATGCTAGTGCTATAGGTATCACTCATTCTGTTCTTTACATTTTATTTAGTTCAATTTTGAGATAAATATAACTACACCATTTCTCTATTGCATTTTATTTTTGTAAATATATTACATCAACAAGACTGAGCCTGTCTTAGGGCATTCTGACAAGAATGACTTCCTTACCCATCATGGAATATGTGTTCATGGACTTTTGTTTATTGCCTTGCTTGTTCTTTGACTACTTGTGTTTATTGTCTTGCTTGTTCCTTGACTACTTGCATCTATTGTAGTGCTAGATTCTCAACCCATAAATGGCCTTAATACTTGCATATAATTAAAATGGTATAAAAGCAAAAATGAAGAGAGGGGATTGGATTAGGGGTTCTAGGGAGGGGAAATTGGAAAAGGGGATGACATCTGAAATGTAAGTAAATAAAATATCCAATAAAAAGAAAACAAAATAAATGTTATTAGTTTAATAAAAACAAACAAATAAATAAATAAATCGAAAATATGACTTCTTTTTAAAATTAATTGTTACTAAATATGTAAGTACAACCTTTTCATTCTGTATAATGTTATCCATATTTATATTGTTAGGGATAACCATTTATTATTGGACAAACAATTAATTGAAGGATTCTTCCCTGAACAAGACTGTTCACCCACTCTTAGCATTTCTTAGTTGCATGTAGTTCTAGTTGTAGTGCTGAAACTTCCTGAGCTTTCCTCCATCGATGTGAGTCTATTTTCTTTCTCCTTGATCACATGTTCGGGCATTCATGTCTGATGACACTTTAAGGGTGTAGCTTCTGACATTCTTAGGAGAAATTATCTCACTGCAAACTCCCTGCTCCTCTGATTGTTAGAATTTTAGAATTCTCTTCTATAATATTTCCTGAGACTTAGGCTCAGGAGTCATACTATAAATGTATCTTTATGGACTTGGCTCTAAAACTCAGCATTTCGGATGGTTGTGGTTCACTAAAATAGTCAGTCTCCATATATCACAAATATTGATCAGTTTTTTAAAATGTATAAATTCTCTATTTCCTTTAAAGTGTACTATATTTATAAAATTAGTATCTTTGGATTTCAAAAATAAAATTAAGAATAAATTATAAGGAGTAATGCTCACTTAAGTGGCACATAATTTGTAGCATATAACACAGGCAATGAAAATTCATATCTATTTTCAATGACTTAAAGGCACCAAAATGGAAAAGGGGAAACAGAAGCTACATTCTATTGAATGCCTGTGCTCCATACTAGTGTTGGCTTTACACCTTTATCCTAAAGAGTGATATTGTTACTACTTCTTTTAATTTCTCTCCCACTAAACCCAAATTATTTTATCACCTAATCCTTTCCTATTTTCATTTTCTTTGTACACATATTTGTCTGTGTACCATAATAAATTAACAGACAAGACAGATAACCTTGGTTTAGTTATTATATAGATATTATGCTTTGAAATTGAAATATGCTTCACATATCTCATATGTTATGGATACCACATTAATAATTTTACAAAAAGTGAAAAATTCATTGTGCAGTCTCTCCCTCTTATTTTATCACCCTTTTCAGAATTACTGAATGTGATTTTAAAAATATGTTTTAATTATGAAACATCTTGTAATAGATTTTTTTTGCCTGGGAGAATCTTGAATATTGTTTAATTCCTTTGCACTGGAGTAACAGTAAAAATCTAATCTCAGGTTTCTATAATAGAATGCCATTGAGAAAAAGTGTTCTAGTCTCAGATCTTTCTATTTATTTCCTCAATCCTCTTTTTGGCAACATTGTACCATCTGTTATTTTATGTAGGCACCTAGCCTATGAGCTTCCTGCCTTTCTCATTTTTTTATTCAAATTTCCTTCACTTTAGGAAAAAAAAGGTAATGTAGTCTATGAGAATAGTCTCTGATGTTGCATCTTTCATTATAGAACCTTAAGTGTCTTTTCCTCTATATTTCTTCATTTAAATTCTTTTACTATTTTTTATAGAATGCTTTACCTCTGTAGCAGTGAGCTTTCTGTTTGGTTTTGATTGTACTCCTGTATATGCCTCAAGAGAATATAGGCTGAGGGCATTTCAAAAACACATTTGAGACATATGTTGTGAATGTATTTGAAAAGTGACATTTGGGTTAAAACCAAGGATGAAAGGGTAGATGAGAGTAAGAATCTGCTCCGAAGTGATGCTTTTATTTACAGAGGTGTCAGAGGAGACTGGAGGATATAGCATGGACAGCTCTGGGGCATGATCCAGGGATTGGGATAAATTGGTTACCATGGCTTATCTCTTTCTTTCTCATCATTTCCTTTTTAATACTCTCATGTTGTACTCTCATTCATCTCTGTGAATTTGCTACTATAGATCATTAAACCTCATTTTATGTTCCAATTGAATTATAAGCAGGAATGCCCTTCTCTTCTTCCAACTTAATAGATTTTGCAGGAATCCCTATCTCCATTTCTAGCATCATAGATTTCTGACTCATGAGTTGTGGTTGTAAGATAATAGCCATAGTGATGTCCATGAAATGGAACTTCAGTTCTTTGTGCATTTTTCAGGATTACATCTATGTATATGTATTTGCTTAGTCATTCACCTTAGAGAATGATCTTGGCTATGCCCTTAAGCATCTATATCTGACCCTTGCTCTGGAGCATGACTAGAGCATGAATCTGTGGCCCTGGACCCACACTGTGGTGAATCAAAACATGGAGGACTGCATAGGAAGCAAGACGGTCAAAATAGTATTTAAGGAATAATACCTGAGGCTGGTATCAGCCATGAACAGTACTTCATGCACACATATATACATACCCACACATGCATCAAATAAGTGAGCATCTATACATCAGTACATCAAACGTATTCATTTCAAGCCTTGTTTACTAGATGGCCCCATATTCATGTACATGCAGGAAGTAACATTTGGACTCAGTGGGTTAAAAAAAATAATGAGTTAATTAACAAAGAAAAGGAAAAGAAGATAGAGATGGATCAGTCTGGGAGGAGTTGCGGTGGAGACTTTCAGATGAATATGATAAAAAATATCATCATGTATAATATGAATGACAGAATAAAATGATCCTTAAATTGATACAAGGCATTCAGAATTTCTAATATGATATGCTAAGCCAGAATTTAATCAATACCTCATCATTGTCTCATGACAACAGTTCTCATATAAGGTGATGTCTGTTAAGCTTATACTTAAGTGCATACAATCCCGTGAGTCACCTTTTCTAGACATCTTTTGTAGCTTCTTCTTAGACTTCCACAATCCCAGGGAAGATAAGCTATATGAATGCTGACCTTGCACTTAGTTTCTTTCCTCGGGCAATAGAATATTGTTATTAGCCTCAGGGGATTTAGATGACCATATGGGAGCATATGGGACCATATAATTATTTTATTCCCCAAGATGTAGTCCACATCCATGTTTCTTAAACTTAAAAGGATATTATTTATTTATTCATTTATTTATATTCATCTTGTGTGTGTGTGTGTGTGTGTGTGTGTGTGTGTGTAAAACACTACAAGTATAGGTCTTTATGGAAGTGAAAAGAGATTGCTGGATTCCATAAAATGAGGGTTTCAGGCAGTTGTGAGACATTGGACATTGGGGCTAAGAACTAAATTGGGTCCTATGAAAAAGGAACAATCCTTATAATATCTGAGTCATATCTCCAGCTTGCCTTTGTAGATTTTTAGAGAAAAAATAATGTACCACTGTACCCATAATTTCATAATATAATGGGTCTTTCTTAGATCTACTGGCGAAACACTTTTGCACATATCTATACATATATAATGTTATCTTTACTTAATAAATGAAAGTGAATATTTTCATTTTAACCAACAAGAAAAAATGAAATACGTTAATATGCATAGGACCTCTGGTGGTATGGTAACCATGAAAATACTTGAAAATAATTGTATACTTTTCAGGTTCTTTTCTAAGTAGATCTGCTGTTGGCTTGAATGACCATCAAGAAAACAGCTTAAAAGCTGAAATAACACTTTGCAAGTTTCATAATTTTGTAATGATTTAAAGATAGACTAGGCATAAAATGAAGAGACTGTCCCACATGCACATCCAAGGTTTTCTACTATCCTTTTAATTAAATATCAAATCCATTTTAAGAAATTAGTTTTTCCTTTATTTGAGGAGCTGGAGAAAATTTCTTCAAAATATAGAAACACACACAGATGCAGTATCATGTTATTCTATTTCCTTGTTTGTTTCTAAAATGATGCTTCAGTTCTGGACTGGATGATTTTGCCTCTGCCTTGGAACTTTTAATTTTCCATTTGTTTTCAAGACAACTAAGCTCAAAAGCAGTTTGTACAATTTATGAGATTGGAATAATACACAGGAGGGGTAAACTCTGTAGGCCAGAATTATTTAAACTCTGTACATTCATAAGAAAAGCCCAACTTTTAGGGCAAGCCGTTATACAGCTCCAGAAAAACCAAGATCCTGAAACTTTTCACTTTGTAAAAATGTTTTTTTTTTTTGCATGCCTGAGGCCTTCAGCAAACTGCATCAATATTTTGTGATAGTTTATGCTAGCAAACTATAATTAATATGCATCTATTCTTTCCCTGGATTGTGGTCTGTGGATTACTAAAGCTTCTTTATCCCTGGATGTCACAGCTCAATTAAAACTGTTAGTAATAGGATTGGGAGAGAGGCATTTCCCATGTGATATCACGTGTCAATTTTGAAAGATAAGTTGTAGTCTGTGCTATTGTGTGGAAACACACTTGGAAGCTAGTAATAGGTTTCTTGCTGAATTTACTTCATTCATTTTCTCCTTACAGAAATTTAATATAATTATTTCTTGTGTTTAATGCCAAACCTAACTCAATACAAAAGGGAATATAATCATTTATTCTGAGCCAAATAAGATTGACCATGTTCTAAAACTACTGACTAAGGAAGCTTTGCATAATATTTTCCAATGTAGAAGCAATTACATAAACCTTTTATAGACACAGAGTAAACATACGATGAATCAAGGCATTTCCCAAATGCATTGTTGAGAACATCAGTAGATGTGTTTGACAAAGTATATAAATCTCTGCTCTTGGTCTCTGATGTTAAATGATGATATCCATAGATTTGGTGGAGGAAAGTTGAAAGAAAACAATGGTCTTCAGATAATGCTTTGCAAAGCTTTTGTTACATGGTTAAAAGAAGGCCAGGTAGACACACAAGTGGGAAACAAATATTTATTAAAAGGACAAAGGCAGTCTAATATGACTTTGCTTCTGGTTTTGAAACATGCCAACTCTGAGCAGTCCCAAATATCCAATCAGCCATGTAGAAATATGGGGATATGTGTGGACACATGGTTTCCTAAGAACTTCATTCAGCTCATGTTTCCAACTATTAGCCAAGCATCACATTTTATCCAGGACAAATCCAAGTTTGTAACATTACTTATGTATGGTACCAAGAGGGCTCATTCCTTGAAGCTAACACACTGAGGCTGAGTAGTCAAGAAAACAATATTCATAAGGGGGAAATAGTTATTAAATTATGAAAAAGAAATATGTATGTTATGTGTACCATATCAATACGTTGGCCATCATAATCAAGGTTTGAATTTTCCATTTTTCAAATTGTGAATGTGATACATAATAGGTATATTAAAAGTGAAATAATTTTTTAATTAAATAATTTTGTTCATTTACATTCTAAATGTTGCCCCAATTCCCGGTCCCCATCTCAGAGTTCATAAAAATATACTATGACTAAAAGACTGTAAAAGACAAAGGGAACAGATACTTTTAGAAACCCGAAAGTCCTCTCTATTTATCATTATATTCTTTATGTAAATTTAGTTTTCCTCTTTGTCTCAAGTCATTTAGATTGCATGAAATACCTTATTTGATGTTTAGAATATTTGAAATAATTTATTTTTATTTTACTTTACATTTACCTTTTATTTAGTTTCATTTTATAGCTATAACATTATGTGAAGTAACTAGCTACAATTTTAGGAACACTTACTCTTTAGTACCTGTCATAGTCAGTGATCTATTCTTATGCAGATACACATGGGCACAAAGACTTGTAAAGGAAACCATTAAATTGGGAGTTGCTCAGAGTTTTAGATATTTATTTCATTATTCTCATAACAGGGCAATAGGGCAAAGGGATAGCTGAGAGGTCTACATCATTAAACAGAGGTAGTAGGAAAAGAGAGCAACTGGGAGTGATTTGGGCTTTAAAAACCTTCAAGCCAATTCCCTATGACACACTTCCTCCAAAAAGGCCATACCTCCTAATCCTTCTAATTAGTGCTACTACCTGATGACTAAGCAGTTAATTATTTGGGCCTATGAGGGCCATTCTTATTCAAATCTCTACAATACCCATTATTTAACAGTTCTTTATGACTAATAGTACTATTTTTTTCTAGTTCACTGCTATTATGTCATAGTTCCAGCTGTATCTGCAGGGCAGGACCCATGAACATGTTAAGCTATGACAGGCAATACAGGCAGCTGTGTTTGTGTTTGTTTTCTTGAATCAGAGTTAGTTCATTAAGATATTTTGATACACAGCAATAGGCCTGTCACACATGTATACTAACACCAAGTCTTGGGTCTCTGTGGAAACACATTGAAACAGTTGGCTATAAGCTATTGTAAACAGGCAGCTTTTGTGGAAATTTACCAGCCTGAGTAGTCATAGACTTTGTAAATAGGTAACCTTGGCAGATAATACCAACTTAGATAGGGACAAGTGAATCATAGTCGGAGTCATAGTGACCTGTCCCCGGAACCTTCACCCAGCCGATATCCTGTTCTGAAAGATATCTGTATTCCCCATGAACACCCACACTCCAGTGTCATCCCCTTCTCCATGTCCTGCCTTTTTGTGTTCATAACCCCTGTGTGAATAAGTAAAAATTATGATTTGATTTTAAAAAATAAATAAATAAATAAATAAATAAATAAATAAATGCGAGTTTCCTTTTTTTAAAAAAAAAAAGTGATTTTGATTCAGATTCTAGTCCTTTTAAGGAAGGCATTTAGGTAGAAAGTAAGACAAACCTGAATAAGTGAGTGTGATCTTTTTGTACACTTTGCAGTCACATACTTTAATCATTTAATTTTTTTCCACACCTTTCCTTATATTCTGAAAATAAGATAATTTAGGCCATAAGTATCAGGAAACAGAATAACCAAAGTTTCAGTACAGCTTTTGCCCAGAGAATAGAGTTTAATAGCTTTTTCCTTTTAATAGCTTTTGTACACACACACACACACACACACACACACACACACGAACACACAGACATACACCACATGTGTTTATGACTTCCCTATCAAGGAGCTTTTTTGAGAACAAAACTGATTCTTCCCTCAGCCACTGTTAATTGCTGATCATTCTTCATCTGGAAGTACACCTTTGTGAAATATTCCTCATCCACAGTGGTATTTTGACTGTTGTTATCAATATGCACAGCTTGTTTAGGCAATATATTTTTATTTGAAATGATGTCCTCCTATCCTCTGTGATGTTCCTTAAACCTTAAGTGCATGGATTCCATTTTGATGTATCAATTGATCCTCGGCAAGCCATGGTTACCTATTCTCTTCATTTTAATAATTTAGTAATAGTCTCCATCTGCCGCAGAGAGGAAGGCCTATAACAGTAAGTATAGTCTTAACAAAATAAAAATAAAATATAACAAAAATGATTACCCAAGAGAAGGCAAAGAATAAGGGACTAACTCATTCACACATTCAGAAGTCCTGTAAACTCACTAAACTGAAAGCTATAATGTAGTAGAAGACCTGGGCAGACCTGGGGAGGCCCTGTGCATGTTTCTTTAGGCTCTATGACGTTCTTAAGAGCTTTGCTTAGTAAAATACCTCTTTACTATGAAATATCTTTTCCTATTTGCTTTGCTCATATCACATTAGTTGAAGCCAGAGTAATTCTCCCTAACAAATGTGCATTTTAGAGAAAAGACATAGTGTAATTTAAGATTTCTCCTACTATGTCTGCTGACTAAAATACTTCATTTGCGTTTGTTAAGGTATTTGTTCTAATTTTGAAACAAGTAAAATTTTAATGATTATGATTTATTTAATGTTATAATTAATGACACTGTATGAGGACAAAATTACAGTAAATGTGTGAATATGCAACTGAAATCTTTCTATAAACGTACAAGTGCAAACCTACTCATATATGCATAAAACGTGGTTGAACACTTTGTTATGTTATATTATAGGAGTAGCATTCCAGAAGCCAAAATAGGCTT
This sequence comes from Grammomys surdaster, assembly GCF_004785775.1. Classification (NCBI taxonomy): domain Eukaryota; kingdom Metazoa; phylum Chordata; class Mammalia; order Rodentia; family Muridae; genus Grammomys; species Grammomys surdaster. The sequence continues at coordinate 10,193,520 of NW_021604591.1, forward strand.
CAATTTCTTCCTGAATTGAGAGTGTTCCCTGTTTTCAGGAATGAAAATGTTTTCTAGGCTTTACTCTTTGATTCTTTGGCTTGGTCCTTGTATAACAGAAGTGCTTGTTTGAGAAGAAAATATGACACGGCAGCCCAGAACTGAAAATTTCAACACGATTTCCAACTCTGGATGTAATATTCAAGGATAGTCAGGATTATACCTCTTTAAAACACATTATGGGGGCTGGGCAGAAGGCTCAGTGAATTAATGGTTTAGTGCTTAAATCTGAGAACTTCAGTTAAGGTCCTTAGCACCCCTGTAAATACTCATGTAAAAATTCAGCTGGATGCTGTGTGCATGCCTGTTTTCCCAGGTGTAACAAGAGGTTGGAGGTTAGAAAATGGAAACAGGAGGACTTCCTATCGATCCAGTAGAGCAGAAATATCAAGATTGGCTACATCAAGGTTTGGTAAGAGACTTCCACTTAAGAATGAACAAAATATGTAGAATATATATATAGAGAGATAGAAAACTAGACATTAATCACTACCCTACACACACACACATACATAGATATACACACACACATACATACACACACATACAAACATACATGCAGCAGGATATGGAAATAATAAATAAACAAGCAACTTCAAGCACAGAATAACTGTGCAAAGGTTCATTTACAATTGAATACTAGTTATTACATTGGTTAATGTATTTAAAAGATTTTGGATATTAAATTATAGGTATACCATACTAATGAAAAATTTGGAAAATTCTGTATCAAATATCAGCCATCAGACTGGGTCTGAGTATAGACAGATCTACAGTCTTCTGTGTTACATCTATGCAACTTTGGTTTGCCATTGTCCTCCATAAAGACATTTTGGATGGTTTTTTTTTGTTTCACAGTCTAAAATGTACATCAATATGTATATCACTTTAACTACATTATGATAGTTTGCATTAAAAAACATGGTCTATTTCCAATGTTAAAATGCTGTATTAACAACATAATGCTGTTAAAATGTTGTATTAACAAATATCAAACAGTTCACTATTTGAAATTCCTTTTTTTAGTTTTTAGTTTTTATTTTTTTCTATGTGTATGGGTGTTTTGACTGAATACATGCCTGTTTGTCACCTGAAACTTTAATATTCAAATGCTAGGACTGGTAGTCTGTTGGAATATTTAGATCAGGTCTGTCATGTTATCATCATTTGTGTCATACTAGTACTTCCATAATACAGTGACCTGGTCACATGAACAAAGAAGAATGATTAAGCCAGTGGTTTTCAAGTTGTAGGTTGCAACCTATTTGGCAACCCTCTATCTCCAAAAACATTTACATTACAATTCATAAGAGTAGAAAAATTATAATTATGAAGTTGCAATAAAATAATTTTATGGTTGGGGGCCACTACAAGGAACTTCATTAAAGGGTCATAGACGTAGGAAAATTTGGAACTACTGACCTAGACAATGATTTCATTCCTGAAAATATAGTTATGGATGCTTGTTAGGCACTTTGCTGGTGCAGAGAATCAAACTTAGGTCCTCTGTAAGATCATCAAGTACTACATTTAAACTGCTGAGCAATCTCTCTGAATCCTATATGAAATTTTAGATTATATTTTATTGTTCAAAAATAATTTGAGGTAACTCAAGAAACAGACAGAAAATGGAGGAAGCGCAGGTGAAATATGCTTTTTGGATTGTCCCCATAAAAACATACTCATTACATTAAATAGTGAGGATGAAATAAAACTCTTCAAAGTCATAAAACAATAGCACTTACTGGGACTGTTTTTAAGAATTTATGGGTTATAAACAGAAAATTTAGATTCAAATAAGATTGCTATAAGTAGCCCCTCGCTGAAGACTTTGTTACAAGTCTCTCAGTGTTGCAGTATGTAAAAGGAGTAATCTTAGCAGTGGATCCTGATACTTCAGTGAGAAGGTAAATAATACTACCTGATTCACAGTGAGATTTAACAAGCCTGTAAATTTTAACTTGTACAAAAAAATCAAATTCAATAACAGTAATCATTGTAGGATCTGTGAGGCCCTTTACCCTGATTTAAGCATCTAGAACATCTTATTTCGAATTTGTGTCTTAAAAGTCACAATAATCTACTAAAGTCCTCCAGCAGAGAGAAGACACTGATGATAAAGAAGACTTCTTATGCTTGTAGACAGGACCCTAGAATAGCTATTTCCTTGGAGGCTTCATCCAGCAGCTGATAGAAACAGATGCAGACCCCTACAACCAAACATCAGGTGATGCTGAGAAAGTCTTGAGGAAGAGTCAGCGATAAAATGGAGAGAGCTAGAGGGATCAAGAACAATACAAGAAGACCTATGGAGTCAACTAAATTGCGCCCACAGAGACTGAATCACCAACAGAGAAGTATAAGGGGCTGGACCTAGTCCACCCCTCACACATATGTTGCAAATGTACAGCTTGATCTTCATGTGGATCTCTTAACAATTGTAGCAGAGGCTGTTTCTGACTTGGTTGCCTGCCACTGGATCCTCTTCTTCTAACTTGACTAGGGAATTAGGCCACAGTGGAAGACGATGAGCTTAGGCCTACTATGACTGGATGTTCTAGGGTGGGGGTGATAATCAAGCGGGGGAGGGCTTCTGCTTCTCTGAGAAGTGGAGAGGTTAATGGAGGGAGGGACTTGTGGAGAGGAAGTATGAGGGCAGAGATAAGGAGGTAAAGTGAATAAATAAGTAACTATATAAGTAAGTAACTAAGTAAGGAAACAAACAAAGAAAAACCGAACAAGACACTTTTAATCATTCATAGATATTCAATAAACATAAAAATACTTAAATTCTGAAGTTTCAGTATACATTTGAATCAAATAAATTTATTTATATTTAGCATACAATTTGTATTAGTGGACATCTCACTAAATTAAATGCTACATGGCTGATGCTGACACGACTTAGACGATAGATTTTAGTTGACTGCACATGGTTTTGTGATCTCTAATCACTTTGTGTGGATGATAGAGCAAATCATTCCAGAAAATGATGGAAAATAGAAGAGTTTCTGCCAAATTATCTACACAGAGAATTCCTATCACACTAAACAAAAGTTGGGGTTTTCAGTCTGACACTGTGAAGCACAATACTGAATGAGCAGACACAGGAAGATTTATAACTATCACCAGCATTCAGGACCCCCAAGTGGATGTTTTTGAGAAAAAAATGGAAGAATATATCTGGGGTTGTGGGGAGGTTGGGGAGGAATTAGGAGAAGTAGAGGGAGGGAAACAATGGTCATAAAGTAAAGTATGAGACAAGAATAAAAGAACAAGGAAAGTGATGGAGTAAGTAAGAACCTCATGATACGATGCTTGAAATTGGTGAGGTAGAGATGTCCTATATGTGAATATTGTGATTAAAATTTGGGCTTTAGAAATGCTATTCAAAGGAAGGGCTTTCAGGTCAAGGCAATGTTTAAAGATGGTTTCTCAAGAATTTTGATGATCTACTGGAGAAATACTAAAATGAATTTCAACACCCAACAAATATTACATAATCTATACTTCTGAAGGTCTTATTTGTTCTGGTTACTATGAACTGTCAGCATGACACAGTCTAGAGCAGCCATAAAGATAAATTAGTTTCAATTAAATAATTGTCTTTATCACAGTATTTTGTGAGCATGTCTGAGCTAGAGTGTCTTGATTAAGAAATGATGTAATAACTAATAGTAAAAAGATGAAGGCCACCAGGGGCAATACTATTCTCTGGACACATGTTCCTTAACTACACAAGAAAGCTATGCAAGAATAAGCCTGGTAACAGCCACATTCTTCCAACATTTATGCTTCTAATTCATCCTTGAATTTCTGCACCAATATCCGTCAATTATGGACTAGGACTTCCAAGAAGATTCCACATAAGCACTTTTTTTTCTCCTAAGTTGTTTTTAGTCAGAGTTTTGACACAGCAGCAAAAATAAAACTAGAATGTTATTAGATCAGGTTCACTTTATACCCAGTTACAATACCACCTTTTGTATGTTGTTAAATTAGATAACTTTAGAGAATGTGCGTCAGACACATCTACCTTACTTTACTTTTAAAGTAAGTGATGTGCAAAGTAATATTCACTGATTCATGACCTAAGGCTTATCCAGTCTGAATGTGGTAATTCACTGTGGAAGGTTCTAATAGCCTCCTCTGTGGGATAGATATCAAAAACTCTCGACTCCTCAGTCACTCTAACATTGATTCACACACAATAAATAAAGAAATTCTTAGACTGTGCACACGTAGAGCCCAGAATTTAGAAGGCTGACTCAAGGATCATAGCAAATTTGAAGACAGCCTGGGCTACAAAGTAAAATTCTTTCTTGAAAGAAAGAAACAAACAAAATATTATTGAAATCACTTAGCATATTAACCTGTTTAAATGACCTCTTGACAGCTTCTCAGGTGGACACAGAGTGTGGCTTATCTATTTCACTTTTCTGACCTTGAGGCCTGCATGCTCTAAAATGGTTTCATTCTTGATGTATGGTTTACTGTTCATTTCCTTAACTCTTAACTACATTTATTTATTTATTTATTTATTTATTTATTTATTTATTTATTTATTTATTTATTTATCTATCTATCTATTTATTCTCTGTGCTCCTGTATTTTTCTGTATCCATGAAAGCCTGTCTGTGCCACAGTGTGTGTGGAGATCAAAGGGTAACTTCCATGAGTTGTCTGGATCATTCCTTCTTCCATGAGGGTTGCAAAAATCAAACTCAGGTCCTCTAGTTTGGGAGCCTACACCTTCTCCTGATCATTTTTCATGTTATTCTTAGCATGGAAACATTGTTGTCACTTCACTACTTCTTTCATCAATAATGGAAGAGGTGTTATGCAATTCTCAGGTGCATTTTTATCCCACAGTGAGAGTTCTTAGAAAAAAAGAGACACATAATCACTCCTAGTCTAGTGTAAATTGTCAGAATGATACACAATTAGTAAAGTGATATGTGAACTCCCTCCTGGAAATCTACTCCACAGAGTGCTCATTAGCTCTAGACTGGGGCAATGTTTTAGCTCTATTTCTTTCCATGTAGCAACTCCCTTAGGGTTTACAGAGTATGTAGGGTTTTTTCCTTCTATTCCTAAATTGTTTTAGTGATGGTATTTGTGCATGATAGCTTATGGAAGTCCAGCCTTCCTAAAAAGTTGACCATGCTCACTGACCTGCTTCTGAAGAGAGGAATGTATTACTCACTGCTATAACTGGGGCACTACACAGAGACCCTGTGCATGGCTAGCCCATCCTTTATCCTCAACAGAAAACTTGTTATGGCTATCTGTGCTCACTTTTTTTTTTTTTTTTTTTTTAGTTTCAGTCATTAGATTTATAGGTTATTGGATATAAAGTCAGGGACCTGTCCTCAGGGACCTGTCCCAAATGTCCCTGTAATGCTGTTAATATCTAACTAGCTACTTAATGATAGTAGGTACATGTTATTATATATGTGTCCAAGCCCAGTAAATAAAAACGACCAAATTTCAACTTGAGTAAATTATTATGTGAGCACTTGCATACTAATTAACAAAGAAGAAGGTATAAAGCATTAGGGTGTCTAGAATATCCCTGTACTTTCTTGATCATTTTTGTTGGGAACTAAAATTGTACTAAAGCATCAAAAATAATCTAACTTACTAATAAAAAAAATGAGCCAGGAAAAATTTTATACACTCAAATTGAGTGTTTTCATGATTGAAAGTATTTGAATAAATATTTCTAATGCTCATTGTTATCATGTTTACATGTGATAAAATGTGTTTCAAGTGTATTCATATGGACACACATACTTTCATTCACCCATCTACATTTATAATAAGTTCTCCATTCCTATTTTGTTGTCACATATAAGTACCAGGAAGGACCATGAAGAAAGAGGGCATATTCGTAGTGACCATTAAGAATACCAGAAAAGAAAGGGAAAGAATACTTGAGGTAGTCATTCCATGCCTTTACTTTTAATAATTCTGTTTTCAAAACTACTGTCATATGTACTAGTATACATATGTTGGGAGAAAATGCAATAGTAAAAAATATTTTGAAACTGATATCTGAGTGAAAAAGTAGATATATATGGGAATATATAACTTTATAATAAATATAGTTTATATATATACATATGTATATATATACATATGTATGTATATATGTATATATATATATATCATACATTTTGAAAAATAAGCATTCAATAAGAATTGTAGTATATGAGCTGTACTTTTAATAACCATAGTTTGAAATATACTAATATATAAATTGTCACAAAACAGCTGAAGTATATGAACTCACTCATTATAATGCATATATTTAGTATATGTTAATTTTACACAGTAATATTTTCAGAATATATTTGCTTGCTTGTAAATGCATTTATAAGGAACAATATACTTGTCATCAGTAGTCATTTTCCTTAAGCCACTTGAGATGACTGCATATTTTGCACCATCTTGCATTTGGTGATACCATAGACTCTTCCTTTCTTAAATGCTAAGTGCTAAGTCTCTTTGTTTCTCTGTCTCTCTGTCTCTCTGTCTCTCTGTCTCTCTCTGTCTGTCTCTCTCTCTCTGAGAAAAAATGTGAAAACTCTTAGATGATGAGAGAAATTTCTAGAACTGTAGACCAATTGCTTTTACAGAGAAAGTTCAATTTCCCTTGCTTGGGATTTAATGTAGTCCTCTTTAATTGATGACTTTGATAAGTGTCAGACGTTAGAAGCAAGAAAAATGAGTCCTTTTGAGAAAAGAAAAACAACCTTGTAAAACAGAGAGTCAGCAGGAGTTTCAGTGAAAGAGCGTCATGCTTTAAAAAGAACGAGAAACCATTCTGATATCAAGATCTGGAAGCCACTATGAAGGCAGTGACCATTAGTTTCTCTTGTTCACATTGCTCTTCCATTAGTAATCCTACAAAGTTCAGTACATAAGACTTCTGAATAGATGTTTTTGTATCTAGCTTTTAATGGTTTGTGTTTTTGCGGTGAATATAAATAGTGGTTATGGTTGGGAGTATTAAAGGGAGATTGAAGTCAAGAGAAATGACTTGGAGTATTGTATTTGGTTATGATCAATCACATCTACCTCAGATTGTGGATCAGCTCAGTTTCGTACAATAAATATAAGAAAATCTGAAAACTATTATCAGCACATAATTTAGATATTAAGACTACATTTATCTGTATATATAAGGAGAAATTTTTATAGATCATTGTTATGGATTATAATGGCTTAATAAATTGATAGTAACTAGATTGAGTTTGATTAATACCAGTCATCCTGAGTAATTGTCATAGTGACTGTACATATCTATATTCCCACCAGCAATGAATGGGTGTTTGTCTTACTCTATTTTGTAGGTGTGAACTGTCTACTGTTTTAATAATATGACTGTTGTGAGGTGAACTCTCAAACTGATTTTGATTTCCATTTGTCTGATAACTGAAGATACTGAATATTTATTTAAATGTTTCTCAGGCATTGTGTTTCAACTTTTGAGAATTTGCTAGATCAGTTATCCATTATTTAAATTGGGTTATTGGTTTTGTTGATATCGAGTTGTCTGGAGTTCTTTATACATTTTAGATATTGACCCCCCCTATTGTAGACAGCTTCAAAAAATTCCCATTCTAAAGGCTGCCACTTTTTCAGAAAAAAAAAGTAACTGTTTCCATGCAACACCAGTTTAAGTTTATGAAGTCTCATTCGGTAACTCTTGATCTTAGTGTGGGTGCTAATGGAGTTCTGTTCAGAAAGTCTTTTCTTGTGCCAATGAATCGAAGGCTCTTGTCTACACTCTCTTCGGTGTATCTGTACTTACGTTGAGTGACTTGATCCACTTGGAGTTGAGTTTGGTGCACAGCAATAGCTATGGCTTTATTTACAGACCCTTACATGCAGCCATCTAGTTTGCTCAGCACTATTATTAAAGACACTGCTTTCCACAGTGCATTTCTAGCATCATTATCAAAACTTAGGTGTCCATATTTGTGTAGATTTATGTCTGAGTCTTCATTTCAATTTCCTTGATAGAAGAAATATGCCAGTTTCATGCTGATACTGTTTTTATTACTATAGCTCTTTACTATATGAATTACTATATGAATGACTTGAAATTGATGTTGGTGATACCTTCAGCAGTTTTCTTTCTCTTTGTTTGTTTTTTTGTTTGTTTGATTCTTTCTTTCTTTCTTCCTCTCTCTCTCCCTCTCTCTCTCTCTCTTTCTCTCTCTCTTTCTTTCTTTCTTTCTTTCTTTCTTTCTTTCTTTCTTTCTTTCTTTCTTTCTTAACATAAGATTTACTTTTGCTATTCTAGTTTTTGTTTGTTTGATTGTGCTTTCCTAAACAAGTTTGAAAGGTTTTCCTTCAAGGTCTATGAAGAACTGTGTTGGAATTTTGATTGGGACTATACTGACTTTGTAGATTGATTTGGTAAGATGGCCATTTTTACTATATCAATCTTATCAATCCATGAGCATGGAAATCTTTCCATCTTCTGATTTTTTCTACAATGTCTTAATTTTTTTATCATATCCATCTTTCACTTGCATGAATAAGTAACTCCATTAACTTTTATATTATTTGATGCTATTGGGAAATATTATTTAATGCTATTATTTCCATCATTTTTTTCTCAGTCTCTTTCTTTGTTATTTATATACAGTAGGAAAATTAATTTTTGTTAGTTAATTTTATATCCAGCTACCTTCCTGAAAGTGCTCACAATGTAGTCATTACCCAGTGAAATTTTCATGGTCACTTATGTATACAATAATATCATCTGAAAATAAAGATTCTTTCACTTCCTCTTATGTCCCCTTGATATTCTTCATTTATTCAATGCTCTGTCTAAAATGGCACATATTCTCTTGAATAGGTATGGAGAGAATGTATAACCTTGTAGTGCTCCTGATTTTAGTGGAACTACTTTGAGATTCTCTTGATTAAAAATGAATTTCAGTTGTGGGCTTGATGTAAATTGTCTTTATAATATTTATATATATCCCTTGTATGTCTAATCCCTCTAGGACTTATATCATGAAGGAGTATTGGATTTTGTCAAAGCCTTTTTCTCAATTTGATGAGATGACCTTATGATTTGTTGCTTTCATTTTGTTTACATGGTGGAAGCATCTGATATAAAGCTTACTTGAACTATTTTCATTGAGTTCTTAAATATGATTTGCAATTTTATTATTTATTATTATTTAAAATAGATTTTTCTCTCATAGAATATACACAAACACAGTTTCCACTCCTTCCACTCTTCACTTCTCCCCTCTCCTCTGGATCTACTGTGCATTTGGGGGAAATTGATCTCTAATTTTCATTAGTTTTTGAAACGTTATGTGATTTGAGAATGAGGATATGATCCCGTAGAATGAATTCACCAAGGTTCCTTTAGTTTCTCTTTTGTAGAATAATTTGAGTAATTTTGAAAGCCAGGTAAAACTCGGAAGTAAAATCATCGGGCTGTGGTATTTTTGTTTGTTTGCTTTGTTTTTTGGAATTTTTTATTGTTTTTGTCTTATGATGTTTTTGTTTATTTGTTTTCCTTTGTTTTGTTTTGTTGTTGTTCTTGGTTTGGGTTGGTAGATTATTTTAGTTGTTCCTTCTATTTCACTAATGTTTATATTGCTTATATTGTCTTGATTTAACTATGTTAAGAAGCATTTATCCAGGAATTTATCCCTTTCTTTTATATTTATTAATTTTATGGAGTACAGGTTTGTAAAATATCTCATTTTAGTTACCTATGTTTCCTTTGTGTCTGTTGTGATGTCTCCTTTTCTTTTCTAAGCTGCTTAATTTGGATATTCTTTCTCTACTTTAGTTATTGATTATTCCATGCCATCTACTTTTTTTGAGTGTGATTTATTCTTTGACTTCTGAAGATGTTGGTTTTCTCTGAAGTTACTAGAGTACACGTAATTATAGAAAACCTTTAACTTTTTAAAAAATTCCTATCTTAGTCACTTTTTTCATTCAACACTGAGGTGTTTTCAGTCTTCATGAGATTATATTCTTTTTCCTGATTCTGTTGATATTGATATACAGCTTTAGTCAAAGGTGATCAGATGAGATTTAGAGTGTTGTTTAAAGTTCTTTAAAACTTGTTATGTGGACGCATATAAGGTAATTTTCGGTCAAAGAAACACTAGTTGCTAATAAAGGGTAATTTTTTATAAGTTTGGCTTAAATTCTTTGTAAATATCTTTTAGGACCATTTGTTTTCTAAGTTCAATTAGCTGCAGTCTTTTTGACTGGATGAGATGCTATTGGTGAGAGTTGTGTATTGAAGATCACCACAATCAGTGTGTGAGAGTCAATATGTGATTTAAGTTTGAGTACAGTTTCTTCTAAAAATGTAGGTGTCCTTGTGTTTTGAGCAGGTGTTAATAATTAAAATGCCATTTTGGTGGGTTTTTCCTTGAATGAAATGTTGTTTCTCTTCTCTATCTGTTCATAGAACTAATGGATACCTTAGTCAATGAACATATTAAGTCTAAAAACAATGTCCTGGCCAAAAATACCTATGAAATTTGGCACACTATAAAAAGTCCAAATGTAGTAATAATAAGCATAGGAATAAAAGAAGGAAGCGAAGCGAAGCTCAACGACCCAGATAATCTTTCAATTATACCACAGAAGAAAATTTCCATAACCTAAAAAAGGATATGCCTATCAAGGTACAATAAACATACAGAACATCAAATAGATTAGACCAGAAATGAAATCCTGACACATAACAATCAAAACACTTAATATACAGAATGAAGCTGCAAGTGAAATAGATAGAGTGACATGAAAAGGCACCCTAATAGAATAACATCTGACTTTTGGAAACCTAAAAGCAAAGGGCCAGGACACATGTATTACAGACTCTCAGAGGCCAGAGGTACCAGTCTAGATAACCATGCCAAAAAAAGAACATTCAATCATAGTAGATGGAAAAAGTAAGACACATGTTTAAACTAAATCTAAGCAATATCTATCTGCAAATTCAGCCCACAGTAGTAGGTGCTAGAAGGAAACTCCAACCTATGGAGGTCAATTACACCCAAGAAAACAAGAAATAAGAAATTCTAGACCAGAAAATCAGAAAAGTAGAAACACAGACAACACACACACACCCTCCACCAACACCATGACAACAACAACAAGAAAATAACAAGACTCAACTAACACTGTTCATTTATATCTCTCAAAATTGGTGTTCTTAATTGCCTGTTAAAAAGACACTAACAGAATAGATGATAAAACAAGATTCATCCTTCTCTTGTATCCAAGAAGCACAGCTTATCATAAGGCTTAGACATATCATAGTATAATAGGATAGCAAAAAAATTTATGCTGAGCCACCAACCAGGCATCATACATCAGCTGATATGAGACCCCTGAAACATATATAGCAGAGGACTGCTTGGTCTGCCCTCAGTTAGAGAAAATGCACCTAACCCTGGAGAGATTTGATGACCCAGGGAATGGGAATGTCTCATGGGGCAAGAGTGGGGGTCATGAGGACATTCTCTTGGGGATGAAGGTGGAGTTATGTTTGAGAAACAGTCAGAGGGCAGACTGGGAGAGGGATAAAATCTGGACAGTAAAAAAAGATTAAATAATGATGATGATGATGATGATGATGATACTGATGATGATAATGGATCTAACAAATCAGCTCACATTGCCTTTTAATATGAGACAAACTTCAAAGCTGGAAGGCTTTATTTAATGTTCAAGTAATGATATACTTTACATTCTGCCTATTTGCATTATTTGTGTCTGGTACTCACTCTATAACCTGCGTGCTCTAGTGTACTCCTGCTCCTTTTCCATCCTCTTTGCCTTAATTAAAGAATAGCTCTTTTTTCAGTTAGCATCTTTTAAAAAACTTTTGAGGAAATACTCTTCATGACCAAGTTAAATTTGGATTTAGGTAATGTTAATTGTGTGTTAACTTTAGTTATATTTTTTATATGTTTTGTATGTGTGTGCCTGTGTTTATGTGGCAAGTGTGTATACATGGGGCATGCAATGACCAGAGATCAACACAGAAGGCCTTTCTCTATTGCTCTGCAACATATTTTTTGAGACAATGTTTTTCACTGAATCCAGAGCATGCTGTTTTAGGTAGGTTCATTCATTAGTGTGACTCAGGGATCACTCTTCTCCTCTGCACTCTGTAACTGGAGTTACAGATGGTTGTTACTGTACCTGGATTTTATTTGAGCAGTTGGGCTTCGAACCTATATAGGTGACAGTCTATCTTCCCAGCCTTGCGGTAGATTGTTTAAGTTCAGGTTTTATTCTTCTCCTGATTCTAGTTTAACCTGTGATTTTTTTTTTTTTTTGGTTAGTGGATATTCTTTTAGCCTAGTTGTAGTGTCAATCCAAAGTGTTTTTGCCAAGACACCCAGGAGTATCAACAACTTGGGCTATTGTTCAGCCTTGTATTTCAGCTCATGATTTTCTACCTGAGGCAGAATGTATTTAAATTTCTAATCTGACTTTTATTTGTCACTCTGCATCCTTATAGATCACCTCCAATAGTGGTGCTCAAATTTGGCTGCACATCGGAATGGCACAAGGAACTTTAAATAAAACTTGATGCCTACAGAGAATCCTGATTTAATTAGTGGCTAGAATCACCTCAGCAAATTTGCTTCTTTTCTATTTTGTGAATTTCTTAGCTTTGAAGCCTACAGGCAGGTCTAAGGTGAAAATGCATTTGAGAGTCACTGATAAAATGCTATTTCTTGTTTGACTGCCTTTGCCAGTACCAAGTCCAGAATATTACCTTTGGCAGTACCAAGTCCAGCATATTACCTGTTAGATGCTTGCACTATAGAGATGACCATTTCTACTCCCAAGATCTTGGTTAGTAACTTAAAAATCTTAAACTGCAGTTCCTAACAGCAATGTACAATAACATCCTCATTGATCCTCTATTGATAGTCTCAACGTTTTCAATCAATGATTTGTTAGTCCAACTTCATTTTCATTTCAGGAAGTTAGGCACCCCTGCAACTTTTAAATTTCCTTGTCAATGTACTTAACACTATGAAAACAATCTTGTTTAATTCTTCAAATATCAACAAGTGCTTGTGGCTGAAGTTGTGGCCCCTCATGTGTCAAGGGCTGTCTTGATACTATGGTGTTTTACATAGGCGAGTCTCTAATTCATACTGGGTGGTATATAGCATGAGGTTAAAACTTATTTACTGCAAGGCTTACAAAAGTAAGTCATTGTTGCAGTCCATGATTCATGGACCATTTAAACAACACTGGTAACAGTAGTTATTGACCCAAATAGCTTGGTGTGTATCAATTCTGGATAAAAAGCTGTGATTGAAGGAGTGCAACTCATCTAACTCATAAGAGCCATGTAAGAGGCTTGAGGAAGAAAATTACTCAGTGAATGTTAACACGTGGATCCCCAGCACCCACATTAAAACTAAAAGTCTAGGCATGTCTGTAATCTCAGGTCTAGAGGATTCAGACTGTTAGGTCTAATGGCTTTCTGGTCAGTTTGTATAGCATAAACACTCATCTCCACTGACAAATTAGAGACTGTGTGACATTAATAATGCAGAAAAGTGATTGAAGTAAGTATCTGGACATCAACCTATGAGTTTCATAGTACCAATTCCACACACCATTCACACACACACAGACACACAGACACACACACAGACACACACACACACACACACACACACACACACACGTAGTGGGAGGAAGAGGAGAGGGAGAGAAGGGTAACGGAATTTTTTGTCTTCATAATCTTGTTAAGTCATTCTTCACATGTAACTATTAAAACTTAATTTTAATTCCATACTGTCAGTATCTAGTTTATGACAGTCACATTTCAGGAACTTAGATAGCTATGTATCACTATAGACAGTTCTGATATAGAGGTTAGGTAATTATCTTTTATTTAAAGGTAGTTCACTCTGTTTTTCTTTGAAAAGTATACCAAATAATATCAATAAATTTTCCATTTTTGGTTTTGAATTGAGCTTTCATTACGTGATTTAAGACAGGAGCTGAAACTCATTTCCAATACAAAGGCATAATTTAAGGCTCCCATTAATTGTTAGTATTTGAAATTTGTCTCATGGGCTTCTGATTTGAATACCTGGTTCCCAGTTTATGGTGCTGTTTTAAAAGCTATACGTATTTCATGGGGTAGGAATAGGCAGACTAAAATAATTAGCAAGGCTGGTGTTAACATTATAGCAAACTGAAGATCTAACCTGTGCCTTCAACTTCTTAGTAATCTCTTTAAATGACTGATAAGGATAAAGGCCCAGAGTTTATGAAGAAGTGTGTGAATTCCGTAGGGAAGCACATCAAATTTCAAAAATAAATATGAAGGAAAAAAGAAGGAAGGAACAAATGAATGAACAAATGAAGGGAGAGGGAAGGAGAGACAAAGAAAGAGATCAAATAAGATGTAAGTTAAATACTAATCTCCAAATGAAATGAGAAATTCGGGTGTATGCATTTAATATTTGCCTCTGTTAAGTTTCCTGACCATTTTAATCTTGCATACATGTCTTTATAATGATAAAAGTTAAAAACATCCTAAATCTATACTGTTCATCTACACTTTCACCATATATGTAGAACCACCTCACACGCTCATCCCTGCTATGATGGAATGATGTCTCTTGAAGCCTTCAGCCAAAGTAAAATTCACTTTCTATAAGTTTTTTTTTGGCAATATTATAGTCACAGCAACACAAAAGCCAACTAACCCAGCCTTAGAGAGCTTGTTGTTGGACTTTCTTATTTCACAGTTGAGCAACCCAAGAATCAGAGGCTTGAGCAGCTTGCCAATTCCACATTGCTCGTTTATATTGGGAGGAGATTGCAACTGAGAGAAAGAAATCCACAGCTAGACCCTCTGCTCCACAGTCCAATTGGCAAGTGGTGGGTCCTCTAAGATACATAGCTACCAATACTAGATGCTAGGACACAGCAGGAGTAAATATACACTCCAAACCCCAGCATGATTATTTACTTGTGGTTGATTCAAGAAATATTAAAAATAAATGGCATCCAAAGGAATCTCTGTATGCACACCTACATAGAAGGATCCCCAAGGGTCGCTGGCTTCAATTACTTCTATATTTCCAGAATTGGATCCCAGACAGCAGTGGTGTGCTATTTAACACAAAAATAAGTCAGTGTTCCTTTCTTTATAGTTTTTCAGCCTTCCACAGCCTCTGTGGACTGACACAGTCCGGGATGTTTATATTCCATTCCAAATGAATGCACTTTTACACAGCCCATAGTTATGAGAATGTCTTAAGATATTTGTAGGACTATCCATCAAGCAAGGTAGACCAATTCTGCTTGGTAATTATTATCATAGAAATTCAGGTGAATGTCAGAACGGAGTCTAAAAAGTACCCTCCAGAGGAACACTTTCTTCAATTATCTGAGTCTTACTAAAATCTATTTCTTTTGGAATTCATAGTTTTTATGAACTTTACTTCTCAGTGACTTGTTTTGAAAACTTTGATTTCAGAGTTTTTTAATTTAATACGTGTAAAATGCACACATTTATGCAAATGTATTTCTCCCCTGAAACAGAAAGTAGTAATACAGATAAGTTATATTCATCATAAAAAAGGCAGAATATTGTTATTCTCAAAATCTAGTGACTGACATTTGAAATGTTATATTAAAAAATAATTGGCAGACAAATTAAACTAACTAAATCTTAGATTAAATTTGAATAGAATCTAATGTTTTTGTACGTGAGAAACTCTTATCTTTCGGTGTTATAAGATCCAAGATATCCCTTGGAAATAAATAACCACTGAGAGATATCGCAGGGTCAAGGCAATCAAATATCATTGATTCTCCCCTCCCCCAACCACCTATCCATTTGTCTATCTATCTATCTATCTATCTATCTATCTATCTATCTATTCTTTTCTCTCCCACATTGATTATGATAGATGATGGGCACTTTTCTTGGAGTAGAGTGAAAATATTCTGCTGAATCTCTAACACTTAGCATAAAGTAATTGCTTAAGGGTAAAATGATATGGTGTCATATTAATTCATCTTCCTTAATAAAAGGTTCAGCAATTCAGGTATAGTTATTTGAAATATGTACCTCAATCAATTCTCTCAAATTGATTGAAGATACATAGGACCCTGAACTGGGGAAGAAGAATATGAACTTTGCAAAAAGAGAAGAGAAAAGAAGGAAGTAAAGAAGGAATGAAGGAAGGAGGAAAGAGGGAAGAAGGAGAGTTGGAGGATAGGAAAGAGGGACAGAGAAGGTGGAGAAAGAGAGAAGAGAAAGAGAGAGAGAGAGAGAGAGGTATATGAGCTAAAAAATTTGGAAGTAAAGGAGAAATTGGAAGAATCTGTATTTGCTGCTTATCTCTGTTAAAGACACTGACCAATTTATTTTGCATAAACCTCTATAAAATGATCAAATTAAAATAATTCAAGATGGAATACTATTTAGTCATAAAATTGTGCTACCATTTGCAATGTGAAGAGAACCATAAATCACTATATGAAATTAAACAACCCAGAACCAGAAAGACAAAGCCATAATGATTTTGTTTACACGTGTATGCTGAAACATCTAATCTCAGAAACATTAATTGAGGTTAGATTCTTACCACACACCACAGAAAATTTGGTTAGATATAGATAAGGTTTTTACATATACGTAAGAGGCTAAATAATTCCTCTTGTAGAATAAAACACAGACATATATCTTGATGATTACGGATTTGGAAAAAAAAATCTTACATATGACACTGACACTGAAACGTCAAATAAGTAGGCTTCATAAAATAAAATGTTTTGTATCAATGCATGAGTGGATGCTTCTTGTCGTAATTGGCACTTGAGTTCCAACTCATGGGATGCTGAGACAAGAGGGTAGCAAATTCAAGGGAAGTCTGGGCTATATAATGAGTTTGACAGAATATATGGGACACATAGAAAAAAATAGAAAAGTGACTAGAGATGGCTCAGAGGTTAAGAGCACTAATCTCCTCTTTTAGAGGTTCTGAGCTCAATTCCCAGCAACTACATGGTAGCACATAATCATCAATAATGTGGTATTGTACCCTCTTCTGGATGGCTGTCATACATGCAGACAAAATGCTGTACACATAGTAAATAAATAAATCTTAAAAAAAAAGAAAAGACTTGCAAAAAAGTAAAGATTTTTGCCTACCTGTAGGCTGTGACATTGCTGGATAGCACAATCTTTCTCTCTCCAGTATTTTAGCTTCATGAAGTCTCACTTATTAATTACTGATTGTTTATTTGGCATCTCATTCAGAAAGTAAACAGAGAACTAAAATATATTCAAATTATCTAATATATAATATACAAAATAAAACAATATAAAGTAACAAACAATAATTAAATAGTGGGTAAATAAATCATATAAACATTTCTCCTAAGATAATGTTCAAATGATAGAAAAGAAACAAATAATATATTCAACATTGTTACTTCATGGGAAAATGTAATTCCAAATAATCACAAAGTAAAGCTGTCAAAGAACAATCTCAATAACAGAAAAACCACAAGAATTAGTAAGGAAGTAAAAACATCAATAATTTGTAGATTGCTAGTGGAATGCACAGTGATTCAGCCTATGTGGGAGGCAGGTGGTTACTCAGAAAGTAAAATGTAAGATTAATTAATGACACACTAGTTTCATTAGTAGTAAATTAACAAAATCATTGAGCACAGCATGAACACAAATTCCATGTACACTTGATTTTAGTCTGATGACTTACAGCAATTAAAGTTACAAACAACTCAGTGTGTGTGTGTGTGTGTGTGTGTGTGTGTGTGTGTGTAATCAACCCCAGGGGATTTGATGTCCTCTCTTCACTTCCACAGGCACATAGCACATGCATAGGGCACACTCATACATATAGACAAATACGCATGCTAGTAAAATAACAATTACTAAACAGCCCAAACTTCTATCACCATAAATATACATAAACAAAATAACTCTATCTATCAATTTAAAAAATATTAGTAATATTCATTCATAAGAATAATAGACTGTTAAAAATGATAAAGTGATTCAGCGTCAAGACTACTGTGCTATGTGAAAGAAACTGTATACAAGAGATTGCACAATATATGATTCTATGAAATATCTAGAACACATGGAGAATGCAGATAACTAGTTGCCTCAGGCTAGGGAAAAGAAGACACATAATAGGGAGCATAAAGTGGAAGAGATAACATTATTTGAAGCTAGGCATAGGCTCTGGTCACTTTGCATTGTGACTAAGTTATTTGCTCACTGTTGCTCATGACTTTAAGTGGTTAATTTTATGAGGCACGAAATTCAGCCTGAGAGTGAATAAAAAAGGCCAGGAAGTGTATACAATGTATATTTGTTAATCTATGGCTTATGATTCACAGGATAGCTTTTAAACCTATTTGACATTTGAGGGATGCTTGTATTACTTTAGTCCTAACCATGCAGTCATAACCTCTATGGTTTGGGACTGCATCCATATGTCAGCAGACTAATTATACCATAAGCCTATTGAAATGGCAGGGGTGGCAGTGCAGATGATACAAGGCACAAGTACATGTACCGTACTTAACAACATGGCAAGAATAGTTGCTTCTTCATACAATTTATAGTGTGTTAAACCTTTGACCATCAAAGGATATGGTGCCCAAATATGACTAAGCAAGGCTTCCTCTTTCTGAATGATGAATATTTAAAGCAGCCAGGTCTGTAATAGGGAATAATGCTCTGAAGTTTGTAGAATGTTGTAGGGCAGTTAGAAACTCGATCAACTATGAAATTCAGAAACAAAACAAAACAAACAAACAAAAACAAAACCACCTGAAAAACATCCCTGGAGGAAGGAAACACTGAACTGCAGCCTAGACTGAAGTCCTTGCAAGTTTAAATACAGCTTCTTTCTAAATGATAGAATCTAAATTTTCTTTTTGCAATGAAATTGCCAAACTGTGGCAAAAATGAGTACAAAAAGGAGGCTATAGTTTGAAGACATTTTTGTTATAATTGTACGTGATTATTCTTTCAAAAAATACATGATAAAGCATTTATTGTGGGAATTTTCATTAATTTTGTTTTTATTTTGTGTCTTGTTTCTAACATTTCTCTAATAAGTTCTTTACATTTCTTCAGAAATATTTGCTGAAGTGAGAGATAAAATATAGTAATCTATCAATCAGTGAAGAATTAGAGCAGAGCTTGGATCTCTTTCTCCTTAGACCTAACTTGTTTATTATCCAACTATGTCACGCCCTCAAACTAGGCAGCCATTTGCAAGAGTACAATATGATACAAAAAATAGTGAGGCTGCTTCATTTTCCTATTACAAGAGTAATAAGTTAGAAGCTTACAATCTCTACATGGCATACAGTATACCTTGAGCTAATGGTTAGTGAGTATTGTGTTTTAATTTTTAATATTTTAAATGTATTATTGGTTAAAAGTCATGTAGATTTATCCAATAGTTTTTAAAAGACATCTGGAGAGATGGCTCCATGCTTACGAGTGAATGTTGGTCTTGTAGAGCACTCGAATTCAGATTCTAGCACCTATACCACAGTGCTCACAGTTTGCCTTAAATTTTAGATCCAGGGTGATGACACTTTCTTCTGGACTCTGCAGGTTCCCCACTGCATGTGCATAATTAGAAAGAAAACTCTTATCAGTATATTTTCTGTAGTATTTACGACATACATATTCTGACATTTTAAAGCTTATGCAACTGTGGTCTCCTATTCCAAGCTGATTTATCCATACACACCCTGGGATCCCTAACACCAGTTTACCTCTTCTCCTTGACAGTTGTTTTTGTCATTTTCCCCTCCCTTTTTTCACACTGGCTGAAATGGGGTATTTTTTGCAAATACTTATGCACATTGTATAAAATTGTTTTTAGCATAATTTTATAATTTGATTGCTTGAAGGTGAAAATATTTGTTTTTGAATAAATCAAAAGTTTTAGCTGTGTAACAAAATCTGGCTAACTAAATAACATATATATGTATATATATGTTATATATATATCTATATAGATATAGATATAGATATATAGATATATTTCCTTACATCATACACTTAAAGGATGCTGTGTATTTTGATAGTGTGCTTCCATGGATGCATGTACTGATACCAGAAAGGACTGATGGTGGAACAGAATCCTTCAGAATGTAACAGAAGACAGATGTTATATAGCATCAATTAAGAAAAATACCTCAGCAGGCGAGTCTAAGAAACCATTTCTTCAATAAGCAAAATTACTCCCATAGAGAGTTATTTATTTTGATCTGCTCTAAACTTGTCTGGCAATGCTGGGAAATCCCTTCTGATTGTTTAAAAATACATGAACAGAGGCACATTGGGAATGGCTAATAAAAGCCATATTACTCAGGCAGTGATAAGCAGAAAATTAAATCAGTCCCAGAAACAGGATCAAGAGATGCAACAGCAACAACTAAAGTTTCTTCCTTTTACTCACCTCTCCTGTAGAGTTTTTCCTGAAGTGTATTTTATATTTTTTGATATGGAAGCAGATGAATAGGAAGAGATCCTAAAAGTAAAATTTTCTAAACAAAATAGCAATAAATGAGTTGATTTCTAAAACTGAGGGACATTTGTATATCCCGAGACATTCCTCTTTGTATCAGTGTACTCATGGGGGGGGGAGGCTTTTTTCTTTCTCTGCTCTTATTTCTACTTGTTTCCTGTTTTTCTTTTTACCATATAGTCTTATTTTTCTAGGTATTTTTGTGTGCACATGTGTGTGTGCGTGTGTGTGTGTGTGTGGGTGTGTGTGTGTGTGAGTATGGGTGTGGGTGTGTGGGTGTCATGGGGGATGGGAGACAACTGTTTTCTATACCACATATGTGAAAATCAGATCGTAGTTTTCTGGAGTTTTTCTCACCTTCAACATTGTTGATGCAGGGTGTCTTTTTTCTCCTTTAAAAATGTTTATTAGTTAAATGTCTTCTTTGACACTTTTGTACATGTCTCTAGGACATTGTTTGCTCTTTTTCACATCCCGTTTTGCCTTGCTCTATCCCTTTGACCAATTTCGTCCAAAAAGATGATTCCTCACACTTCATATCTCTCAGTTTTATTTGTCACCCACTGATTTTACTGAGGACTATATATGTGGTGTGATCATAGTATTTGAAGCTGGAATTTGGTGGCCTTACTGTAGGTAAGCAACTGGGGATAATGACTACTCTTCCACAAGAATCCTTCAGTAGCCACCAGTTAGTCAGGGAGAGACACAAGCTCATGAGCTTTTTCTTAAGCCCTAACTGGTTGAACTGTCCATAGACCACATCTTCTGCATGCCCAGTACAGGCAACTGTTTGCATAGCTATGCCATGTGCTGAAGGTCACATGAAGATATATCTGTTTTCTGGCTCTTATATTCTTTCTTCTCCCTCTTCAATATTGTTTCCTGAGCCTAAGGGATAGCAAAAATAAGCTGTTTCGTACTGAGCACTCAAATGCTGTTATTTCTAAGCATTAAGCATCCAAATATCTCTGCATTGATTGATCTCTACTTCAAGAGAGATTTTATTTTTTTCATTAATGATGAGAGTAGACTTTGACTATGACACTAAATGTAAATATCTTAATGTAATTTGGTGCTATGTTAATTTGGCTGAACAACAGTAATGAGTTTCCTATGAGGGTCTATGGTTGACTCAGCCATGGGATTTTTACTGAGTTTACAGTACCAAGCATGTTTTATTTCCTGTCGAGTGGACTCAAACAATTCAATTCAAGGGCAGTTGATCACTGTGATAGTAGCCATGATGCTGTTTTATCACTGGGATCATTTTGCCTGGAAGTTTGGCATTGCAGTTGTCATAGTTTATACTTGAATAAAATCACTGATAAATTTTGTTTCCAACATTTACTTTTCTGATACTATGAAAGCTAGCTGTCAGAGAGGAAATTTCTATCACAGTTTGAGTTCTCTGTATCATACAACCAAATCATGTGGTGTCTTCAGCAAATTGGTCTTAGCATCTAGTTGTATATATAACATGGAGAAGCCAGAAAAGAGAAGAGCATGTAGTAGAACAAATGATTTGAAAGCCAAGAGGAATTATGTAGGAGATGGAAAGGTTTAAATAGAGATCCTGTGATGGAGGAACATAAAGGCAGATACTGAGGTCAATTAAAAATAAGAAATGGTGAAAAACTCACAGTCACATGGAAACTTTTTTTTAAAGACAGTTAAAATGAATGAGGTTTTTAAAAAAGAGCTTAAAGTCAAACATGCAGAATAGCTAGACAATGATGCTTTTAGAAGCTGGCCTGTAATTAATGAAAGATCTTTGCTGGCTATTGGGATACATCCATAGTTTGTACTTACTCAGACATGCTTAAGAGGCCCTTCTAAATACAGTTTCTGCTTATGTCCCACAGGCTTCTAAGTTATTCTACTATCTCTTCTCTGAGCTTTCTATAAACATGGTAATGTTAAAGATGTGTGTTTTCTACATGTATTCAGGGTATAGTAGTGCTGGAGTTATAGATGTATTCTTTCTACTTTGGTTCTCAGGAATAGCTCAGGTCACTAGGTTTATGCCTCTAGTGCTTTGATGTCTGAACCATGTCTCTATGTTCTTCATGCTCTAACATGACATCTCACTTTTTTTTGTTATAGTGTAAATTAATCTCTTTCCTACAAAATAGATCCTGAAAGTAGACAAAATTTTCCATATCCCTACAACAGAATGATTTCTTCAGTTGATGGACATGGACAGTTTGAAGGACATCTGATGCTGGAGAACTCTTGGTAACCTTGACCCCAGGTACCTATCTGTTCTGCATTCCTCTCCTGTGCTACAACACAGCTTGCCCTCCTGATTCTTTACACCTTTCCTACCATCTGTCCTAATAACTGTATCTTTTTATTTATTGTAAGACATAGATGTCATATTAAAAGGAAAATTTAAAGTTTCTTCTAAAAAGTTCCATTGATTAGTCTATGTCAATACACTTCAAATTCTATGGATAGCTGTTGCATGAAATTATATTTATGTATATTGTTAATGTTACATGCATTATATTTTAGTATTTATATTAATATTGCCTAATAGATGTTTTCGTTGTTTAGTCAATTGTTATTTTATATTTGAAAATAAATATAATTTTATCATTTTCCCCTTTTTTCCTCCCTCCAATTCATATAATTCATGTTGCTCGTTCTCAAATTCATGACCTATATTTATTTTAGTATTGTTACATATGCATATATGTATATAATTCTTAAGTGTGTAATTAGAACCTGTTCTCTCCCTATAAGGCTACTTGCTAGTATATGATTTAATGGCTGAGAATTTAGTTTTAGATAACCAATTGGATGGTTCTTTGGTGGGGAATACTATACTCGAGAAGATTATTCTAAATGGCTATGAAAGGAAGACCTGAACAGGACCCACACCATTAGGTAATCTAACATATAGTGGATACTCTTCCAGTTTCCCAAACTTGGACAAAGAACTACAGGCATCTAAGTAATGTTGAGAGCAGAAGTAGCTTTCTTCAGTCTTAACACTATTTCACGTTCAGTTAAACAATTAAAATTACCAAGAAATTGATAACTGCTTAAATATAAAATACTATGAGTTACATATAAATATGTGTATGAATAAAATTGCAAGTGAATCAGTAAGTTGAGAAAATGTTTACCATAAAATCCATTTAGTTTACAGAATTTTTAAGTAATATGTGTGATTTGTTTGGTTATATTTTCACTGAAAATGAAATTTTGGCCAGTTTTATGGTAAAGGACCTCTACCCTACATCACTCTCCTCATCCTCTAACCCCTCCTCTTCTTCTTTTTCCTCCTCCTCCTCCTCCTCCTCCTCCTCCTCCTCCTCCTCTTCTTCCTCCTCCTCCTCCTTTTCCTTGCCTCCTCCTCCTTCACCTATTTCTTATTCTTCTCCTCCCCCTCCTCTTTCTCCTTCCCCTTCTTTTTATTACTTCATCCTATTGTTCCTTGATTACTTTATTTGATTTATTTATTTTTTAAGACAGATTCACTACATATTACTGAATTAGACCAGTCTAGCCTTGAACTCACAGAGGTCCATGTGCCTCTGCTTCATATATATTGGGTTTAAAAGTAGGTGCCACTACACCAGACCCCCGCTATTATTCATTAAATTCATTAATTGAACTCTTCCTTCTTTTATGATATAACGGACGCTTAGACCTAGCTATTTTTATAACTCTCAAATTTTACTTCTCATAATAATTTGAATAACTGAGTTTATTTTTAATTAGAACATTTTGAATTTCAAAACCTCATTTGTTGAGAATAAAAATAAAAGTGTTGCTATGGAAATAGTCTCTCTTTCAATCCTGACTTTTATTTCAAATAGGAGCCAACTGATTTTTTCATTAATACATGATAAGAGAATGTTCACATTTACTTGTGTGTAGAGTTCTTTTAGCTATCACTTAACAAGTTCTAAATGTTTTCATGCAGCTTGGTTTTAGAATACTTTTGACCTTTTTATATTTTATCTTATTTTCAGTTTTTTTTTTTTGTTCCAAATGCCAGGAACCATGAAGGTACAAGTCTTGAAGGTAAAGGTCATTTCAAAGAAGAAAGTTTGTCATGAGTTGAGTGACAATGTTCTCTCTTGTCTAATCTGAGATGTCAAGCACTAATTACAGAGTGTCTGAGTGGCAGCTTATGCTCTGCACTGGTTCTGGAAGAACACGGATGCTTCAGAAACTTCTGCAGCTGTTTACAAACCAGTGAAATGTGATAAGTGTCAAAGTTCAAGTGCTAAGGAAAGTGGAAGACATTCTCTTCCAGTATATGTCTATGTGAAATTGAGGCATATATTTTCTTTAAAATAACTTACCATTGAAATACATGAGTACTTGAGAGGAACCACCCTCAACTAATAGTTGAAGAGAACTAGACATTGGCATAAGTCATAATGTTCTTCTGTGGGAATTTCTATCATAGAATAATTAGAAGACAGAATAAATACAAAATAACATATGGTTCCAACAAAATATATCACATACAGGACTTTTCTTTTACTTTTTAAATCACCTTTAAGGGCAAATGACTTTACATTAAATAGAGATCATGAAAATATTATGTGTATTATAAGATAATATAAGCATGAAGGACTATATCATTTATTGTTTAATAAGTTTTGTTTTTCTGAAGAAACATGAAGGCAAAAATTATTCTACTTATTCAGGGACTAAGGGAAGTTCTAACAAAGTCAGTATCTGTATGTGTTTTATTTTCATGAGCATTCTATGCTGTAACAAAAGGCATTGTGATTGTAAGATGCAGTTGATGATCCAAATATTGAATTGGATATTTAAATAATCTCTGTTTTATAATACTGCAATATTCAGTTCCATACTAGTTCTGTGATACATAATTGAGAAATTATCTCTGTGTCTGATAAGGATGCAGTTTGGAGAAATAAACAAAACCATATTGGTTCTTATGGTATAGGAATTACAAGACCTAGGATACTATTCATTGTGTTACTCAGCATGTACCTTTAATGGTTTTAAGTAGCAAAAATATAGGCGATTATGTTCTCTACAACGTTACCAAGGTGGAAATTAACCAAAGTTCTGATTGATTTTAATACTGAGTTTAACCTCAGTAAGATCAAACTTATTTGATTTTGTTTTTGATTTGCATACATATAGATTTCATATGTGTAAAATAACAGTAAATATACTCTTTTACTTCAAAATAATATTATTTTATTTTTATTCAATAAATAAATGTGTGAGTTCCTGTGTGTTTATATGTTAACATGAGAGCAGGTAACTGGAGAAGCCAAAACATATCTCCAGGTCCTCTGGAGCTTACAGGTTATTGAGAGCTGCCTTACTTCAGTTCTGGGAACTGAACTTGGGTCCTCTGTAAAGTGGTATGATTCCTTAATGACTGCACCACCTCCTCAGTCCACTAAATATTTTATTTCCAATAGATCTCCATCAAATATATTGGGAAATATAGCTTGAACAAAATTATCTACCTAAGTCCTGAGAAATTTAGAGAGTTAGTGTCCCTCCCCCTGCCGTGTTGAGTATAAACAACTATATTTTCCTTCAGACCAATGTTAGTTGCTTAAATTTAGAATCCGATCCTGTTACACTACCTGTGCAGATAACATCAGTCCTTCTTGTGGCTATACCATTGTGGAAAGTGTATCTCAAGGGAATGACCTGTATACTTCGTATACTGATAACTATTCTTATCTTTCTTTTTTATTGGATATTTTATTTATTTACATTTCAGATGTCATCCACTTTCCCCATCCATCCCCCAGAAACTCCTTATCCCATTCCCCCTCCTCTTGCTTCTATGAGGGCGTGCACCACACACACCCATCTCTGTGCCCTCGAATAACCACACACTGGGGCATCCAGCTTTCACAGGACCAAGGGTATCCTGTCCCACCAATGACAGACAAGTTCATACTCTGTTAAATACACAGCTGGAGCCATGGGTCCCTCCATGCCTGTTCCCAAGCTGACTGTTTAGACCCTGGGACATCTGGATGGTTGGTATTGCCCCTCTCCTCATGGGGCTACAAAACTTTTCAGGTCCAACAGTCCTTTCTCTAAGTCCTCCATTGGTGCCCCCATGATAAGTTCAATAGTCAGCTACAGGCATTCACCTGTATATATCAGGCTCTGGCAGAGCCTCTCAAGAGACAGCTATATCAGGCTCCCGTCAGCATGTACTTCCTGGAATCCACAACAGTGTCTGCATTTTGTGATGGCACAAAGGATGGATCCCAAGGTGGGGCATTCTCCGGAAGGCTCCTCCTTCAGTCTTTGTCTCCATATTTCCTCTGGAGAGTATTTTGTCATTCATTCTAAGAAAAACCTAAGCAAAATGACCAGAATATCTGAGCCTACTTCTCTGTACTAGCCCAAAGTCATTTTCATGTCTGAAGCCTACTTCCTTGTTTTATTCTAAGATTTAGATTCCCGCCTGAAATTACTTTTTCGTTCTAGCCTAAGATTTAGATTTCTGTCTGAAGTTACTTCTTTGCTTATTGCCTTACTTGTTCTTTAACTATTTGTGTTTATTTTTAGCTTGTTCTCTGAATATTTGCATCTATTTTATTGTTAGTTCATCAACCTAGAACTGACCTTAATACTTGCATGTAATTAAAATGGCATAAAATCAAAAATAAAGAAAGAGAATGAGATAGAGTGATTCTAGTGAGGGGAAATGCGGAAAGGGGATGACATCTGAAATGTAAACAAATAAAATATCCAATAAATAAAAAATATAAAAGGAAGACCTAAGCACCCACACTTTGGTTTTCCTTCTGGAGTTTCATGTGGACTGAGAGTTGTATCTTGGACATTTCGAACTTTGGGGCTAATATTCTCTTATCGGTGAGTGCATACCATGTGTGTTCTTTTGTGACTGTGTTACCTCACTCAGGATGTCATTTTCTAGTTTGATCCATTTGCCGAAGAATTTCATGAATTCATTGGTTTTATAGCTGAGTAGTACTTCATTGTGTAAATGTACCACATTATCTGTATTCACTCCTCTGTTGAAGGACATCTGGGTTCTTTCCAGTTTCTTGAGTGTGGAGAGCTGCAGTGGGCGGTGACAACATTCGCCATTACAAGATGGCACTGACATCCGCTGTCTCTCCTGGTAAACAAGCTAACTGTGCATGTGCAAGTGGTGAAAGCACACCAAATCACGGCCCATCCTGGGTCATAATATGTGTTCCTGAGCAAGCAGCCAATCAGAAATGAACACACTGCCCCAGGGTGTATATAAGCAGTGCCTTTTTGGGGCCCGGGGTCTTCCTCTTCATATCACAATAAAGGCTTGCTGCAGAAGGATCCTGGTGTCCGAGTGCGTTCTTGCTGGCGAGGCGATTGCGCGGGTCACAGCTGGTGCCGAAACCCTGGAACTCACCATCGCCGGTGCCGAGCAGACCCCCGTTCTCGGGGAGGATTCAGAACTGCAGGACGAAGGTAATCTCTGAGAGGCATGTTTGGTCTTGATTTATCTCATTTCTCTCCCCAATTACAAGGTGCTGTGGAGGCTCATTCTCGTTTTGGCGGTGCTCATTCTCTTCCTTTTGGTTTTGTTTTGTTTCCACCGATTCTCTTGTTAAATCCTGCCGCCGCCTGAACCGGTACCGCTGCTTCAGGCCCCCAGCAGCCGTTGGGCACGGTTAATCGGACATAGATAAGCCGCATGCCCCTCTCTGTGTGTCAGATTCTCTCGTAGATAAGAGAGCAGCATGGGAGCTTCACATTTGGTGATCACGGTGCTACAGTCGCTCTTGCAACAGCATGAATTAAAGGTCTCTACAAAAACATTAGAGGGGTTTGTTGTGAGGGAGGTTGACCGCATGGCACCCTGGTATATATGCTCAGGGTAGCTAACGCTCGCCTCCTGGGACAAATTGGAGGGCGATTTAATTAGGGAACAACAGAATGGAAAATTGAAGCCTGGGACTCGGCCGCTGTGGAGGCTAGTAAGATTGTGCCTACGAGATGAGAAGTGCTGCCTGACTATCATGGCAGGCCAGGGAGTGCTAGACGAGTTACAAGACAGCATGTCAGAAAAAGAGAGGGATAAGCGCTTAGGAGCTCAGAAAGAAAAGGGAGCTCAGAAAGAAAAAGGAAAAGGCATGCCTAAGAACAAAGACCCTTCCAAAGATGCTCAGTCCACAGAAGTGAGAGATAAGGGAAAGGACGCCCTGGGAGAGAAATGCAGGAAGGGAGAAGAGGCCCTGGGAGAGAAGCACAGGAAGGAAGAAGAGGCCTCAGAAAGAAAATCTCTTTATCCGGTAAAGGAACTGGAGGCCTTGGAGCTTGATAGCTCTGAGTCAGAGGAACTAAGTCCCTCCGAGGAAGAGGACTTAGATGAAAAAGCAGCCCACTGTGAGGCAGAAAGATACCATCCAGATGGGCGGCCACCGCCGCCGAATTGTAAGCAAAAGAAGCCGGGGAATAGGAACTGCTCAGCTCCTCAGCCCATGGTGATCTCCTAGGCAGCACTTCCCGCTGTAGTCCCTAGTGCTCCTCCGCCCTACGGGGACAGGTGCTGTTCGGACTCCTTCGTTTCAAAGGAAGATAAAAGAAAAATGTTGCAAGCCTTCCCGGTGTTTGAAGCTGCAGAGGGAGGTCGTGTCCACGCACTGGTAGAATATATCCCTATTAAAGAACTTGCTGAATCAGTTCAGAAGTATGGATTTGATGCCAATTTCACAATCATGCAGCTTGGGAGACTTGCCGCTATGGCAATGACTCCAAGTGATTGGCAAAATACAGTAAAAGCTGCCCTCCCTAACATGGGACAATATATGGAGTGGAAAGCCTTGTGGCATGATGCTTCTCAGACACAGGCAAAAGCCAACGCTAACGTGGAAGGCAATCAATGGCAATGGACATTTGACCTGCTAACAGGACAGGGACAGATTGTTAATGATCAGACAAACTACGATTGGGGAGCATACGGCCAGATCTCCGCTGCTGCTATTAAAGCATGGAAAGCCCTCTCAAAGAA
The DNA here is from genome assembly GCF_004785775.1 of Grammomys surdaster. Classification (NCBI taxonomy): domain Eukaryota; kingdom Metazoa; phylum Chordata; class Mammalia; order Rodentia; family Muridae; genus Grammomys; species Grammomys surdaster. Next base: position 10,223,151 of record NW_021604591.1, read on the forward strand.
GGGGGAGGCTGGGGGAAATTTAACGAAAATATTGCAAGCCCCCCAAGAACTATTCTCAGACTTTGTGGGTAGAATGACAGAAGCAGCAGGCAGAATTTTTGGAGACCCGGAGCGAGTTAAACCACTGGTAGAACAACTGGTGTATGAAAATGCTTCGCCAGAATGCAAGGCAGTAATTATCCCTAGAAGAAGCAAAGGGTTAACAGATAGGAAAAATGTCTGCCGAGGACTTGGAGGCCCACTGACCAATGCTGGCCTCACAGCAGCTATCTTGCAAAGCCAAAACCACTCAAGTCCTGGCGGCCGTAAAGTATGCTATAACTGTGGCAAACCGGGTCATTTGAAACGAGAGTGTCGTGTTTCCACTCAAAAAAGAACCCTAGGGCTTTGTACAAATGCAGGAAAGGTTATCACTGGGCTAATGAGTGTCGCTCAGTCAGAGATATTCAAGGAAAGCTTATTCAACATGATTCCCCACCATCGGGAAGAGATGAAGGTACTCCAAAAAATGGATTTCCGGGCTCCAGATCCCAGGGCCCCAAAAAATATGGGACACAAGCCTGCATCCAGGGGACACCTCTAGCTGCAGAGCTACAAGCAGCTCCGCAGGATTGGACCTCCGTTCCACCTCCCAATTCTTACTAATGCCACATGTGGGCGCTCAGCTTGTCTCAGTTGATTTCAAAGGTCCCCTACCTGAGGGAAGTGTCAGCCTTATTCTAGGTCGCTCCTCTCTAACAATGAAAGGACTCGTGGTTCACCCTGGAGTGATAGACCAAGATTATACAGGGGAACTTCAAGTTCTCTGTTCTTGTCCGCAAGGCATATTTTCTATTTCCCCTGGGGATAGGATTGCTCAATTGGTTTTCTCCCAAGTTTGCATGGTTGTTTCCCATCAACCGGGATGCCTAGAGGTGCCAATGGGCTTGGTTCTTCAGGAACTGACTTCGCTCACCTGGTAGTCGATCTTAAAACTAGACCCACTTTACAATTAATGATAGAGGGGAAGAATTTTGTAGGAATTTTAGACACAGGAGCTGATAAAAGTATTATTTCCTCCAACTGGTGGCCTAAGGTGTGGCCTGTTACACAATCATCCCAGTCCTTACAGGGGTTGGGATATGAGGCCAGCCCTGCAGTCAGTTCACGCTCCTAGACTTGGCAGACACCAGAGGGTCAGACAGGAAGCTTTATACCTTATGTGCTTCCTCTCCCTGTTAACCTCTGGGGAAGAGACATTTTGCAAGACTTGGGACTGACATTGACTAATGAGTAGTCACAACAAGCCATAGAAATTATGAAAAGGATGGGATATAAGGAAGGAAAAGGCCTTGGCAGAAAAGAACAAGGAAGATTATACCCAATCTCACAAGAAAGTAATACAGGAAGACAAGGTCTGGGTTTTCCCTAGTTGCCATTGAGGGCCCTATGCCCATACACTGGCTTATGGAGGAGGCTGTGTGGGTTCCTCAATGGCCCTTATCCTCTGAGAAATTGGAGACCGCTACCAAATTAATTGAAGAGCAAGTTAAAAATGGCCATTTAGAATCTTCTACTTCCCCTTGGAATACTCCTATTTTTGTCATAAAAAAGAAATAAGGAAAATGGAGACTTCTCCATGATTTAAGAGCCATTAAAGCGCAGATATGATTGTTTGGTTCGGTGCAAAGAGGTTTACCATTGCTTTCTGACTTACCCAGACAATGGAGGATAATAATTATAGATATTAAAGACTGCTTCTTCTCCATTCCCCTACACCCACAAGACAGACAGAGATTTGCATTTACATTACCTGCTATTAATCACCTTGAACCTGATAAGAGATATCATTGGAAAGTTTTGCCTCAAGGCATGGCCAATAGTCCTACTATGTGTCAACTGTATGTACGGCCCTTAAACCCGTTAGGAAACAATTTCCTTCCCTGCTCTTGATTCATTTTATGGATGATATTCTTATATGCCATAAAGAGTTGACCATTTTGCAGAACTCGTACCCTTTATTAATTGCTACATTAGGATAGCGGGGTCTGCATATTGCCACAGAGAAGGTTCAAATTTCAGAAATTGGTTCCTTTTTAGGAACAGTTATTTACCCTGAGAAAATAGTTCCTCAAAAATTAGAAATTCACAGAGATCATTTACATACCTTAAATGATTTTCAAAAATTATTAGGTGATATAAATTGGTTAAGACCATTTTTGAAAATTCCCTCTGCTGAATTGAAACCTTTGTTTGACATTTTGGAAGGAGATTCTCACATTTCCTCGCCAAGAGCACTAACACCGGCTGCAAGCCGTGCCCTGCGAATGGTAGAGGATGCCTTGCAGGAGGCCCAGCTAAAACGCATTGATGAGACCAAAACTTTTAATTTATGTGTCTTTAAAACCAAACATTTACCAACTGCTGTGTTATGGCAGGACGGGCCCTTATTATGGATCCATCCTAATGTATCCCCTGCAAAGATTATTGAATGGTATCCAGATGCAATTGCTCAGCTTGCCCTTCGGGGATTAAAAGCAGCTATTACTCATTTTGGAAGGGAGCCTAAGGTTCTGATAGTACCTTACACTGCACATCAGGTTCAAATATTAACCGCTACCTCCGATGTTTGGGCGGTGTTAGTCACCTCCTTTGATGGCCAAATAGATCATCATTATCCTAAACATCCTATTTTACAATTTGCCTTGAGTCAGGCTGTTGTATTCCCATGTATTTTATCTCAAGAACCACTCCCAGATGGGGTAGTGGTATATACAGATGGGTCAAAACAGGAGTAGGTGCTTATGTGGTTGATGATAGAGTTACATCTAAACAATATAATGAAGCTTCACCTCAAATTGTGGAATGCTTGGTGGTACTGGAAGTCTTAGAAACCTTTCCAGGCCCCTTAAATATTGTATCTGATTCCCTTTATGTGGTAAATGCAGTTAAAGTCTTGGAAGTTGCTGGATTAATTAGGCCCTCTAGCAGGCTTGTAGAAGTTTTTCAAAAGATTCAATCTACCTTGGTCAATAGGAGATATCCTGTTTTTATTACACATATTAGGGCTCACTCAGGTCTACCAGGTCCAATGTCTCATGGAAATGACCTGGCGGATTGAGCCACAAAGTTGGTTGCTATTGCCCTATCCTCAAAATTGGATTTGGCCAAAGATTTTCATAAAAAATTTCATGTGACAGCAGAGATGTTACGTTGTCAATTTGATATAACTGGAAAAGAAGCTAGAGATATAGTTACTCAATGTCAGAATTGCTGTCAATTTTTACCCGTGCCTCATGTGGGAATTAATCCATGAGGAATTCGGCCATTGCAGTTTTGGCAAATGGATGTTACCCATATTCCATCCTTTGGGAGACTTCAGTATTTACATGTTTCTATTGACACCTGTTCTGGAATCATTTTTGCCTCCCCCTTATCAGGAGAAAAGGCAGCACATGTTATCCAACATTGCCTTGAGGCCTGGAGTGTCTGGGGAAAGCCTAAAATTCTCAAGACTGATAATGGACCAGCTTATACTTCTCAAAAGTTTGGACAATTTTGTAGCCAAATGGAGGTGACCCACCTGACGGGCCTTCCATACAATCCTCAAGGACAAGGCATCATAGAACGGGCTCATCACACTCTAAAATCTTATCTAATAAAACAAAAAGGGGGAGTCGAGGAGGCTCTACCCTTAGTGCCACGAGTAACCGTTTCTATAGCACTCTTTACTCTTAATTTTTTAAATTTGGACAGTCAGGGCCATTCGGCTGCTGACCGTCATTGCTTAGAGCCTGGTAGGCCAAAGGAGATGGTCAAGTGGAAGGATGTCTTGACTGGCCAATGGAAAGGCGCGGATCCTATTTTAATAAGATCCAGGGGAGCTGTTTGTGTTTTTCCGCAGGAAGAAGACAATCCATTTTGGCTACCAGAGCGACTGACACGACGACTCGTGGCATCTGAAGATGACCCCCCAAAGGATTCATCTGCAGACATTTTCAGTCCTTACTTGAATCCTCCAGCTTTGGGTTCCTAGTATATGGGGGCAACAACGATGGGCCATATTATCTGCCTATCCAAAGCCTATGCCAATTAGACATAATTCAGTTGTGTTCCCTAAGTTTTTTATAACTAATAAAACTGTGGATTTGCCATATCTCCCATATGACCCTATGTGGGCACCCTTAGGAGAGAATCACTCCCTGGTAGAGAGAGGCTCTCTCTGTTTCCAATTTAAGAACGATGGAGATTGTATCAGGATAGCAAGCCAGGCCTTGGGAATGTTTGATGATGAAAAAGGAGGCTGGTTGCACATCACTCAGAATACCAGCAACACAGATATAACCATTACAAGCAAAACCTTTTGGCAAAAGGCAATTTGGATCAATGGTACCTTTATATCGCCTAAAGCCACTTATAAGGAACGTCCTCCTCAACCTAGGATAGCTCTCCATTGTAGTTTAGATAATGAGGAAAACATTCCTCCTTGGTCTGATTGTCAATCCCCTCTTACTAGTTGGGCCAACCAGGATAAGACCTTTTCCTTCTCCCCTAATATGAGGTTTGACCCGGGGGGAGAAGAGGATATGAGACAGGGGATGTTCATTCAAGATTTCAGGATACATCCTTTCCATAAATGGTTACTCTGTGGAGTTAATGGTAGTTGCACAGATCTCAGCCCGTTGGTCTTTATTCAGGGTGGAACCACAGGGAAGGCCATCTTTAATGGCACTTCCAAATTTTATCAGTATCATAAGATAGCAACCCAGGGAACTGATGGAACCTCGGGAATAGACGAAAATTCTACTATAGAAATTACTGGAGTTGATAAAATTCAAAAACAAATTGACTTTTCACCTACCCCGGTGTGTGTTTTTCCCCTCTTCTTGTTTATTCTTTCAAACTCTTCATTTGAAAATTGCACTAATGGTTCCTGCATAATGTCTCAGTGTTGGGCTGCCGAACAAGCAAGGCGTGCCATGATTGCTAGAGTGCCAAGATGGGTCCCCGTTCCCATGGAAACCCCATCTACTCTGTCACTATTCAGACAGAAAAGAGATTTTGGGATAACTGTGGCTATTGTAACAGCGATTTCCATTAGTGCAGTTGCAGCTATGGCTGCTGGGATTGCTATGGCAACCTTGGTCCAGACAGATACAGCCTTGAATCAGCTATCCGCTACAGTGGCAGAGGCGGTCAACCTCCATACTTCTATGAGTGCTCAATTGAAAGGCGGATTGATGATTGTTAATCAGCGCCTAGACTTGGTAGAAGAAAGGTTAGATATTCTCTTTCAACTGGCACAATTGGGATGTGAAAGAAAACTGGGAGCCATCTGTATTACTAGTGTTCAATATGAAAACTTTACTCAAGCAGCTAATTTGTCCAGACAATTGTCTCATTACCTAGCAGGAAAATGGTCAGAAGGATTTGATGAACTTCTCGAGAAGTTGCGAGTAGCGGTGTTGGCCATCAACTCGACACGAGTGGACCTGTCACTGACTGAAGGACTCTCCTCCTGGATTTCTTCGGCCTTCTTCTTCTTTAAAGAGTGGGTGGGGGTAGGCCTGTTTGGTACAGCCCTATGTTGTGGATTAGTGTTCATGCTTTGGTTGGTTTGCAAGCTCAGAGCGCAACAAAAACGTGACAAGGTCGTTATTGCCCAAGCACTTGCGGCCTTAGAGCAAGGCTCATCTCCCAATATTTGGCTATCCATGCTAAAGAATTAGCTGAGAATGGGTGTTTGCATCTCTTTCTGCTTCCCCTAGCCCTCACACCCAGAGGACTTGTGTCCATTGCACCTGGTAGGGTTGGGAAGACTGTACTGACAGATGCTACTACGCCTCCGGGCCAGCTGCCATTAGCCCCAACGATGGGAATAGGCTGACGCCATAAGCCAGGAGCACACCATAAGCTGTGAGTATGCTCAGTGACGGGCACTGCGAGAGGCCACAATCTGGAGCACACAGGCTCTTGTAGACTGCCAGATGTGGATGCAGCCCTTGTAGCCTAAGACAGAGGGCTCACCAAATAATTGGTGCTGGCGATGGGATCATGTCAGCTAGCCTAAGACACGGGGCATTGGCCAGTGCCTGTTATCCTCATTAAAACAAAAAGGGGGAGATATGGAGAGCCGTGGTGGGTGGTGACAACATTCACCATTACAAGATGGCGCTGACATCCGCTGTCTCTCCTGATAAACAAGCTAACTGCGCATGTGCAAGTGGTGAATGCACGCCAAATCATGGCCCATCCTGGGGTGTAATATGCATTCCTGAGCAAGCAGCCAATCAGAAATGAACACGCTGCCCCAGGGTGTATATAAGCACTGCCTTTTCGGGGCCCAGGGTCTTCCTCTTCATATCGCAATAAAGGCTTGCTGCAGAAGGATCCTGGTGTCCGCGTGCGTTCTTGCTGGCAAGACGATTGCGCGGGTCACAAATGAGGTTGCTATAAATTATAATAAATTATATTTATAATTAAGTTATATAATAATTTACATTATATAAGTAAAATATATAATAAATTATAAATGAGGCTCCACATAGTAGATTATGTGTTCTAGTTATACATTGGAGTATATTTTGGGTACATGCCCAGGAGTTGTATAGCTGGTTCCTCAGGTAAGACTATGTCCAATTTTCTGAGGAACTGCCAGACTGATTCCAGAGTGTTTGTGTCAGCTTACAATCCCACCAAAAATGGAGGAGTGTTTCTCTACATCCTTGCCAGCATCTACTATCATTCTGACTGGTGTGAGCTACTATCTCAGGGTTATTTTGATTTGCATTTCTCTGATGACTAAAGATGTTGAGCATTACTTTAGGTGCTTCTCAGCTATTCAGAATTCCTCAGTTGAGAATTCTTTGTTTAGCTCTGTACTCTATTTTTAAATAGGGTTATTTGTTTGTCTGGAGTCTAATTCTCTGGTTGCTTGTATATATTGGATAGTAGTCCTCTAGCAGATATAGGATTGATAAAGATCTTTTCACAATCTGTTGGTTACCATTTTGTCCTAATGACAGTGTACTTTGCCTTACAGAAGCTTGGCAATTTTATGAGGTCCCATTTGTAGATTGTTGATCTTAGAGCATAAGCAATTGGTGCTCTGTTCAGGAACATTTTTCTTGTTCCTATGTATTTGAGACTCTTCCACTTTCTCTTCTATTAGTTTCAATGTACCTGGTTTAATGTGAAGGTCCTTTATCCACTTGTACATGAGCTTTGTACAAGAAAATGAGAATGGATTGAATTGTGTTCTTCTACATGCTGACCTTCAGTTGAACCAGTATCATTTGTTGAAAATGCTGTATTTTTTCCACTGAATGGTTTTAGCTCCTTTCTCAAAGACCAAGTGACCATAGGTATGTGGGGTCATTTATGGGTCTTTAATTCTATTCTATTGACCTTCTTGCCTATCTCTGTACCAATACCATATAGTTTTTATCACTATTACTCTGTAATACAGCTTTTGGTCAGGGATGGTTATTTCCCTAGAAGTTCCTTTATTGTTGAGAATAGTTTCCTCTATACTAGTTTTTTTGTTTCAATTGAATTTGAAAATTGCTCTTTCTAACTCTATGAAGAATTGAGCTAGAATTTTGATGAGGATTGTGTTGAATGTGTAGATTGCTTTTGACAAGATGGCCACTTTTACTATATTAATTCTGCTAATTCAAGAGCATGGGAGATCTTTCCATCTTCTGAGATCTTCTTCAATTTCTTTGCTCAGAGATTTGAAGTTCTTGTCATAGAGGTATTTCACTTGCTTGGTTAGATTCACAACAGAATTTTTTATATTATTTGCGACTCTTGTGGAGTTTATTGTTTCCTAATTTTTTTCTCAGCCTGTTTATCCTTTAAGTAGGGGAAGGCTACTGATTTGTTTTAGTTACTTTTATATTTGGCCACTTTGCTGAAGATGTTCATCAGATTTAGGAGTTCTCTGTTGGAAGTTTTGGGGTCACTTAAGTATGCTATTGTATCATCTGCAAATAGTAATATTTTGACCTCATCATTTCCAATGTGTACCCCTTTCACCTCCTTTTCTAGTCTAATTGCTCTGACTAGGATTGCGAGTACTATATTGAATATGTACAGGGAGAGTGGGGAGCCTTGTCTAATCCCTGATTTTAGTGGGATTGCTTCAAATTTCTCTCCATTTAGTTTAATATTGGTTACTGGTTTGCTGTATATTGCACTTACTATGTTTAGATATGGGCCTTGAATTCCCGATCTTTCCAAGACTTTTACCATGAAGCGATGTTGAATTTTGTCAAATGTTTTCTCAACATCTAGTGGATGATCATGTGGTTTTTTTTCCTATAAGTTTGTTTATATAGTGGATTACATTGATAGATTTCCATATATTGAAACATCTCTGCATTCCTGGGATAAAGCCTACTTGATCATGATGGATGATTGTTTTGATGTGTTCTTGGATTCGATTAGCTAGAATTTTATTGAGTATTTTTGCATCAATATTCATAAGGGAAATTGGTCTCAAGTTCTCTTTCTTTGTTGGGTCTTTGTGTGGTTTAGGTATGAGCGTAATTGTGGCTTCATAGAATGAATATGGTATTGTTCCTTCTGTTTCTATTTTGTCAAATAGTTTGAAGAGTATAGGTAATTAGTTCTTCTTTGAAGGTCTAATAGAATTCTGCACTAAAATCAGATGGTCCTGGGCTTTTTTGTTTTTTTGGTGGGGAGACTTTTAATGATTGCTGTTATTTCTTTAGGGGTTATGGGACTGTTTAAATGGTTTATCTGATCCTGATTTAACTTTGGTACCTGGTATCTGTCTTAGAAAATTGTTCATTTCATCCAGATTTTCCATTTTTATTGAGTATAGGCACTTATACTATCTGTTTTTATAGGATATGATGATTTTTTTAATTTCTTTGGTTTCTTGTGTTATGTCTCTCTTCAGTTCTGATTTTATTAATTTGGATAATGTTTCTGTGCCCTTTGGGTAGTCTGGCTAAGGGTTTATCTATCTTGTTCATTTCCTCAACCAGCTCCTGGTTTTGTTGATTCTTTGTATAGTTCTTTTTGTTAATACTTGGTTGATTTCAGCCTTAAGTTTGATTATTTCCTGTCATCTACTCCTCTTAGGTGTGTTTGCTTCTTTTTGTTCTAGAGCTTTCAGGTGTGTTGTCAAGCTGCTAGTGTGTGCTCTCTCCAGTTTCTTTTTTAGGCACTTAAGAGCTATCTGTTTTCCTCTTAGCAATGCTTTCACTGTGTCCCACAAGATTTGGTGTGATGTCCCTTCATTTTCATCAAATTTTAAAAATTCTTTAATTTCTTTCTTTATTTTTTCCTTGACCAAGTTATCATTGAATAGAACATTGTTTAGTTTCAATGTGTATGTGGGGTCTCCATTGTTTTTGGTGTTATTGAAGACCAGCCTTAGTCCATAATGATCTGATAGGATGCATGGGGTTATTTCAATTTTCTTATTTTTATTTTTCTTAATAAGGCATTCTCCATACCTCTATACCACAAGTTTCTAAACTTATGTCTGCTCTTATGACATTGTGGCAGACTCTAATATTTTTAATAAACTTTAAATTCTCAACAGTTTTTGAAAATGCTGTGGATTTAGTGTTTTATTATAGACCAGTTATTGCTTTGTACTTCATAACCTCCCTACAAACAACTTTCCATAAGATAAGACAAAACAAAAGTATTCAATGTACTGTAAAAATCTGCTTGTGAAGCTACATAGTCAGCTGGATCTTAACGAATGAAACTAATGACTGGAACTAGTAGATGATGCATAGTGGAGAAGATTGGAGAGGGAGGTATCTTGAAAAGTGATGAATATAATATATTTATGGTAGGATTCTGATTTTTCGGGTTGAGAGAGTTGATTTCGGCAGGTTGCATTTCTACAGATGAACATCAAAATCACAATGTCTCCTACTCTATAAGCTTGCTGAAAGCCTTCCTAACAACCGCCATTTCCAAGTAAAATATCGTCATGGACACTCATAGTTTTATTCTTTTATCTATAACCTAAAAGCCAATTTTCTCTATGAGTTAATCTTTTGCAACTTATTTTCCAAAAATGAACATAGTCTGATTGTCATCACTGCAAATGAATATTCTTAGATTTCTGAGTGAGAAAATATTTTTCATATATGATTTATTTCAACAAATGTTACATGTTTCAGTTATTTAATTTGTGGTGATGGGCTTTTCCACCTCCACCCACGTTTCTAAAATAACGACTCTGGGATTCACAATTTCACGAAGAAATACATGGGTCAAAAGTTTTCGCTTGTTCCCGCTGGTTTATAAGTCATGATTGCATTTATTAGTCTAAGTCATGCCAAGTGGCTAGTTACCTCTCCTCAGGTTTATGCGACCCCATTCTTTAGAGTTCAGGATGAATATCTTCCCCCACTTGACTATATCCCAGAATTATGTCTCCCTGCCTGAGATTCCACCAACTAGTTCCCTGTCTAAGCTAATAGGCCAACAGTACTTTGTTGATAAGTGATGCTTCCATAGACTATTTTCTACATTTCTGCCTTTTAGTCCAATAAAAGCTCTTTCTCTTACAATAATAAATTATATACAGTAATGACAAATATGAAAATTGTCAGGTAAGGTTTACATTCACAATTTCTAGTCTATATGTATTTGGTAATCTTGGGGAAATTATTCTACTAACTATTTTATCTTGGTGTGTTCAGAATTCTAGACTTAAATCAATTCCTATAACTTGCATTACCAACCCAAAACATTTTCTTAGACTTAAGAACATTTTCTTAAATACTAAGCACCTTAGAATAATTGTAAGACTATAACCATCTAGTCTTTGTCCCTATTAAAGACTTGGGAATGAATAAATATCATCTGATTATATAGAAAGATCAGGCAAGAAACTTCTAAAACTATTGAAATGACAAAGGAGGTGTTTATCTGGACAATCACCTCAGGTTTCTCTGAATTGTAGATGTATTAGTCTTTGGCCTTCTGGCCAAGAATACATGACAGACATTTTTATGAAGCAAGAAATATGAAAGACTGCTTATCCTGTCTTGGCAAAGCTTGATAGTCAACTTCCCTGTGTTTTGTTTGTATGATATGGATAACATACTGTAAGCAGTTGACACAAGCCAAAGGAACAACTGATGCCTTCTGGCCAGGGCTACCCCCTGGTGTTGGCTGAAGGTTCCTCCGATCTCTGCTTAAAATCCTGACAGCCGGTAATGGGTGTTGGCGAAGACCTTCTATTTAGAATCTCTTTAAAACAAAAAAGAAATCTGGTAATGCAGAGACCAGTTAAACGTCATTAGGATGGTCACCAGGACATCTCAAAATCTTCGGGCAGGCTTAACGTTTTGGGCCTTTGGGAATCCCCTGAGGCCATCAAGCCAAAGGAATGTTCCCATTGGACAAAGCACTTCTCTTCTTTTCTGTCATGGGCAATTCAACATTACATAAAAAACCACCCCAGGTCAGACAAATATGCATCTTACTAGAATCCCAAGTTATTTTGGTGAAAATAACTAAAAAACAAGCCTCTCTGTTTTGGGAGGAAGCCCTTCAGATAGCCCCATGCATGTCTGAGGATAATATTTACAGCGCAGATTCATGGAGCAAAGTAGCTTCCCTTATCAAAAACAGAAACACCTAAGAAGGAAAAAGGCTTCCTCATGGTTTTTTGCAAATCCTAGCTGCAATTCAGCAACGTATAGGGCCCTCTAAAATAGGACAGACTGAGAACAATACAACTTTTGACACTCCTCAGTCAAAAGAAACTAAAGATCAGGGTCCCCCAAATCACCCTAGTTCAGACCTCGAAGCCCTTACCCAATTGATAAGAGAGATAAAATCCATCTACCCACCCCTTCCCCCTTATGCCTTAGAGGAAATGCCAAACAGACCGTCTGCCCCTTCTACTCTCCCCTCCCCCATCCAAAGGCAAGGCTCTACTAAAATACCTAAGGAGCTCTCGCCTGCCTCTCCCCCTTACTTCCCAACCAAAGAGAGATAAATCCCCTCCCCCTTCTCCAAGCTGCAAGAGTGAGAGACCATCAGAACCTGCAGATAAAACCCTGCAAAATTCCATAGTCCGTTATACCCTGTCATCCATCACTCAACAGCTTTGCAATTTCAGGGACTCGCATACAAAAACTAACCCTGCCTCCCATGCTACTCAGGAGTCTGATACAGAACCCATAACTCAAACTACTCGAACATTCCCAGTTGATATCAACCCTACCTGGGCTAAACCACTTAACTGGTACCCACTCCAAGTCTCAGACCTAAAAGAACTTAGACAAGCAGTGAAGGAAGCTGACATTCATGCACCCTGGACAAAATCTCTCCTGCAGAGCCATATTGCTAACTTAAATACCCCCCAAGATTGGAGAGATATTTGCCGATCCGCCCTTCCTGGAACAATATTCCTAGAATGAGAAGCCTACTTTCGTGATGAATGCCTTCAACAAGCCAGGCAAAACCAGGAGAGGGATGATGAGTTTTAACGAGCTCTTTGGCCAGGAAGATTTCTCTACTGGAGCACAACAGGCAACTTAGCCAGCGGGGTACTATGAGAAGGTCTGCCTCTGTTCCATTCAGGCCTAGAACAGGCTAACTCCACCCTCAGGGTCGCAAGACCCCACCTACTCCCTGCTCTTCCTCCATCAGAAGCCTGGAGAATCCCTATCCAATTTTATTCTCAGAACTAAACGAGCTTAGAAAGAAAAATCTCCAACCCCACAGCTAGGGACCTTGTTCTTAAAAACATTGTTTGGGAAGGCATAACCTCGGAGTCCAGGATAGCTTACCAGAATCTCCGGGAAGAGCATCCTGACAGGTGGATTGTGGTGACTCGAGAAATAGGAACCTCGAAGCACCAGGTTGCATCCTTAGCTCAGGCATTTGTAGCAGCAGTAAGGACAGATGGAATCTGCTTCAAATGCAGAGAGACAGGACATTGGAGGGACGAATGCCCACTAAACTCTCCTCCTATAACAGAGTCCATCTGTCCCCAATGTAGAAAAGGTTTTCACTGGAGGAGAAACTGTACCCCTGATATGATAAGGACAGCAAGCCACTAGAGCCTTTAAACTTCAAACAGGGCAACCCTCAGCCCCAACAGTAAGAGGGACAACTACTCCTGTAGAAGCCTTATGTGTATCCAGTATCTCACAAGGCTCCCACATAAAGTTAACCATTAAAATAAATAATAAACCATTCAAGTGTCTTATTGATACTGGGGCAGATCAGACAATCTTAAGGCAGCAAGAAGTCCCAAGACTGGCAATTGATCCCTGGGCCCCAGCTCCTAGGCATAGGGGGTACCTCTCACGCGTGAATCACTAAACAGACATATAGGTGGGAAGACCTGGATGGTGCTACAGGCCTCATAGAACCCCTGGTGGCTCAAGTGGCCACCAATCTCTTGGGGAGAGATATCTTACAAGCCCTAGATGTGGTTCTTACCACCAAACCAGAAAGAGACGACATTAAGATAGAAGATATTACTTATGAAAAAAATAGTACCTAAGGAGACCCAAATAATTCCCCTCCAAATCACCCACAATTCTAGAGGCCACTGTCAGATTTGATACTCCCTGCCTTGATTGGCTCTCTGACAAAGCCATCCGGGTCTCACAGTGGCCTCTATCAAGGGAAAAACTTAAAGCTCTCAAAGAACTTGTAGAGGAGCAGCTGTCTCTACAACACCTCCGCCCCTCCAGCAGTCCATGGAACATCCCTGTGTTTGCTATAAAAAAAAAGCTCAGGGGGGTGGAGACTATTACAAGATTTGAGGGCAATTAATAAAATCATGCGAATCTGGGGCTCCCCGCAAAGAGGGCTACCCCACATCTCAGCCATCCCTGCCAATGTTCCCCTGTTAGCAATAGACATAAATGACTGTTTCTTTTCCATCCCTCTCCACCCCCGGGACTGTGAATGCTTTGCATTTTCAGTGCCCCCCATTAACAACTCTGGGCCAGCCTCATGATATGAATGGACTGTTCTTCCCCACGGAATGGCTAACAGTCCTACGATTTGCCAGGAGGCTGTAGTCACTACATTAAAACCCTATTTGGACAAAGGACTCAATGTCTATCATTACATGGATGACATTCTTTTATGGAGGGACGAGTCTACCTCCCCCTTCCAACTTAAAGACCAGCTAATACCTTCCTTATCTGCCCTGGGATTTAAAATAGCCCCTCACAAAATCCAACTTATTCTTCCCATTGCATTTTTAGGGACAGAGATCTCCCTTACTTCAATACGCCCCCTCAAACCCACCCTTTCCTTCCCTTAAAAATTAACTTTTCCCTCCCTCCAGAGCATTTTGGGCAACCTTAAGGAGCTTTGACCCTGGCTCCACCTCCCCACAAACACCCTTCAACCCCTCCTTAACCTCCTGAAAGGAGATAAAAGTCCCTCCTCCCCAAGGATACTGTCCCCAGAAGCCATCCAAACCCTAAAATCTGTCAATTCAGTCCTAAAAGACATGGCTCTTGCTAGATATGACCCAAGAATACCTGTACATCTCCTTATCTTTAACTCCTCCCCCACCCTTGTGGGAGCTCTTTACCAGCCACAGGGGGTGCTGGAATGGCTCCATACCCAGATGGGTGGTACACCCAGAGTCTTAAATGAAGTGGATGCACTCGCCAATATGATTAAAAATGGCAGAGATAGAGCCTTACAGACTCTAGGAAAAGAACCTGATGTTCTTGTCACCCCCTTCTCCCTCTCCGACGTTCAGTGGCTAATTAAAAATCATTCCCACTTCGCTATCAGCTTAATAAGGTTCCCAAGACAAATTGACAATCATTATCCTGACGAAACATGGGCCTCTGCCCTCCCTCTGTTACTGTGGCTACCCCCCAAACTATTCTCCAGAGAACCCATAGCAGGAGCCCCCTCAGTATTTACTGATGGGGGAAAGAGGGGAGCTAGAGCAGTAATATACTACTTCCCTGAAGATGAGCCCCTATCCTTCGATTCAAAGAACTCCCACACCACTCCCCCCAATATAAAGAACTACATGCCATTTACCTAGCTCTAAAGGAAGTCAAAGGCCCCCTTAACCTCTTTTCAGACAGTGGATACACTGTCAATGTGCTTCCCTGGTTGTCGAGATCATTTGTCAAACTAGATGACAACCCACTCTCCCCTCTACTCATACAAGTTTCCACCCTCCTACAGGAGAGAGCCTCCCTCATCTATATCCAGCACATCCGATCTCACAGTCCCCTGCTGGGTACTATATCTGAGGGAAATGCACCTGCTGACCAAATTGCCTCAACAGGGACATTCAGAGCCACCACTGAGCAGGTAGACCAATTTCATTCACACACACATACAAATCTAAAGGGGCTTCATGCTCGTTTACCCCACATCCCCCTTGCTCAGTTCCAAAGAATAATAAAAACATGTGCTTCGTGTGCTTCCCTTATTAGGACCCCAGCTTTACAAACCATGGGCACTAATCCCCAAGGCCTCAAATCTAATGCCTTATGGCAAATTGATGTTACCCATGTTCCCCAATTCGGCAGACAAAAATATGTTTTTGTCACCATAGATACTTACTCACATTTTATATGGCTACAGCCCAGATGGGTGACGACTCAAGAAGGTTAATTTATCATTTGCTCTCTACCTTTGCCATCATGGGCATTCCTCAACAGATAAAAACCAACAATGCCCCTGCCTTCATTAGTGCTCAATTTAAAGCCTTCTGCGCATGCTGGGAAATAGCCCATCATACAGGAATCCCCCACAACCCTCAGGGCCAAGGAATAATAGAAAGAACACACCAGACCCTGAAAGCCCAACTCCTGAGACAACAAACCACCACTTATCCCCCTAATGTACAATTAATGATGGCCCTGGCTACTCTAAACATATTTAACAGCTGCAAAACCTCCAGATACCCTCCTATTTCCCTCCATTGGCACACACCAAAGCTAGGTCCCCCTATCCTGGTATGATGGCAAGATCCTTTGGATGGAATTTGGAAGAGACCAGACCCCCTCCTTACAACTGGGAGGGGTTTTGCTTCTGTCTTCCCACAGGACCAACCCAAGCCTATCTGGATCCCTGCCAGAAATGTCCGACACCACCCCACCAACCAAGAAGATGGCCCACCTCTCACTGATGGACCAAAATCCAAGGAAAAGGAGGAGAAGGCAGAGGAGACACCATGCCCAGAGGAGCAACAGGATCTCCTGCAAGGACATTCATGACCTAATGACAACTGCCCAGGCCATGTGCCCTCTACAAGCCCCCCTCTCCTCCATTCTTTTGGCAGTTTTCATCATCTTTCACGCTAACTCTGCTACCACCCAGCCTCTCCCTAGCCTTCCCAACACCTACCATTGGAGATTCTATGCTAGGGAAACCTACAACAGATACAACAAGGTTTTAGAAACCCAGGACTGCCCACTTGAAGGGTGTCAAACCAGAATTGAGATCCCCCTACACCCTGAAGCCATCTCCACTACCACCAGCCCTTTTCTCTGTTTCCCTTACAGAAACACAGGTGAATGTCTACAGGAGGTCTCCACATATGGAGGTTATAGATATTGGAACTACAGGATGGAGTCCACTAGTCATGGTGGCACCATGCTCACCAACCTTCAAACTCACTTTCAGCTTTCCATCAGTGATCCCTGGAACGAACGTCATGATGGTATGATGGAGTCATGGGTAAACTTTACCCCAATGGCTATGCTAGATACCAAATGGCTGACCTATATGTCTCCTGTGAACTTGTCCCTGCCCCAAATCTGCCTTTACCCATGCTAATATTATCCAACAGGAAAACCAGTCTCAGGAGGAACTACAAGCTACCCTCTCCTGGCTACAGTACATTCAGTATACAGCATACCTCCTTCCCTTAACAACCCACCCCAATTCTTCCCAATGTTTTTTCTGTGCCTCTCTCTCCCAGCCATTATTGACAGCCATTCCCATTAACTTTTCCCTTTACGACCTCCGTGGACCCCTGCCTGTGAGGAAAACACAGGATATTCCTCTCTTTGACCTACCCCCACCTCTTTGCCTTGTAGGGCCCTCCTCAGAACCCCATCTCACATGTGCCCATGGCATTGTCATCACCAAATCAGTATGTGTTAGCCGTCCTGCCCTCCTCTGGTGCAAAGGCACTACAGGTGCCTGTATCAACCCTCATTTTCTGGGCTCCTGCACCCCCCGTGATTGTTGTCCCCCAGGTTTATCTCTATGAACCAGAAGAACTCGCCTTGCAGATGGAAGGAAGCCAGAAGAAGAGAGAAATCTTCATCCCTCTGCTCATTGGACTAGGCCTTGTTGTTTTGATTGGTGCTACTGCAACTGCTGGAGCAGCTCTTGTACAAACACAGCATCTGGCTGGCAACTTTCAGGACAAGCTTGACCAGGCAATGGCCTCTACTACGGACAGCCTTGAATCCCTTCAACGTCAGATAACCTCTTTAGCAGGAGTGACTCTCCAAAACCAGAGGGCCCTGGACTTGATGACTGCTGAACATGGGGGAACTTATGTTTTACTGGAGGAGGAGTGTTGCTTCTATGTCAATGAATCTGGGCTGGTAGAACAAGATGTACAAATGCTCAAAAAACTCTGGGGGGACCTCTGGGTATGTTATGCTCCCAACACCCCTACCCATTGGTACTCTAACCCCTTGATGGCTTGGATTCTTTCCCTCCTTGGCCCTGTACTAGCCATTGGAGCTCTACTTCTCCTGGCACTTTGCCTCATTCAATTTTTAAAGCAACAAATGAGTAACATTGCAAAAGTGACCACCAATCAAGTCTTAGTTCAGTATCAAACTGTTCCCAACATAGGAGACACTTATTCTGATGACACCTCTCCTTTATAAAAGAAAACAGAGGAGTTGTGGGGCAGTAGGCTATGAGAAAAGCCAGAAAGCTTGGTAGAAAGACCTGAAGCCACAGGAACCTTGGTCTGAAGATGACCAGTAGGACGGAAGGCTGCTTCGAACTTTCCCAAAGCCATATGGCTCTCTTAGCTTCCGCTTCCCACAGCCCCTCCCATGGAGAGGTCCATGGCCTTTATCATGTAGGAATAACACCTCCATGCAAATAAGGCATCCCCAAGCTCTCAAACCAAACCAATAGAAGTTACCTGTTCTCCCCCCAAAACTGTATATATATCCCCAGAGCACAAAATAAAGTTTGCTGTGTGGTGTGAGACCTTCCTGCTGTCGGAGTGCTTTTTGCGATTCCTCGCCAGTCGCCAGCTATCCTGCACATTTCAAAGGACGACAACTCTCCTCTCCTCCCCACAGGCAGAGAGACACTTTTCTTCCATGGGCACTCCCGACCTGTCCCCAGAAAGAGGGAACTGAAAGAGCCGCCAAAACACTTTTCTCCTGTTGGCACTCCTGAGCTGCCCCCGAAAGAGGGAACCAAAAGAGCCAGTAACACTCGCCCGCATTTGGAGGCTGGGACAGAGGCTCTGCTCCAAACGCCCAGTCCACTCTCATTGAGCTGCAGTGTATGGGATGCCAGCCGCTCACGTGGCTCCTGTCCTGCATCCCCCCCCCAGCTGCCCGCTGCTGTCCACCGCTCCCTTGGGACGTCTCTGTCTGCTCTTGCTGCAGCCACCCGTCACCAGGGCGCATGGGCAGTGTGCGACAGCTTGCTAGTTTTGAAGCAAACATCATAAGTCTGTTCCTTGATGATCATCTTCTTTGAAGTAGAATTGGGGTGCTGGCAGGTACAAATCAGTCTCAGTTAAAAAAGAAAAAGAAAAACAAAAAACCTTAGGAATAAAACATCTTTTAAATATCTGTGGATATCTGAGGCTTTTGAAGTATAGGCAAATATTTTTGCAAGTTATTCACTATCTGTCTAAACTAGAAAACATATTTCTGTAATTAACTAAGCTATTATCTATTGTTATCTGAGCTTGATTGAATATGAACTTGCATTTCTTAATTATCCTAAACAGTTTACAATAGCAGCTTTCAAATACTAAATTTTAATACTGCATTTTGAAGAATTACATAGGTTCAATAATTTAAAAAGAATTGATACATAGTATTTTATATTCAAATACAATCTAGTTAGTATTAGTTTACAAGGAAGAATACAAATGTAAGATTATTAGATAGTAGCAACTCTATAATTTAAGACTACTTTTATTCCTCTTATTCCTATGTTATATCTATATACCCCGTTTTTTCTTTTAGCCTGAATATCTCTTTATCTCCCAAATAATAGGTAGGAGAAAAAGAAGAATAAGAGAAACAGAAAAAGAAACACCTGAATCTAACTTCACTCATTTTGTTTCTATTCTGCCCATGACCAAAATACTTATAACCATCCCAGTTAAAAAATGACTAACATCTATCATCTATTGAATGACCAAAAACCATCTAATCTACCTCCATTGAATGGCACTTTCATCCTTTAAAATTACTTTCTTCTAATTTTGGATGCCATTTCTTTTTGCCCTTGCCAGGAAACAGATATGGGGTTACTCATAAGAAAGCTAGCTATAATATTTGCTCTCCAGTCTCTGTATGCTGAGAAATTTCAGGGCTTAACTAAAGTCCTGACTTGAATGTTCTGTGCAGCAATCTATGCAGAGATTTTGAGATTGTACCAGATACGGATTTTTGAGGAAACAACATTGAGACAGTCTGAGGGAGTATCAGGCAATATTCCAGAATAAATATGTCTTAGCATCACAACATCCCCAATGCTAAATTTTATCAGGGCTTATATAGACTTCAGTGATGTCTATAAACATATAACTCTGACAGGTAACATATGTTTCTGCAATAACATATGTATGAGATGTGCAATGTTCACACAGGTAAGTTAAAGATGATCTTCTATTCAACCAGTTAAGGCATCTTGTTTAGATTGTTTTAGACTTTAAAACTAAACTGTAAAATTTTATCTGTGCCACTAGAAAACATGGTTTGATAAGTCTAGAGGATTTTATAGACAACAAGATTTATTGTCTATGCATACCTGAAGTTCCTACTGAACACATTTTCACGTTTCAGCCAGTCTAAAAAGTAATCACATATTAGAAGGATCAGTATATAATTTTTTTTTACCTGTTTTATTCTTCATCTTGATTTCTTCTTCCTATCTGCAGCCACAAAACTTCAGGTGGTTCTCCCTTTGTCAAATCTGATTTTTACCAATTTAGAAGAAATGCAAAGCTTTTCTTTTTCTGTGGAAACAAATATAAGTCCTCTCCTCCAAAATAATACAAGTTCTTCCTTCCTTTATTCTGAGATTAGAACATCCTTAATATGAAGAGCATGATTAAGTTCAGCAGTTTTTTTCCCATAATCTGTCTCTCATCAGCTAAGTTATCTGTTTTACTGACATTTAAACATATTAATGTCACTATGGCATTATTTAAACTATCTCTTCGAGGTCTCCTATCCTCTTTCTGTTCTATAAGCACTTCCTTTAAAGTCCTGTTAGATCCTTTTATAATTGTATGACCTGTAGGATTGTAATATATACCTGTAACAAGTTTTATGGAACTATGTCTAAAGAATTCTTGTATTCTAATGGATACATATGCCTGAGCATTATCAGCTTTAACCTGCACAAGCATCTCCAAAATAACCACCCATCTTTAATAAATATGCAACTGTAGAATCATACATTTCAGAATTCAAGACAGAATCCCAATGAAATTTTGAATATCATTTATTAGTGTAATGTATCATCATGTGTACATATCTCAATTTTGCAAACTCTACAAAATGAAACATATAATCTGTTGTATGACACTACTGAAAAGGTAACACTAAATATAATTTGTGCTCTACATTCTGTATATTGTATTGATGTGGGTTGTCTTTCTAATTCCTGGAGCCTTTATGAGTTTTTCTCATCGGAAACTATATTTTGTGCTGTCATTGAACATTCCCGATTGGATTCTTCTGAAGATTTTTAGTCTAATTTAAAGAACCCTCTAACCTCTGTTCCATGGTCTCCAATCTAGGATTTCATCGTTTAGTCTTTTCTTTCTCTAAGTACCCTTTATTATTATATTTCTAGAAGACAATGTATTCAAGTACAAATATTATTGAAAATATAATAATTTCATGCTGAAAATTAGAACAAAATTATAGGGTCCAAGTGCCTTTTGTCATTTTTAAACATAGAAAACATTTTTTTTTAAATCTCACTCTTCTTAAGAAATTCACTTTATTTATTCTCACCTAAATATTTCTCCGTATGATTATTTCTACCCATTTCCTTGTCTTTCTTTAGTACCTAATCATATTTTCAAGAATATTGTACCTGTTCAGAAGTTTTATTGATTTGGGGCCTGATTTCTGTTGCCTGCAGTATTTCTTTGCCATGGAGGATAAATTTTAAAGAGCCTATCCTGTCAACACCACTAACCAAACTGAAAGAGAGTGGAAGGATTCTGCCATGGTGTGAGCCATTCATTGACTTCTCAGTGGCATCTGCTAATTGCTGCTGCAGAGGATGACCACTAAACTATCTGATCTCTGTCTGCAGCTGGGAGTACCTAGGAAACAGCTGCACTGCTCAGGCATTTGACTGTTCAGCTAGCTGTTCTTAGGTCCCATTCAAGTTTCTGGTAATGGGTCATCAGCTTAGCCTTGCTGTAAACTAGCGGCTCTAAAGGAGTCATTAGGACTCTCTGTAGTTTCCAGTCACCATTCACTGGCTCCAGTGGCACACTGGTCTTTAGCCATTTTGATCACAGAGCAGTCTGCCCACAACCTCAGATCAGAGCAGCACCCTAATGCTTTCTTGGAAATAGCTTCTCAGGTTCTAAACCTGGATTCTAGCTCCATATTTGGTGTGCCGTTTAAAATTGCAGGCCCAAGTTTCCAAAATAACATCTCTGAGACACACTGTTTTATGAATAAATGCTTAGGTTAAAAGTTTTGTCTTGTTCTGGCTAGCTGATGACTCAATTATCCTGTTTCCTCTAGTTTAAGTCATATTATGTGGTTAATTACCTCTCCTCAGTTTTTTGGTTGTCTTCCTCAGAGTTCTGGATAAATCTCCTCCCAAGCCTGACTCTATCCCAGAATTTTCTATCCCTGCACAGAATTTTCACCT
The DNA here is from genome assembly GCF_004785775.1 of Grammomys surdaster. Classification (NCBI taxonomy): domain Eukaryota; kingdom Metazoa; phylum Chordata; class Mammalia; order Rodentia; family Muridae; genus Grammomys; species Grammomys surdaster. The sequence continues at coordinate 10,245,219 of NW_021604591.1, forward strand.
CTTAATTTCTTACCCCAAGCAAACATTCCAAGAGCATTTTAATGACAAGTGATGCTTCAATACATTGCACAAGAGATTCTCTACATTTAATTGGTGAAAATATGTCTGATTTCATAGTAAATGCTACTAAACTGTAAAAAATAGTTGTACCTTTGTTGAAGGACCTATACTGGGAGTTATTGTATAAATATTCCTGTACATATCACTAATAATTGCTCATTGACAAGCAAAATCAACACTGGCCAGAAAAGTCATTGAAAATGTTATTTGAGGGCTGAAAAGAAATGAGGTCTTCAATCATGGCTTCTTTTGCACAGATGTTTGACAGGTAAGCAGATAGAACTCTTTATTCTACTTATTCCAGGTACATTGACTTATACAGAATATAAAAGTACATCCATTTTATTTCAGTCTTTAATGTCTACTATCTATATACTATTGAAGAATTTTTCTTTGATTCCAAACTTGGTACCAAAGTAAGAATTGTACTTTCTCATTAAACTGTCTGAGATATTCTTATGTTTTGTTATAATAATGCTAAAATAACAAAACGAGTACTACTTGTTGGCTAGATTTCTGTTGAATTGTTGCCAAGGAGAGAAAAAACAGAATAATGTAATCAATTTAGAAATGTGAAAAAGATACCAGATCAAATACCCATGCTTCCTTTCTTTCTCTTGGCCATCTTTTCTGCAACATTGCTAAAAAGATAAAAGTTTTGCAATGTTTAGATATCAATATTTATAACATGTTTTATTCTTTGGAAAATATCACAACATATACACTGTATTTTGGTCATATCAACTTATGCTATGATCTTTCTGCCTTTATTACCTTTTCCCTCTTTTCCCAAATATCGACTCTCCCTTTCTATTTTCTCTGTTTCTAAGACATAGATAAGTATGCATTTCTGAAGATGGACTTCTTTAGCGTTAGTGTTAACGTGGTAAATGTCTTAAGAAGAGCAATAATGAATATTTAAAATTTTTAAAAATAAATTATATGACATTTGAACATTTATGATATTTAGTCATGATCTCACACCCTATTGGGCTCTGTACACATTCTTTTGATTGTATACAGAGAAGTTCCCACCCTGATTATGCATAAAAATGATTTGTAAATAAAAGCCACAGTTTAGAGTATTTTACTAGAGTTAGGACTTAAGACCAGCATTTATTTAAATTGATGTTACTATAGATGAGACTAGTTCTACAACTGTGTACTTAATTCAATGTATATGTTTCAAAATAAGTCATAGATTTACATTTTATTACTGAGTACACTCTAGAAATATTTAAATAAGCACAAAATGACAATAATGAGACAATAGTATATCTTATAATTGATTACAATATAGTTGCCACATATATTTTTATATCTCCATATTTCTATATGTAAGTTTAATATTTGATGATTTTATGGCTAAAAATTTTTGCAGACATTTTGTAATCACCAATATGTTAAAAACTAATTATATTCAATAAAATGTTTTTTGACACTGCTCGAAGTCTGAAACAGAGTGCTGAAAATTTGGCTAGAAATGGTTCAGAAATTATTCTTGCTTCTACCCAGGGTTCAGGTTTGTCTATTTTCCTTGCATTACGTAATACATCTTAAGATACCATAAACCACTATGATGGATAAACTATTCTTTAAAAATTACATATTTATACTTGTGAATTTCACAAAATATTTAAATTATTTCATGTAAAGGGTTTTAAATAAAGCCAAGTGAAAAAATAAATTTACACTATAAGAAATTAAAAGACAATGTGATATATTATTTTTGCATAAATATTACTTTTTCTGCCCAACCACTTGCATTTAAGGATTGAAGTATTTCTAGTATTGTCTTGAATAATATTTTCTATCCCATAGACACCAGGTTTAATATATTAACTTAGTGACTAATGCATGTTAGAACCTATAAAAGGTAAAATGTTTTACATGTGTCAGTCATATTTGTTCAAGATATGTATGTCTCCAGGTATTCATTATGTTACAAGTGCATTTTAGTTGTTAAAATAATAAAATAGAAAGTTTAGTTTTATAGTCTATATACTTATTAAGTACAAAAGGCCGAAATTTTAAGAATCTTTAAGATCATTTTTCATGTTATTGAATTAAATGCAAATATGTTTTGGGATTTTGTAGTATTTGAAGTGATGATAGTATTTTGGGGTAAAAAGGCAAATATCAGTAAAAGAGAATATGATGGTAAAGACATTGGAAATTAAAGATATTATTTAGGCCGTAAATGCAGTAGTAAGTTAATTATATTGTCAATTGTTTAAAAAATGACCAGGATTATTTTTATTCCTGCCAATCGCATTAAAGCTTGTCTTTATCAACGTCAACATGTTTGTAGCCAAAGTACATGGCTTGAAGCTGAAAATTGATTCCCAGACAGAATTATTATTTTAACAGACTGACAAGCCAAGGATGGGTAAGATTCTGCACAGCGGCTTACCAACCTATGTCAGGTGGAATTTTGATAATGCATATGATAGGACAGGTAAGGAAGGCATTATTCACAGAACAACCTAAGACAGGTTCAGTCTTGTTTAATAAATAAAAATGGGGGAGATATGGAAAGCTTTTGTGTCTGCTTGGCAAGAATTTGACATTAGGCTAGAACAAAGAAGTAATTTCAGTCAGAATCTAAATCGTAGGCTAGAAACAAGAAGTAATTTCAGGCAGGAAACTAAATCTTAGGCTAGAATGATGAAGAAGGCTTCAGGTATGAAAACGATTTTGGGCTAGGACAAGGAAGTAGGCTCAGATATTTTGGTCATCCTCATAAGCACTTAGAAATTGTAATCATAGGAGTGATCACAGGATTTTATTTATTGCCTTGCTTATTCTTGACTATTTGTGTTTATTGTCTTGCTTGTTCCTTGACTATTCACATTTATTTTATTGCTAGTTCATCAACCTAGAACTGACCTTAAAACTTGTATGTAATTATAATGATACAAAAGCAGATTGGGGAAAAATGAAAAGTAAAATTATAGCGTGAGAGACAGAAGAACATAAGCTCAACAATGTGAGACCATAAGAACACAGAAAGAAATGCCTGACAGTATGGAGAGGGAACTTATAGAGCCCACCTCCAGCAGGAAAATAGGGCATCGAATGAAGAAGGGGATTTCCATCCCACAATCAAAGCTCTGACCCATAATTGTTTCTGTTTGAAAGAACTACAGGGATGGAAATGGAGAGGAGCCTAAGAAAAGAAGGTCCAGCTACAGGCCCAAAGTGGGATAAAGCTCAAGGGGAGGTCTCAGGCCCTGACACTATTACTGAGGCTATGGAGAGCTCACAAAAAGGGCCTAACATGACTGCCCTCCAGAAGACCCAACAAGTAGCTGAAAGAGTCAGATGCAGATATTTGTACCCAACCAATGGACCAAAGCTGCTAACCCCCATGGTTGTATTAAAGAAAGGCTGAAAGAAGATAAGACGGAGGGCAACCCTGTAGGAGGATCATTAGTCTCAATTAATTTGGACCCCTGAGATCTTTCAAACCGTGGATCACCAAAAAAGGCAGCATACACCAGCTGATATGAGGCCTCCAACACATATACAGCAGAGGACTGCTGGGTTTGTGTTCAGAGATGATGCAGCTAACCCTCAAGAGACAGAAAGCCCCAGGAAGTTTAGAAGTCAGGTGGAGTAGGAGTGGGGACAGCCTTGTGGAGACAGGAGAGTGGGTTGGAGGTATGGGATGTGGAACAGTCATTGAGTGGAAGGGAAGATAAAAGCTGGAGTGTAAGCGAGTAAATAAATAAATAAACTGAGAAAGAGAGGCTCTGGTCAAATAGTGTGATGAGTTTAAATGTCCAGACTCGGAGAAGTGATAAGGGATCAAGAAATTGGGGGATGGACACAGATAAGATACAAAGATAAGAGACACAAGAGAATGGACATTTTCAAGGAGAAAATATGGAATCAAATGCAGCCAATGATGAAGATAAGAACTCTATTATGGCAGGATTTTTTTCTTGCCCGTTGTATCTGCAGTCGAGCTCAGTGATTAGGCAGTAGATCAGGTGGGTGGAACTGGGAGTTGGAAAGAGATTGGAAACTGGAAGGAGAGAGGAGGAGAGATAGTGGCAGATGTATGGGTCTCTAGCCACCTCCAATAAATATTTATATCAAAAGGTTAGATATTAGGATAACAATTCTATTTGTGTAGGCATCTTGTGTATTGAGTGTTTGCTGATATATAAATACATTGGATAATCTAAGCATTAAAAGTCTTATTTGTACGGGGTAGCAGGAGGCTGGAGGTTATTGTCTGCTATGAACTGAGAACTACTAAGGTGGTAAAGTTGGCCAATGGCCATGCTTAGAGCCATGGAGTCTATGGAACAGCAGCCACATCTTCTCATGGGTCCATGGCTGGTGCTCCTGACTAGGCAGTGACACACTCAGAGCAGAAACTTAGAGCAGAATATGGCAGTGGCCAGGGAGCTAGCAGGACTGTGCTTCACTGCTGCTTTCACAAATACTTTCTGCTACACTCTATATTATTGATTTTTCCATGTCAGCAGTGAACATTAAGAGTGAGAAATGTTTCCATAGGGAATTCTCTTGTAGAAATAAAAAAACTCTAGAGTATATTTTAAATATAGAAAATTAATGTAGATAAGAAAACAAAAAATGGTGGAAAGAGTAATTGCTGAGGGAACTTTCAAATCTGATGGGAGATAAGCAAAAATAAATGAAATGCTAGGTAATAGGGTTCTCTCCAAACACAGCCAAGACTGTTATTCCTAGAAAAATATGAGAAGTTAATATGATGAATATTTTGAGAGATATTGAAATAGAAAAAGAAAAGAAGGTAATTTTTAAATAATTAATTGCTTATGTAGAGCTCAAGATCTTTGTTCTTTCTTCTGTAAAATCCTGTGATGGTAACTCTGAAAAGTAAAAAGTACTTCTTATTGAAATCTATAAACCCTTTTGAGATTTTTCAGTACCATGACTTGCCATGTGAATTTCAACATACGAATTTCGCCTAATCTCTTATTGCCAAGCCCTTCTGATGGATAATTGAAAACTTGATAATGGATGTATTTATGTGTTACCAGATGCTCAGTCCAAGGAAGACTTTCCTGGTTATTCATATTGACCTATTTTTGCAGCATTCATCTACCAGTCTTTCTCATCACTGTATGTTGTCTTACAACCATCGTTACCTCTAGTTCTATGGGAAGCTGTGCCCCCTTCCAGCATTTATGGATATTATATACATGCAGTGTACATATGCTTCCCCAGACTCATACACAAAGTATAATTATCTTATATCAAAGTTATCAGAAACTTACACCAGCAAATATAAATACTTCCTGTAAATCCCCTTCACACTCACTGATGGAAACAAATACTTAAAGGTCTGGTAAATTGTGTCCTGTGTGAGTATATTAGTTGTGTTTTTCAGTACTCTGACAAAGTAGCTCAAAATCACAACTTAATGATTGTTTGATTTTTCAGTTTGAGAGAAAGGAGGCCATGGTAGAAGGAGTGTTAGGCATTGTGTCAGCACATATGAAACAGAGAAAGATGAATGCTTATCCTCAATTTTCTTATCCTTCTTCCTTTGCCTTCTTCTTTTCCTTTTCCTTTTTCTTATCTCTAGGGCCAAACCTGTGAATGTATATCCCAAGACTCACTATATCCCAGTATTTGTCTTCCCACTTAATCAAACCAAGCTATTTTCTTCTCAAGATATCATGATAGGAGCAGGCAGTTAGCCATGGTACTGAAGGAGTGAAAGTTCTATATCTTGATCTACAGGTAGCAGGAGACTGTGTACCCCACTGGGTTTAGAATGAGCATTTTAAAACTTAAAGACCACCCCACAGTGATATACTCCCTCCAATCAGACAACACCTACTCCAAAATGCCACATCTCTAAATAGTGCCACTACCTATGGGCCAAGCATTCTATACATGAGTCTATAAGTAACACTCATTAAAAATCACCATAAGGTGCATTACACTCAAATATTTAACATGCTTAATATTTGAGCATAATTATCCCTGTGAAAGTACACTTTATACTGTTAAATGTGTATGCTTAGATTTAGAGATTATAAATAGAGATCAATTACAGGAAAGAGAGAGTTACATAATGTGATGTACATGACTCATGTCACTGTTCTTAGACATAGTGAGGAGATTCCAATGTATATCATTGTATGAGTACAACCTTTGTCATATTGTAAATGCAAAGATAGTAAAAGGGCTGTATGCACAAGTGTCCCTGACTTTCTTCTTCTGGAATAAAGAGGTAAGAATATGATTACTTAGATCTTTGTACTTATCTCCCTGTTGTAGTTTGTGTTGTAAATGCAAATAGTAATCTTTTTTTTCCTTCTTCACATCACTTGCTGTCAGTAGCAATGAATTAAGGTATAGAGTCCAGTAGTGAACTTGAGCTTTTCTGAGGTGAGGGGAGATTCTTTACTGATAGGCAGGCATTTTTGAGAATGAGTTTCCACCATTCTCAACCACCAATAACTTCATTTAAAGAAATAGCAGTTCAGTTTGAGAGTGTCTTCTTTGAGAATAGGTTCCCATTTAAATCCTAGGATGAGACGAAAGGGTAGAACACAGTTGCACTGTCAATGTTTCACAATGGTTTTCCTTTGGATGGTTATAATCAACCTATGATTCATAAATTATCCCAAGAGTTTGATCTCAGGCTGAAATGTTTCTCTAATGGGAACAATTCACCATGGACAGAAAAATTAACACAAAACTTCATTTATGACTTTTCCTTTATGGAGCCAGAATAAGATTATTTCAAAATGTCCATGTTGTCTCACTTCAATTTCACCAAATGTACAACAGACTGGAGAAAAATATCACGACAGGTAACAGTATGTTAGGAAAAGCCATTCTGTTCAATGTGACTTATCCATAAGTGCTTTCTTAAGTGAATTAAAAAGTTTAATTTATTTTCTCTTAAGAGGGAAGCATGATATGGAGGACCATGAGACTCAAGATGAGGTTGTTACTCTATCCAGGGTGTTCCCAGAACACATTTCCACTCAACCTAAAAGAGGAGACTTCTGCCCCTAGACCGAGAACTGAGGGGCCACTCAGAACCCCCTCTGACTGGCGATCTGAATTCTTGCTTAGGCTGTGAGGCTAAGTACTACAAGGGAATATAAATAAAAATTAAAAATATCTCTCTGGGTTCCCTGAAGGACAAGCCTGACTGCATAGAGGTTGGTGTCAAAAGTATCCCCTCTCCAGGAAAAAGACATCGGGATGAGTATGGCCCTCATGCCTCACTGGACAATGACAGCGGGACCGGAGTCATTACAAGATCCCCTTCAATTATTGGAGGTCGGGCCTCTATCCCTGCCTTCGCAAGATTAGAATCACCACAGCCCTTCTATACTTAGAGAAGGGAGGAGATGTCAGGGACAACCCTGCTTATACACTGAAGGCCTAAAATCAGCCACAGGCCTAAAATCAGCAATAGGCTTGTCATACATGTATACTAACACTAAGTCTTGGGTCTCTGTGGAAAAACAGTGAAAGAAATGGCTATAAGCTATTGTAAACAGGCAACTTTTGTGGAAATTTACCAGCCTGAATAGTCATAGACCTTGTAAATAGGTAGCCTTGGCAAATAATACCAACTTAGATAAGGACAAGTGAATCATAGGCAGAGTCATAGTGACCTACCCCCTGAACCTCCACCCAGCCAATACCCTGTTCTGAAAAATATCTGTATTACCTCTGAACACCCATGCTCCAGTGTCATCCCCTTCCCCACATCCTGTCTTTTTGTGTTTTTAACCCCTGTGTGAATAAGTAAGAATTAATATTTGAAAAATAAATAAATATTTTTTTTAAAAAAAGAGGGAAGCATGAGCTATTTTCACATAAAGACTCAACAATTGCTGTCTCATGGTTGAAGCTAGTTAATATTCAGAAGAAAAATCAACAAGGCAGATCTAATTTTTTTTTTTATTTTTAAGGGTTCTCTAGAGCTGGGCAGTGGTGGTGCACACCTTTAATCCCAGTACTTGGGAGGCAGAGGCAGGCAGATTTCTGAGTTCGAGGGCAGCCTAGTCTACAGAGTGAGTTCCAGGACAGCCAGGGCTACACAGAGAAACCCTGTTTTGAAAAACCAAAAAAAAAAAAAAAAAGTTCCCTTGTTCCAGATAACACTAAATTCGAATGACCCCAATATTCTTGGAAATGTAAACTCCTAAGAGATTCTGTCAAAAAAAATTCTATCTGAAAATGTGTTCCTTCTTGCTTTCTTTCTCCAATATTTTTGAGCTATCCCTATTACAAATACTTACAGCCGGGCGGTGGTGGCTCACACCTTTAATCTAAGCACTTGGGAGGCAGAGGCAGGCGAATTTCTGAGTTCGAGGCTGGCCTGGTCTACAGAGTGAGTGCCAGGACAGCCAGAGCTACACAGAGAAACCCTGTCTCAAAAAACAAACAAACAAACAAATAAATAAATAAATAAATATTTACACAGTAAATATTGTTGTGTACTTTTATATGATATAAATTCAATAAATTAAAAGGTATATATGCTGTGAAAGTTAAATTTTTCTGCCTCTTCTGATCTAGGTATTATAATATATCCATTGAATGTAACTGTACCTTCGGAGATTCTTTAGTCATAGGCAAATTAATAAATATACAGGGAAATACATAAATATGATTTGTTACTTCTGTACATACTTTCTATTCTTCACTTTGGATCTTTTATTGTTTTTTAAATATTTCTTTTATTATTTAGAGATTTTTATATAATTACATAATTTCTCCCCTTCCTTTCAACACCTACAAATGCACCTATATTCCTTTTTCTCTCTCAAATTGATGGCTCTGTTCTTTATTCTTTCAGTGTTATTACACACATTCACACAGACAAATACTCCATCCCATTCTGTATGCTTCCTCTTCAATAGAGTAACTGCTTTATTGCATATAAATATGACACTTTCCCAGCAACATTTGTTAAAGAAGCTACTCCTCCTATTTGTGATGACATCTTGGAAAAGCAAGAATGGAAGCATGCTTCTCCTAAATAAGCAACTCATGGATTAATTGCACCTCCATGGAAATACTAACTCATGAAACTAGATAGAAAAGAAACCTTAAAATTCACACAAAGACCCTAAATAGATAATGATATCTCAAGCCAAAAAAAAAAAAATCTGGAGGCCATACTACTTGATTTCAGGACATACTGCAGAGTTATAGTAACTGAAGGAGTATAACAGGGCACCAAAATGGGCATTTACACCAATGTTCTAGAACTCAAAGTTCAGGAAGGAGTCCATTTTGTGGAGCCTTCTGACTCACAACAAAGCTTCCAAAAGATTCTCTCAAAAGAGAAAAGATTTTCTCAAAAGAGAAAAAGATTCTCTTAAGTGTCTTGCTTCCAGTGATTGATGTGAAGTGAAGTTTCAAAACGAAGAAGCTAAAGGAAGACCTTAAACTTGAAATTAAGCTTCAGTCTAAAGTCAGAGGCTTAAAAGAAAACAATTCTATAATTTTTTAAATAATATTTTTTATTGGTTATTTTATTTATTTACATTTCAAATGTTATCCACCTTCCTGGATTTGCCTCCACAAACCCCTATCCCACCTTCTCGCCCTGCTTCTACAAGGGTGCTTTCCAACTCACCCACCAATGCCATTCCTGTATGGTGGGCATCCAGTATTTACAGGACCAAGGACCTTCTCTCTCATTGATGCCAAATAATGCTATCCTCTGCTGCATATGCAGCTGGAGCCATGGGTCCATCCATGTGTACTCGTTGGTTGGTGATTTAGTTTCTGGGAGCTCGGGGCGGGGGGGTTCTGGTTGGTTGATGTTGTTGTTCATCCTAAAATTCTAAACAAACTTCCCAACCTATAAATCAATCAACCAACCAAGAATGTAATGTGTAGTTATATTTTGGTATCAGTCTAGCCAAGAAAACGTCTTTCTTTTCAGATACAATATATAATTGAAAATGAGAAAAATTTATACCGGGATCTTACTTAATAAAACTGGAATCAGATATTATCAGATATAATTTGGGAATACACTAATTTTGGCTTCCATGTTGGTATCACTGGTGAGTAGAATAGTTATTAAATTATATACAAAAATATCTAGAAGTTAGGATTTCTAGACTTTTAGTGTGGATCAGAATCCTAGCTGCTGCTAAGCCTAGACTAAATTATCAACTCCACATCATAATCACTGAGTACAAGGGTTGGCTACAATCCTTGGTATACAAAAATAAAGAAACATTACAATAAAGGTTAAATGGCCTAGCAATAAGAACATAAGCAATTGGCTGTGGAGAATGAAAACAGGACACAGTGACCTGGGCCTCATTTAATGGTATTCAAGCTAGTTAGATACAGAAGTACTGACTATTTTATAATACCAATAACAAGTTCTACCTTAAGTTAGCACAAGAAGCAGTTGTATGTAAATTGAACTATGCAGGAGTCCATACAAAGATTAGAAACCCTAATGAGAAAGTGCTATATTGTATTGCCATTATCATTGAATTATAATTTAATTTGATTTTTAAAAAACCATTTTAACAGCTTTCATTAAAGCAAATAAAGCCTTAGAAATTAGTACTGTTAAGTGACAATTGCATCTGATCACACCAAGGATAGGTCAGGAAAGAGAATCCACAGACATTGCTTCTTGTCCTTGTCTTAAAGCAGTGGTCAAATGACTGGGCCTTAATACACGTAGACACAGAGTTTAACTGTGGATAAAGAGATTCACGGATACAACTATGACATAAAGGAATAATCTGTAATCTTTCTAGTTCAAGTCTTTATCTGTGTGCGTATTCTCTTTCTGGTACCAATCAGAGTCAAGATATATTATCAAAATCTGCTTAGAAGGAAAAAAATAACTGTAAACATGGGTATGAGCTTCTCTAAGGCAGGGTCACCTATAAACATACTCTTTAAATTTAAATTATTGTAAAATTGTTCAAAAGTACCTCCATGTGAGAAAACAAAACATTTCAGCTCAACAAACTGACATTTAATGAAATTAAGTTGCTGGACGTTGTAACCTATCACAGACCTTTGTGATACAGACAGACACCTTTCTTCTGGCATTTAACCAAGCATGTAGCATGGATAAAACATATTTAAGAAATGTAATAGGATAAAAGCAATTGCTTGTCATTTTCATGATTACAAAATATAATAACATCTAGTCCAGTCTCTCTGTTGTTATAATTATATTCCTCCTTTCTCTCTGTCTCTCTCCATACCTCATTTCCCTTCTCTCTTCTTCCTCTCTCTACATCTCTTTTCATCTCTCTGCTTTCTCTCTCATTGTTTTGACCTATATGAAACGAAGAACTGTTGTGTTAGAGAAGAACAAATAGAACATGCTACAAATATGTGAGGACATTTCTTCTTTACCACCTCTTGATAATCTAATTTATGTTTCACCCTTAAGACAATTGGAAAAAGCCCACCCCTCTGGAATTCCACTTCCCTTCCACCCCTGCCTGGTCCTTTGCGCTGGGGCAGACACAGAGTTGGTCTGCTCCTGTGGAGATACTGAATCCTGAGCCATGCTAGAGGAGCCACCACACTCAGAGCACCCAGTAAGAACTCCATCTCACTCCCTAAGCCCTAGAGTTATATCTGGAAGACAGGGACATTCAGGACCCACCAGCTACCCCAACCCCGCCCCTCTGGAATTACACTTCCCTTCTGCCCCTGCCTGGTCCTTTGCGCTGGGGCAGACACAGAGTTGGTCTGCTCCTGAGGAGATACTGAATCCTGAGCCATCCTAGAGGAGCCACTGAACTCAGAGCAGCAGACACTGAGCTGGTTTGCGCTTGGGAGGCATCTTATCCTGAGCCATCCTAGAGGAACCACTGCACCCAGAGCAGAAGGATTTCCAGATCCAAGAGGTGGCCTGAGTCCCAGGAATTCTTCCACCCAGGAGATTAGGATCATAAGACCATGGAGACATCTGAACTCTGAGGAGCTCTGCAACAAGCAAGATAACTGGAAATACAGACTCCAGTCTTACACAGTGAGGGCAGGTAACACTAGAGTTAACCAGATGGTGAAAGGCAAGCAGAAAAACATAAGCAACAGAAACCAAAGTTTCTTGGCATCATCAGTACCCAGTTCTCCCAATATAGCAAGCCCTGGACAACCCATCACACTGGAAAAGCAGGATTCAGAATTAAAATCACTTCTCATGATGATGATAGAGGATTATAAGAAGGACATAAGTAATTCCCTTAAAGAAATACAGGAGAGTACCAGTAAACAGGTAGAAGCCCTTAAAGAGGAAACACAGAAATCCCTTAAAGAACTACAAGAAAACACAAAGAAGGAATTAAACAAAAACATTCAGGATCTGAAAATGGAAATAGAAACAATAAAGAAAGCTCAAAAGGAGACAACCATGGAGATAGAAAACCTAAGAAAGAGATCAGGAGAAATAGACGCAAGCATCACCAACTGAATACAAGAGATAGAAGAGAGAATCTCAAATGCAGAAGATACAGTGAAAAATATTGACACAGTTGTCAAAGAAAATGCAAAATGCAAAAAACTCCTAATTCAAAACATTCAGGAAATCCAGGACACAATGAGAAGACTAAACCTAATGATAATAGGTATAGATGAGAATGAAGATTCCCAACTTAAAGGGCCAGTAAATATCTTCAACAAAATTACTGAAGAAAACTTCCCTAACCTAAAGAACGAGATGCCCATAAACATACAAGAAGCTTACAGAACATCAAATAGACTAGACCAGAAAAGAAATACCTCCCGTCACATAATAATCAAAACATCAGTTGCATAAAACAAAGAAAAAATACTAAAAGCAGTAAGGGAAAAAGGTCAAGTAACATATAAAGGCAGACCTGTAAGAATTACACCAGACTTCTCACCAGAGACTATAAAAGCCAGAAGAGCCTGGACTGACATCATACAGACCCTAAGAGAACACAATTGCCAGCCCAGACTACTATACCTAGTAAAACTCTCAATCATTATAGATGGTAAAACCAAGATATTCCATGACAAAACCAAATTTGCACAATATCTTCCCACAAACCGAGCACGTCAAAGGATAATTGATGGAAAATGCCAACACAAGGAGGGAAACTACAACCTAGAAAAAGCAAGGAAGTAATCTTCCAACAACCCCAAAAGAAGATAGCTATACAAACATAATACTACCTCTAATAACAAAAATAACAGGAAGCCACAATCATTTTTCCTTAATATCTCTTAACATCAATGGTCTCAATTCCCCAATAAAAAGACGCAGACTATCAGACTGGATACACAAACAGGACCCAGAATGTTGCTGCATACAAGAAATTCACCTAAGTGACAAAGACAGACACTACCTCAGAATAAAAAGGTGGAAAACAATTTTCCAAGCCAATGGTCCCAAGAAACAAGCTGGAGTAGCCATTCTAATATCAAATAAAGTCCTTTTTCATCCAAAATTAATCAAAAAAGATAAGGAAGGACACTTCATACTCATCAAAGGAAAAATCTACCAAGGTGAACTCTCAATTCTGAACATCTATGCTCCAAATGCAAGGGCACCTACATACATAAAAGAAACTTTACTAAAGCTCAAAACACACATTACACCTCACACAATAATAGTGGGTGATTTCAACACCCCACTGTCAGCAATGGACAGATCATGGAAACAGAAACTAAACCGAGACACTTTGAAATTAACAGAAGTTATGAATCAAATGGACTTAACAGACATCTATAGAATATTTCATCCTAAAACAAAAGAATATACCTTTTTCTCAGCACCTCATGGTACCCTCTCCAAAATAGACCATATAATTGGTCACAAAACAAGCCTCTACAGATACAAAAAGATTGAAATAATCCCTTGCATCTTATCAGAAATCCTCTATTGAGAAACCCATGATCAGTTCCTCAGAAATGTTTCTGGATCAAAAATTTGAAGATAGTTGGGTGTCCCCATCACTCCAATGAAGGTCTTGTCTTTCTACTGGAGGTGGTCTCTTCAGGATCCATCTTACCACTGTTGGGCATTTTGGTTAAGGTTATCTCCCTTGAATCTTGGGTGCCTCACATATCCAATGTCTCTTGGAATTTCTAGAGTTTCTCCTCCTGGCACTTATCCCCTGTGGGTCTGTCTTTTGCCCTACTGCTGTGGAGTGGGAGATGCTGCTTTTGGTCAGGTGGAAAGCAGAGTGCTTGTAGACTGCATTATTCCTGTACCTCTACTGTTGGGTCCTGGTCTTTGAGGTTAATTTTGACTTGAGTTTTTTGTTTTTTAACTTTTAATAATTCTGGTATTTATTTTTACTTTACTTTTTATTATTCTTTCCATTTGTATACATCCCAAATGATATTCCACTTCCTGGTTACCCTTCCATACTCCCCCCCCCATCCCACAATCTCTCTCTCCTCCCATCCCTTTGCCTCTATGAGGGTGCTCCCCTCGCACCCACCCTCTTTCACCCCATCACTCTAACATCTCCCTCTTCTGAGGCATTAAACCCCCATAGGACCAAGGGTCTCCCCTCCCATGTATGTTAATCAAGACCATTCTCAGCTATATATGTATCTGGAGACATGGATTCCTCTCTGTACACTCCTTGGATACTTTTCAGTGCTCTTTCATAAGTGTACTTTTGCTACTGTTATGAATCATAATGCAAATATTGTGTTTTATTATGGTCATAAACGACCCTTGTGAAAGGGTTATTGACCCACCAAAAGGGGTCCCAATCTTTAGGTTGAGAACCACTCCTTTAGAGGTTTAACTGATTTGAATGACCTCCTTCCTCTGAACTCTTTGATGTTAAGATTACAGGCATGTGCCACCAGGTCTGGCTTGACTTAATTTTTATAGGTTTGTTTTAACAACAGTGTCTGCAGGAAAGAGATATTTTCTAAAACTGAATTATTTACACAGAAACAGAAAACTTGTGAGAAATGTCTTATGATTCTCATTGATCTAGACACTTTAGTCTAATTTACATGACAACAAAAAGTCTTTTGTAAGAGAAAATTAAAAAGAAGTTGGGAGCTGAGTTCAGGGCCCACAGGCTGAGGATGGTGACTAGCCTGGAGCCAGGGGAAATGAGGGCTCAAGCTTAGCTTAGCAATGATTGTCTGGAAGTGCAGAGAAGCCTTCTGTGAGAGACTTAGGTTGCAGTACTATAGGCGAAGGCCTTCTCCATACTCTCCCCCAGTGATTTTGATGGAAGAAAGAGCCTGTGTTTATCCATACCATTTATTGACTATTCATCATGGAAGATAGATGCATATTAACTACTTAGGATGGAGGGAGGAATGTCCAGGAGGGCAAGCTTATTGGCTAAATACTCAGGGTCTCTAGATAGCTCATTAGCATGGAGTCCTCTCTTCTGGTCTGTGTGACCAAGATGGGAAGTGTGGACAGATGTTCCAGGCCAGGAATCTAGTAGGGAGCAGGGAGGCACTTACTGTCTAAGGTGAGTACCTGAGGTCTCAGACCCTTTCTTACCAAGGTTCCCGACACGGTCCACTATCCCACAATCCCCAACACTCCATAGCTACATATTTATTTTCATTAATTTTCTTGGACCTTTGTGCTCCTTTACTGATTTCCCCTATATGTGATCCTGTCCCCCATTTCTCCTCCCCTCCCTTCTGTCATCCAGGTCCCTCCCTGCCTCTGCCTCCCATGATTATTTGTTCCCCTTTCTAAGTGTGATTGTAGCCTACTCACTTGGGCCTTCTTTCTTGTTAAACTTCAGATGGTCTGTGAGTTATAGGATGGGTATTCTGTACAATGGGTATCAGAAAATCAGGTCCCAAACAAGCTGGGTAAACTTGTTGATTCAATTAGCAGATGACAAGCTTTCTACTTTCCAAGATTCCAGAAATAATGAGAGAAGAGAATGGCTAGTGATAGTGAGAACTTTTGGGAAATAGCATCTTCTGAACATGACAGCTCTTGCATTCACAGTAGCTTTGTATGCCTATACTAGACCTGCACAGACCCAGTCAGTATTCCACCATAATATGTGTGTGTATGTGTTTGGGGATGCTGGATAGCAAGGCCAACACCTACCTGAAAACTATTGTCAGTTAATGGCTGATGGGTAAGGGAGAGTGAATTTTCTTCAAGACTGTTTCCATTCACAGGTTGCCCATATTGGGGGAAAAAAGATCTTTTAGTGTTAACTAGAATCAGTGGGTACAAAAGAAAAAATGGAGGGTATGAAGTTGGGCAGAAAAGAGGGGACTGGAGAAAGTTGGAGGGTGGAGTAAATAGTAGACATGAACAGAATATATTGCATATATTGGATGTGTATATGAAATTCTTAAGGAATCAACAAAAAATAAAACATCAATAATTCTTATAATTCATGCTTTCTGTGAACACTAGGAGTCTAAAACAAGTCATAGTTAATGTGCTTATGAAATGCTGATTCTTTTGTGAAATCTAAGTGTGAACATTGCACTGATTACCTTTGAGAACACACAGAAAAGCATAGCAATGTCTCATAATGAGAATGTATATCAATCCAACATTTCCCTAAAAGAATTTTCATCAACTGAGGGGTACCTAACATTAAAAATACTTCATTTTAATCAGTATTTTATGTTGATTATCAATTATCTATGATAATTGGCAGTAGGATTATATTACTGCTGATAGGTTATAAAATTAATTTAAAAATGTTCCCTTTATCTCTATCAAACAACAGTCATGATTCATACATGGCACTTTTGGAATTTAATAATTGTATATTAGATAGAAACTTCTCCCAGACATTCAATACTATGTATCTTCCAAGGCCCTTCTCAACACCCCGTATTGCCTTACTCCTCTCTCCTGTTTAGATTTTGTGATCCTACAATTACTCTCTGCCTGTATGTCACTCGGAGTTTCTAAAGATTATTGGGGAGCAGAGACTATATTGGAATTTACAATTGTATTAAATAATCTGTGTTTCTATATTGAATGTTGTGACATCTGTACAATGTCAAAATTCTGCAAACTGTCTAGCTCACAGTAGAGACTTCATAGATTGATTTTTTTCCCTCATTGATATAGTCACTTGCATACATATAAAGCTGAAGAAAAGGCATACTGAGAAGAAACTAGTAAGAGAGAACAGTATTGTACAATTTCTAAAGAAAACTCACCGTTCTTCCAAACATTTTCATCTGTCAGAATGAAGAATTGTGTTCATCACACCCTTTCATTCTAACAGGTCACTGTACTCTAGGTGTGGTGATGAAAGACACATGCCTTCTCTTTCACTCACACAGCTGGATGGTGAAATGTTTCCATAGAAACAGCAGAAGCATTGCTAGAGCAGGAGGAGTGCTTCAGAGCTTTATGCATCAGCCTTTTTCTTCTTTTTATCAGTAAGTAGCAGTCCTGGTTTGGTTGAGATCATAAACAGACAGACTTCAATTGAAGTTGTTTGGAGACCAGAAGACCAAGCTCAAAGCAAAGCCCTCAACATGCAAACTTCTAAGTTAACACAGAAAAAAGAAGTATCTTGGACATATGTTGTGCTAACTCTAATTCAGTGAACATGTCAATCACTTATTATTCATTAAAACTTATCCTCGAGACTAGAAAACAGCAAAGATGTTTACGCATTTGTCCTTAAATTATTAATTTAGAGTTCTCTGAGTAGAGCAACAGAGGAAAATAGGTAAGGTTATTATATTATGAAAATTCACTCCCATGCATGGTATCTATACTGTGCAGCCTCCACCATTGCTAGGTTTGAGTCCTTCTTCCTGTTAAAAGAAATAAGAGTCCATTCTTACTTTGGAATACTTTTAACACTATTCCTCAATGTCATTTTAATTTTTATCTAGTTTTAAAGTAGAAGTAACAGAGTAAATATCTAAAACTCAATGCTGATTTGGAAGAGTATCTTAGATATGATAAAGGAATCTTACTAATAGTAGATGGTCCCTATAATATATATCTTACCTAGTTTTCAGTTTTCTCTTGAAAGTGATTTTTTTTATTTTCCAAATTACTTCAACTTGTCTGTACTCCAGACACGTTTATCTTCTCTATATGTTGTTTCATTTGTTGTTCTAATTTTTTAAATACTTTTTTCTGTAATTTGTGTATCGTTTTGTTCTTTTTGTTTTTGCTGTAAGATAAGATCTCAGTTAGCCAAGAATGATTCAATCCTTGAACTCCTGATCATACTTCCTCTATCTTCCGAGTTCTAGGATTCCAGATAGGTGCCAACATATCTAGATATGTTCATTCTTACTAATCAGAAGATTGAAAATTGTGGGTCCCTGGTTCCGGAGGGTGTCCCACGATGATCTCCCGGCTGAGGACAGAGTGAGACCAGGGAGGGTCTGCTACTGTCTCTGCCGCTGCCTCTGCCTGAGTCTCCACTGTCTTTAGGTCTCCAGCCAGGCCTGGTGTGAAAAGTCTGGGCCAAAGGGTACAGAGTGTGAGCAGGGAGGAGAGATCGTCTGCCCCTACTGCTGCCTCTGCCAGACTCTTCACTGTCTCTGCTTGGTCACTCCCAGGTGCTACACCTGTCTCTCAGCTCTCAGCCCGCCCGGGTTGGGCCGATAGGAAGCCGGCTAGCTGACGAGGAAGCAGATTGGTGTCCCAGGAAGGTTCTGGGAGAGCAGATCTCTCCCCAAGTGTTACAGCTCTAGTGTTACAGCTCTTGTGACAGAGATTCTCAGACACCAAGGTGATTCTTTTTTTTTTGTTTTTTTTTTTTTTTGTTTTTTTTTTTTTGTTTTTCGAGACAGGGTTTCTCTGTGTAGCTCTGCCTGTCCTGGAACTCACTCTGTAGACCAGGCTGGCCTCAAACACAGAAATCTGCCTGCCTCTGCCTCCCAAGTGCTGGAATTAAAGGCGTTCGCCACCACTGCCTGGCCAGGATGATTCTTGAACGCAACTTTACTTCTCCAGAATAGAGCCCTAATATACAGTTTCAGGGTGGGTTAGGGTCTGGCAGCAGATAACTCCTATTGGCTTGGTCTGAGAGCTTGGAGATACCTCATCTACATGTAGGAGAGCCTGAGGCACTGTTTCTCCTGACTGATGGTCACAAACCTCTCTTTGGGAGGGGTTGTGGAGGGCCGAAGCTGAATGAAAAAGACCAGGGCCTGGTGGCAGAGCCGAACACCTGCCATCCAGATAATGTTCCCGGGTTCAAGACTCGCTCAACCAGGTTCCCAGCTGTTTCTCCCAGCCCAGCACCCCACAGAAAATTATCAATTCCATCAAATTCCTGAAAGTTTCTCTTTTGTTATGATCACCTCAATTCAGCAGAAAAATGAATGAGTACAGATTAAATAATAAGAAAAATTTAAAAACTATTTTTATCATCAAGGATAAATTAGTAGCAATTATTAACAATTTATAGAGAATTATCTCAGTTAAATATATATATTTCTATACTCATTAAACATACCAAGTCATTATCTTTGATTTCCAATCCTGTTCACATATAACGGCATGTCAGGAGTATGTTGTGAACCATATATTTCAAAAGTCTAACTTTTGATTTCACAAGAAAATAATGTACTTTAAATGAACACATTGACTTTAGCTCTAAATTATTACTTTGTTACTAAAAAGGTTATTGATTTATAAATAGCCTAGTAAAAATAAACTTCCATTATTTTACAAGTTATTTGTTTTGTATAGTGAAAGTATATTTTCTTGCATTCTTGCAAGATACTAATTATTGGCCCAGAATGTATTTAAATAAAGCCAGAATACTTCAAATTATGTTCACAATGAATTTAGAGAACACACATATATAATAAAAATTATCTAGGTGTTTATTAAGATGGTCTTAGAATAACACAATCTAATTTTTAGAATCAAAAGCAAGCGCATTAAATAAATCACTTTATGGTACAGAGTGCTACAAATATATTACACAATAGAAGAAATAGTTTTCTTCTAAAATCAGAAAGGAAGAATTTTGAAAGCAGGGCAGATGCCTTAGTGGAAAGATCACAATTGGACTCAGTCTGGTAAAAGTTGATGAATATGTTAGTTAATGAAATAATTAAGTGAAAAGGAGCACATAGAACTAAGGAGATGTGGTGGGGGTGTTGTGGAGGGAATGTGAAGACAGAGAGCTATGGAGAGATATGATTAAGATATTTTCTATACCCTGACATTTTCAATTATTACATGCAAAATTAAAAGATATATAAATAAGTATAAAAACTGTTAAAATTTAAAATTATTCTCTTTATTTCTGCAAAGCTGAAAGTTGGGCTTAATTTTACATAAAACAGGGCCTTAGGGGCCTAGATTCTTATAAAAATAACATTGGTCCAAACATCAGCAGTAAAATTTCTAAATAAGTATCTTTTCTTCTTTGATAATTTAGAATTCTTCAGTCCATTCTTCTAACTTTTAAAATCTTGAACAATATCTGGTATTTTTTAAGCTGTCATTACCATTCTTCACATACTGATGCTTTTCCTTTATATTTTTAATCATCCATCCCTAAGGAAACATCTACTTTTTAAAAGATTTTGTTACAATGTACAGTTAACAGCATGAGCTACACTCTTAACTTTCAGAGAAAAAGAGGTTTATTGAATCTAACAGATTATAACCCACCACTGAAGGATGTCATGGAAGGAGGTCTAGGGAGGAACTAAAGAAAAAATCATGGGGAAACATTGCTTACTTTTCTTACACTCCCAGGGCTGCTTCTCTAGGGATACTGGCATCATTGGCTGGGCTTTCTTACATCAATCACTAATCATGAGATATTCTTATAGGTATGGCCATGGGCAACTCTTTCACTAAGGTTCCCTCTTCTCAGGTGTGTTAGAATGAAAAAAAAAAAAGATTAGCTATCTCACACAGTAAGATATAAAATGGTCCAGAGAGTATATTCATAGACAACTCAACAAATATTTATTGAACATCCATTATTTCTCCAGCTTTAGGGAAAAAAAAAACAATCATCAAACAAACAACAACAACAAACTCCATCACCACCTAAATCAAACCAAACAACAGCAAGAAAAGAACCAAACAAACAAGAACAAGAACAACAACAACAAAACAGAAAAAGAACACAGAGATGCTAAGCTTCCAGCGCACTCAGCATTTAAATGAAACTGATCAAACACTGTAAATGAATTGCTGTGAGTACCCACTTTTATCTTTCAGTTTTACAGAAACGTCCACTGTAAGTAACCTTCTATGCATATCATTCTTTGGAGTATGTGGAATTGGAAACCCATGTGCTTATCTGGCTCATGCCTTAGCATTCTGTATTTACCTTCTGATACTTGAGATTATATCTCAAGCATCAGACTACTCTTTATAATCCTTTTCTATTTCTCTCCACTAAAAATTCAATTCTTGGTTCTATAATATTAATTTCAAATGTATATGACATATTAATTTTGAAGCTTAAAAAGCCATCTACACATAAAGAAAAGATAAGGGTTGGGGATGAAACTCGGTATCAAGCCTTGCCTTAAATGATACACATGTAGGAGGATCTAGATTTAGTCTTTAGTCTTAAAGAAAAAAATAAAAGTAAATGATATGGCTAATTTATCTATACAATGTGCAGTATATAAGTGTGATGGTTACTATTTATGGTGGTTTGGAAGTGACCCTAATTTTTTGGTGTTAACAGAGGTTTAGGCATTGTAGGGGAAAGTATGTAATTGGAAGCTTGGATAACTTAAAGACATCTGCCATTTCCAGTTACTCTCTCTGCTTTGTGCATACATAAAGAATGTTAGTTTTCAATTACTGTGATGCCTCCTATGATAGTGAAAAACATTTAGCCTTTTGCAACCATAGCTCCCCAAGAGTATTTCCTCCTCTAAGTTGCTTTGGTCATGATGTTTATCACCGGAATAGAAAAGAAATTAATATAGTATTGGTTGTCAACATTATATGATCTACAGAAATCTACCCAATACATCTGTTAATGTTGCTTTAAATTAGTTTAGTTATTGCTGAAAACAAAAGACAACCAAACAACACCATAAACTAACTTACATGAATTGCAGAAACATGGCTCCAGAAACACCTGAATCAGAACTGATCTAAATGCTCCTTCCTTGAGGAATAGCTTTCATGATTGGAGAAGGCACAATGCAAGTCTCCAAAGGAGGGAGGCAACCAGTTGTCTAACCTAGCTATGAAACCTATGAACAACATTATTGACCAGCATGCTACAATAACCCAAAGTGTGAACTATTGGCATGTATTTCTTGGTGGTAACCAATAGCTTTTGAATTGGACGTAAGACCCACATAACAAGAGAGTTAGCATGACTATTACTGGAAAACTAGCTAACTAATAAGTGATAGTGAAATTATGGTTATTGGAGTAGAATCTACAACCATTAATTTATTGTAAGCCTGTATTCTTGTACCTAATGATAAGTGTAGTCTTTCCCTTCACCAAGAAAATTTATTTTTGCTATAGGTAGAAACAACTATAGAAAAAAAACATAACCAATCAAAATACAGTTATGGAGCCCAATCTTTAAGGATACATCTGTACATCACTCTGCATTGATGGCTCAAGGAACATTGTAAATGAGAAGAAAGAAAGAATGTAACAGGGAGAGAAGGAGTTTGCTTTGACTGATTAACTTTAGCTAAACTATGATGATACCAATGAATATGCTAATTTGGATGGAGAAAAGCCAACAAGCCCTCAGATCTATACATAGAATATGAGGAAAACTGAGAAGGCTGAGGAACAAGAGAAACAGCCTTACCAAGGAAAGAACATGAAAATTGGTTGTCCACTGAAAAACTGGTAGCTCTGAAAATATGCATAACACACAACATTATATCTACTCAAGAAGTTACATTTAGGAATGTATCTATAAACCATATATGCATGCACTACATGCAGTATCAAATCATAGTAAAAGAGGCCATGAATTTGACAAACAAAGATGAGTTTATTGGAGGATTTAGAGAGAGAAAAAGATAGGAAAATGTTTAATCAAGTTATAATCTCAAAATTTTAAAATATAGATTACTTTAGTCTCTTTCATGATTATTGTCTTTATAATGTTGGTTGATGTGCAAAAGCCTATCATATATATATATATATATATATATATATATATATATACACATATATGTCTGGCACCAGTAACTGGTCACTGTCAGTGAAGAAAATGAGTTGAGTACTAACATTCTTACTTCTCTAAATCTTGAATAAGAATATAATATGACTTGCTATTTTACTTATCTGATGACATGATTTCTCCATTATGATGAACTTTATCCTCAAAGTATAGCCAAGATAAGCCCTTTCTTCCTTATGTTACATGTGCTAGTGTGTTTAGTAATAACTAGAGGAAAGTAACTAACACAGTAAAAATGATATATTTAAGAATCCAATGATAAGACTGTAAGCCACATATCATGAAGCCCATTGCATTTTGGGTCTAAATCTTTTTACACTTTTAACTCAAAGATAAATATGTAATATTCAGTGAATTAAAAAATTTTAAGTAGTCTTAGAATGATTTATCAGATTTATTCTTTGGTTAAACAAACAGGCAGAATGATCGATTAAACACATATTAACGCTGTTCTTGTATTCCATAGGACAGTTTCATCATCTGTATGGTCTTGAGTGGTGATGATGACCTCCATTCATCAGGAAAATCTTATTAAGTATGAAAGAGAAGGCACTTGGAACCATCTTTTATTGCTTCACTGAATGTCGATATTATGTTATTATTGTAAATCCTGGTTTCAAGTTGACAACAACCCATCATGGGGATTACTTTGAAAGATAAGTACATGTTCCAAGTAGTAGACAATAATAATGTGCAATGAGATTGTTAGGAATAACAATAATTTTCCAGAAGCATTCTTTAGAGAAACACTTTCAGTAGTCTTTGCCATAATATTTCTATTTCATCATTGTAATTATTGCACCAGATATTGCACAAATTTTAAACTCCTAATTCTGAGAAGAGGTATGCTCCAGACAAATTCATGCAAGTAATTTCTCTTGCAAAGACTGTTTTAAATGTCTACTTTCAGGATCTCTGAGGATTTTGACTACTGCTGGGACTTGTGTTCTGTTAAAAAAAAAAAAACAGACATGGGTCGAGCTGGTAGACAGTATAGGCCAACTTGTCTGGACATTCCCATTTCCTCAACAATCTATAAGCTATAATTAAGCAGCTAAGAAAATTTTTGCAGTGTATATAGTATCTTTACAGTATGTAGTTTTGTAAAAACAGAAGGAAAAATAAAACTTGCAAATTGCTGATTCATGAAGATTTTTAAAAACAAAAGACACCCATCCAAGTAACCAGTCCTGCTAAGTTTACAAAATCAAACTAGACTATGCTTGTTCAGAATTGTATTGATAATCATGCTATAATCCACAGACCTAGTAACAAGGAGGGATTAAGTAGGGGAAACATGGGTCACCCTGGGAAGGAGGAAAAGAATAGATTCTGTGGTTGAACTACGATGTTGTGAGGATGGAAACAGGAGGAATTGGTAGGAAGTCAGGGTGAGAGAGGACTGGGAGAGGCAACTGGAATTGGGGAGCATTTGGTATGCAGTAGAAAGTACCTGTAATCTACAAGGGTGACCCTAATGAAGATTCCTAGAAATGGGGGATACATAGACTGAACCAACCTTTTTCACTAATCATCACACTTCCAGTAGTGGGACTGGGACTTCAAGCTAGTCACAAAGATCTCAACCCACAGTTTTTCCTGACCACAAGTTATGCAGGGGTAATAGTGGCACTTTGTGGAAGTTGCCAAACAATGACTAGTCAAGATGAGGCCCACATCATGAGAGGAAACCCAGACCTGGCACTGCCTTGATGGTGAGAAACTTCAGGCTGAATAGTCCAGAAACATACTGTAGAGTCAAACAAACACAACTAGCAAAAACAAGACAAAACAAACAAAAAAATCAAGAGCAATAAAATAATGACATAATGCTTATGTTCTGTACTCATAAATCAGAGTTAACCTAATTGTCATCAAAGAGGATTCAACAAATAACTGATGGAAACTATATATGACTCATAGCCAAACATTAGTTAGAGCTCAGCAAACATCACAGGAAAGGAGGAGAAAGGATTGTAGGGCCCAGAGGTGTTGAGAAAACCGTGAGACTGTAGCCCACAGAATTAACTAAGTAGGAATTGTAGATGATCATAGAGACTGAAGTGACAACCAGTGAGCTTGTATGGGAATGACCTAGATTTTCTGAATATACGTCATGTTTGTATAGCTTAATGTTACTGTGAAACTCCTAATAATGGGAGTTGGAGGTCTCTCTGACTCTTTTGCCTGATGTTTGCATTCTTTATCTCTTACTTAGTTGCCTTGTCCAGCCTTGATATGATGGTTTGTGCTTAGTCTTCTTATAAATTATTATGCTCTATTCAGTTGATAACCCTGGGAGGCTGGCTCATTTCTGAACAGAAACAGAAGCAGTAGATCTAGGGCAGAGGGGAAATGGAAGCATGGCAAGACAGAAGGAACACACAGAGGGAAAACTGTAGTCCGTATTTAATGTATAATGGGATAATAACCAAAACATCAAATATCAACCCAGCCTTCTCCCCCATTTCCTTTTTATGCTGAGTTGTGAATAACTGACTCTCTAGTTCTCATATGTATTTGTACACTCATCATGTGTTTTTGTTGATTTTCAGATGGTTTTGTGGTTTTGTTTGTTTTATTTACTTGTGTGTTTCATATGGTCTGACTCTGTCACTCTGGCTGTAGTCATGCTACATGTAGTCTGGCTACTACATCTGGCATGATATTGTTGCATAATGCCTCCTTGCATCTGTTTGCCATCTTTTACCCATTGTCCTTTTAGTGGACATGCTGCAGGCTTCCATCCTTTCTTACTATATTATCATTCCCCATTTTACTCTTTCTCTATCCTGACTCATTTACTTCACCCCCATTCACTGTGTATCAGTCTTTATGTGTTGCCCAGATTTCAGTGGAAGCCATTGCTTTTCCTGCTCTAACAAGTCTATCATATGAATTTCACCTTTTAAATTAAATTTTGTATGTGTAAGTTTGTATATGTACATGTATGCGTATATGCAATATAATATAATTAATATAATATAATATAATATAATATAATATAATATAATATAATATAATATAATATAATATAATATAATATAATATAATGCATATAGTATAATGTGTGTAGCAGTCAGATGACAACCTGCAAGAGTAAGTTCTCTCAATCTGTTTGTATATGGCAAATAAAATCACGTTGTCAACTACCTTTATCCACTGACTCATCTCTCCAGTCCCCAACCATCTTGCTGAAATCTTGTCAATACTTTAATACTATAAAATATATATATATATATATATATATATATATATATATATATATATATATATATATTGCTTTGGTTGGTTCAATTCTGTATATTTAACATATATTAATATCAAATGAATACTTTGTTTGAGGTATTAATTTACTAAATGAGCATTTTTGCATGATAACAATAGCATTCCATAACACTCAAATTCATTCTATCATTTATATTTTATCAAAAAAAACTGACAACAAAGTTGAAATGTACTCCTTCATATATATAATGACATGGCCTCTAAACTTAGATATTTATATGTTGTGAGATGTTATTCCCTCTTAAATGCACAAATACAAAATAAAAAGCCAGCTGTCCTTTCCTACGCTGTAGGGCACTGCATACCTTGAATTGAGATGCTGCAGATATCAAGAGTGTTAGCCAGATCAGAAAAGAGAACATTAGAAACCTGGGGTTTGTGGTAGCCGGTTAGCTGTTCCTTCTGTGGTATTGGACAGGCATATCAGTCCTCGGCTCCATAAGGGAACTGGGTCTGGGGCATTCCCTTTACAGATATGAGGGTCCTTCCCCATATCTGTGGCAAAGTTTTGTTGGTCTTGGTGGTGCCCGAGGTCACCAACATGGTCAGCAAGAGATTTGCCATGAACTTTCAGCTTTAGAGAGAGAAAAGTGAACAAGGCATGATGGAGAGTATTTCAGGGGGACTCCTGATATTAATGAAAAAAATAGATACCCTCACAAAGCCAGGCCCAACCATAAATACAATGAATAACAATTTACATCCAGGGAAGAGAAATCTCCCTGAGAATCCCCTTCTTTTTTCTTTCCAGGTAAAAATGAATCACCCGTGATGCCTGCTGTTAGAAGTTCTAATCCAGATGGGCCAGAAGCCAGAATCCTCACCCTTACCCTCATCCCCTACCTTTTCCCACCTGCACAAGGTCCCCTGAAGCTTGGAAAATGCAAGATCCTGCTTGGCAACTGCAGATAGACTCAAAGCAGTGTACCATATCATCTGAAGAATAGCAGGGAGACCATAACTCAAGCAGTGTACCATATCTTCTGAAGAATAGCAGGTTGCAGTCCTCCTCGCCCCCACGAATAACTAGGACCTGCCGGTCAGGTCAAGTGGCACCCAGACGTGGGGCTCGAGGCACGGACCCCCTCCAGACAGACCCTCATTGAGAGGATGTGCTCATGACATCAAGATTGAGCGAGACAGAGATCGTCGCCCGCGACCTGTCGTCCATGGAACCAGGTTGATGCTGCCATCAAGAAGACGGTTGAAGTTCATTACCATCAGCTGAAAATTGAAGAGGATCCAGAAGTGACTCTGCAGGAGACTGACACAGCTACCAGCTCCCCTGCCTCCCCCTACGGTCGACCCCTAGACTTTCACGCCCTCCAGAAGGGTTCCTGGTATGCCTGGCTTTGCCCTCGTTTCTCTCGCTAGAGAGCTTGGCCTCTTGATCACCACAACAAAAATTGGCTTTTTCCTAAACCAAGGCCCCCTTGATATGGCCACTAACATTGGGGAGCCTTCCTTTATGACAATATTACACCTCAAACTGACAAATGGTTGGTAACTTGAACATTTACAAGAGACTAGGATGGCTGTGAGTTAGCCCAATGATGGGATTATTGTAGGTCCACTTCCCAGGGGCCCACCCAATGCAGCCAAAAAGGAGTGCGTGGTACTGGGAGTGGGTGCAGCCTACATGGCCTAAGACAGGGCTTTCACCCTTCTTTCACCCACATCGGAGTCCCTTGACGTTGCCCATCGTCGACAGCCTAAAGCCTTCGACCATCGATGTGACTTGTCTCACATCAGTGTTTTGGGGTTGTGAACTTGTCTAAGACCCCCCCATAATTAGACATCCAAATTCAAAATTCACATAGTTGGGATTGATCATAAGACGCCTTCTCTAACTAAACAGAGAAGGGGGAGATGCCAGAAGCCAGAACCCTTGCCCTTACCCTCACCCCCTACCTTTCCCCACCTGCACAATGTCCTCTGAAGCTTGGCAACTGCAAGATCCTGCTTAGCAACTGTAGATAGACTCAAAGCAGTGTACCATATCTTCTGAAGAACAGCAGGGAGACCATAACTCAAGCAGTGTACCATATCTTCTGAAGAACTGCAGGTAGATCATAATTCAAGGCAGTGTACCGTATAGACCATGACATGTTTCAAGGCACAGGCCAAGAAGATTTTGTACTTTTCCACCACCTGGCCCCTCTTACCCCCTCCCCTTGTAAAACATGCTATAAAAAAGCATTTCATGTTCAAAAAAAAAAAGAAATTAAAAAAAATAAATAAAATAAATTACAAAAAAAAAGGAACCTGGGGTTTTCAGGATATGAGGTTAGAACCCAGCCCTCAAGGAGTTACATATGATCTCATCAGAATCCTACAGAACTTGATGAACTCTTCTAAGGTTCCAAGGGTGTTTAATTATGAATGAAGTGTGGGTTAAGGGGAAAGTGTTAATTTGAGTTAACTTCTTTGTGACAAATTAAAGCTATCTTTTACTTTATCTCAGCCCAGGGGCTAGACATGCTGGTGCCCTTGTATATTTTTCTACTCTGTGAAACAGTAAATATTTATGAGCCTCTGTCCACTATGGACTGATGATAGAATCGCAAAGGTTTTCTTTTTTCTGAAACTGTGACTGTTTGCAGAGCCCTGTCTATTTTCTTGGCTTCCTTTTCACTGCATCGGATAGTTTGGATGTCTTTGCTCTTCACCTTTAAATCCATTTTATTCATGAGAAAGCCACCCTTATTGAGCAATTCTTAGGATTCCAAAACTGTATTGCTGATTTCATCACCATAGAGATTCCAATCTATCAACAATCAGAACTGCACTGAGAAATCTAAAATTATCAAGAGTTAGAAGGGATGCGTAATGAAACCACTACATATTAGTCAAGGTTGCTGCTGAATTAATTCTGTCATGTTATGTGTAGGGAAGAATCAAGGCCAACAAACTGAATGGGATATTATTTAACTAAAATTAGGAAGATTAATAACAGCAGTAAATGACCATTAGCTCATCAAGGTCATTTATCTCAATTACATAGTAATCTTTCCTGGGAAATTCAATTTAATAATTGTGTGCATTTTCTGTCATTTTTAATTTTTTCTAATATACATGTGAGATAATGCTCCCTGTAGGCAATGGTGGACTTTTCAGATTTTAATTTTCTTTTTCCACAAACTCATGTATCAGGGAACTACCATGAATAACATTTACATGCTAATATTCATATCCTCCTCCTGTCTTAGACATAACTGCTTCTGTCTTCTCCATTGGACCTCACAGGAATAAATAACAAAAAAGCATTGTATAAAATATAGATGAAATGGAAATTTATTCAGTAGGCAAAATAATGAAAATCATAATTAGGTGAACATGGTTTTTCTGTAGGTACAGCTTTACTCTATGGAAATTATCCTTTTATCCAAAGAATCTAACTAGACATAGACCATTTATTTAAAGTTTTCTGTTACCTACCCATTTTTATAAATTTATTTACTTAACATCTTATCACTGCCTCCTTCCCTCCTCTGTTTCCATTCATACAATTACAAATGTCTCCCCCCGCTGTACCCTCCCCTTTTCCTCATAAAAGGGGTCCATGGTTGTATACCACCCCACCCCAGGGCATTTAGTCCAAGCAAGACTATGCTCATCCTCTCCCACTGAGGCTTAAGTAAGCAGCTTAGGTAGGGAAAAAGGGATCCAGTGGCACAGAAAGAAGACTGAGTCAGACCTGGCTCCACTTTTTAGGGAACCTACATGAAGACCAAGCTACTTATTTGCTATAAATGTGTAGGGAATCTATATCCAGATCCTGCATGCAGATCTGAACTCATATCCTATTGAGTTAACAGCAAACCGCTTACTCACTGAACAGTCTTCCCAACTTTTTCATATATTATATTTTAATATAAACAAATTGGAACACTGCAAAACATCCAATCAAATAGAACACATTTTGATGAGAGAATAGACTGATGGGTTTTAAGTAATAGAGGTCTTCCTAGTTGGATTTAGCTTAAATTATCTTTTTCAAATTTGCTTTAATTTTTTTAAAATTTTATTTATTTTTTTATTTTTTTCCCAATGTGCTTCTATACCATGTTAATTGGATGCAAGAATTAAGGTGAGTACTAGCTTCAGGAACTAGCAATAAAATAGATGCAAATAGTTAAAGAACAGGCAAGACAATAAAGACAAATAATCAAAGAACAAGCAAGACAATAAACAAAGTCCCTTAATCACTGTTTCTAAGGGCTTATCAGGATGGCCAAAATATCTGAGCCTACTTCCCTGTTCTAACCCAAATCATTTTCATGCCTGAAGCCTATTTTCCTGTTTTACGTTAAGATTTAGTTTCCTGCCTGAAATTACTTCTTTGTTCTAGCCTAATGTCAGATTTCTGCCTGAAGCCCATTTCCTTGTCCTTGGTCAATGTCAGATTCCTACCAAGTAGCTCCAAAAGCTCTCCACATCACCCTATTTTTTTTTTTTTTTTTATAAACAAGACTGAGCCTGTCTTAGGTCATTCTGACAAGCATGCCTTCATTACCCATCATGAAATACACATTATCAAAAGCAATGCACTTCTGTCTTAGCTTGGTAAGGCTCTGTCCAGAATCTTACTTGTCCTTGGCTTGCCAGCCTATTAATTTAATAACTCTGCCTGGGAGTCCATTTTCAGTTTCAAGCCATGTACTTTGGCTGCCACCATACTGATGTTGTTAAAGACAAGCTTTAACACAATGGGCAGGAATAAAAATATTTCCAGGAATAAAAGTGCTAGCATGATCAAGCTATATATGCTATTCTTGAAGATTGACCAAAATTCTTGGCTTTGAAAATTAAGTACACCTGCAGATTCTGGTGTTGGTTTCACACTTTAGTATCAGAATCAAAATCATCTTAAATAATGAGCTTGGGAAGAGAATGCTGGGAGTTTGAATGTTCAGGAGATGCTTATGGGTAGGCTCAATACCAAATTAATTCCTCAGACTTCCTATAAATGCTTTCTCTCTTATATGCCCCATTGGGATCAGTTTCCCCATTCCATTAGAAAATATGATGACGTAAAAATGACAATGTTTTAAGGCAAGTTCATTGCAAGAGCTGTCTCATCTGAACTGACTCAGTGACCCACGTGACTCAAGTACAGAAACTAGCAACAATTCTTCTTCCTCCTCCAGCAAGTTCCCAGTTCTTCCTTTCAACAAACCTTTTTCTACCAGCTTCCAATTGTATTTTGATTTGAAGTTTAGAAAATCATGATACATGAGTGCCCTCAAACTACTTAATAATATGAAGCTTTCCATATTATTTGATTAGGTTATTTGCATCAATTCTTCTCCAGTCTAATATTGGGTCAGTGAAATTTCTTTTGTATGATCCATCACCCTAAAATTATTTCGGTATTTTTGCAAATGAAATGGCATATACATGATTCTATCTAAAAGTAGATTAAAAATTAATGTGAGGAGTACTTTAAAGAAAAATAAGACACATTTATTTTAAAGGCATCCCCATTTTAGCCTGAATAGCTTATTCTTTCTTTTGACAAAGAGGTACAAAGTCCAAAAGTATAGTACTCAAACACAAATACCATTTCTTCCACTTCTTGTTTAATCATAAATATCATCTGACTTTACTGACACTATTTTCTTCTTTAAATCGCCAGTCCCATGAGCAACTCTCTCACAAGCCCTATTAAAAACATTAGCATTTAAGATAGCTTTGCTCCCAACTTCTCTTGGCAGGATTTTTTTCTCAGGTTTATTGGTAAATGTACCTATCCATACTTGGATCAACCTGCCTTTTCTTCACAGAGGTATATTGCTCATTTTAATAAGAATCTACAGATAACATAGGATAGCAAAAACTATATTTCATCTAGTTCTTGATTTTTAAATGCTAGCTACACTTAATCAGGAGACAAACAAAGGATGTGGTATTTCCATAGCTTTGGTGATATTTGTAGAGAACATACTATGGCCACATGTAACTTATATACTGAGAGTTAAAGTACATTCAAATTTACTTCAATCATACTAGTCATTTGAACCACAAAATTAGGTGGCCTGTGATAGAGTTCTAGATTCTGATGTGCTTAGTTCTAAAATGGTGGTGTAATATACAAATACTTGCTCACAGGATTTTTCTGATATTTGGGTGCATGATACATTTTAAGGTTATGAAAGCTTACTGCTTCAAGGAGATATTTGCAAGTATTTGAATAGATTCTTACAGACTGGCCCAAGCATGATGTTTGGCTTTCTATTTTATGGTCCAGAATATCCAGGTAGTTTATTTTCTTTGGTCAGAGTTTATATTAATGGATTTTTATTTTCACACCCTCTTAAAGCAATTAGATTTAACTCAATTTCTTTGATTCTCTAGTTGCTTATATATTCCTCATTGACTCTGAAGTTCTAGTACCTAACACAAGGGTGATAGTTCCATTACAAAATGGAAAAAGACATGCTATTTATTCAGTGGATTTAAAAAGCACTTGACTACTTTTTTATTAGAAACAATAAAATTACTTGTCTTTATTGTATATTTCAGATGAACATTTAACATTTACACATTTATAATATTGTTAGCTTATGCTCAAGTCCTTTTTACAAATGAATTTTTATTTTAATTTAATTCTATAAAACATCCTGTAATGAATTAATAAATAAAAATATCACGCTAGAAAAAGATGACCAGTCAAGCAATTGCCCATCACAAACTCTGTATATCTCAGTGAACTTCTTGGACAGTTAGCATGGCCATTCTGAAGTTCTAAAGCTTCACTTAATTCATTGTCATTAACATTTTATGAGCTTACATAACAGAAGAAGAAAAAACAAAAGAATTATGACAGAGCTGAAAATAGA
This sequence comes from Grammomys surdaster, assembly GCF_004785775.1. NCBI lineage: Eukaryota > Metazoa > Chordata > Mammalia > Rodentia > Muridae > Grammomys > Grammomys surdaster. Next base: position 10,278,520 of record NW_021604591.1, read on the forward strand.
AAATAACTTAACTTTATAATTTTACAACTCATATTCTCCCTTTTCTATATTCTGTCCCACATTGTCACCTAATACAAACTTCAGTCTATTTTGTAAATGTTGAAATATCTATATCTATGTATATGCTTATATCTGCACATATATACATGTGCATATTATATGCTAGGATCCAAATAGGATGGAAACCATGCATTATTTCTTTAATATTTTTCTAAGTTTGTGATAACTTGCTCAATTTTATATAATATGTTTATTTATAATATGTTTATTTGTTTTCTGAGTTTCTATTAATAGATCTTTTTTATAGCTGAATAATACTTCATTGATGCATGCATAAAGTTTTTGTTATCCACTTATCTGTGAATGGACATCAAATTTGGTTCAATTTACTTTCTGTGGTAAATAAAGTGATAAAAATAGATGGGCAAATATCTCTATTGTATACACTATGGCATAGGCCCATGAGAGAACAGTTGAGTCTTTGAGTAGTTCAACTGTTAAACATTTGAGAAATCTCCTAAGGAAGGCAGCCAGTATGGAATAATAATAAAATAAGAAGGAAAGTAGAACTACACTGAGGGATGAAATAAATCCTGAACACAAAGTCATTTTTTTTTACATTTTCTTTTAATATTTTGAAAGCCAAAGAGTGTTTTACGATAAAGGGCATGTATATGACCCGGGAAAGGTGTGAAGTCAGAGAGCTGTGATTGGTGATAAAGAATGTCTTGAAAGCACAATGGGAAGTTAAGATATCACCCTTCTTTTCTTTGCTACATTAGTGAATGCAGTCTTGTGTGGGATTGTGAAGTTCACTTAGCTGGAGACCAATATTCATGTCTCTTTCTTCTTTGTGTTTGGAAGTGTGCTAATTTTTCTTCAGGCTTCAATGACCACATCATAGTGGTTTCTTGTTTGTTGTTGCTAACAATTTGCTTTCTTAATCAGTGGTTAAGGATTCTGGCACCTAAATAAGTTTTACATTTTGGATATTGGTTTACATAAAGCTGAAAGATAATTATAGGGTTATGTGGTTGACAGCTAACTTGTCTCCTGTAAACATTACCATCTCTCAAGTGAAGCAACACTGAGTGACTAGTCTGCTCAACTGAATTTATTTTAACTAGTTATGGAGATGTAGGAGGGGCCCTAAGAGCAGATCTTATGCTCTTGTTATTCTAGAGAGATTTACAGTTTAATATAAAAATGGTCTATATATGGAGAGAATTACATTTAAAATTAGTGCTAAGTAGATTTTCATTAAGTAAGTGAGGACGAAGAAATTCCACTGCTACTCAGTGGGCATTGGAAAGTGTTAATAAAGACCAAGTGTACTGGAAAATAAGTAGGAAAATATGTGTTATATTCATGCTGAATCTTCCATGTAAGGAGCCAATAACTTCAAGCAAAAACTAAATTGTCTAAATAATCATCCACAGGAAAGACATTTCATTTTTCCATTTTTTAATACTTAAATTCCATAATGACCTTCTTCTATATAAATACTTAAAATATTATTAGAATGTAATTATATAGGACAACAGGGGAATAATACAAAATAGATTATAACGGTGATGTACAGGAGAATATTCAGGCATTTTATCTCCTAGTGTCAGGAGAGGTCAGTTTCCTCTCAGAGTGATCAAGGAACAATAACCACATGCTAACTCCTAATATCAATAAGTGTTGTACTCTGAAGTCACATTTAAACATATTATGAATTAAAGTATAATAAATGAGAAGTACTATGGCAGCACAGGGTGAATGTCTACACCTGTTGAATCTATTGTGAGAGGCAAGTATATCATACTAACGAAAGTATAAAGCAACCTCAAAGCGATGGATTCCAAGTGCTATGAAAGGACAGGGTAAGAAGATCCAGGCCTGCTTTGTATTTGTTTCACCTATGCCCCTCCCCAGGCAAGCAGCAGTGATGAGATGACAACAGCAACAGCTAGGGAGAGGTTCTCTGTGATGAATTCTCAGGACAGTGGGTGTGATCAGTACACTCTTACTTGTTCCTTTTATATTCCATGGACTGATCTGAGGACAAAATTTCCTTTTTTTCTTTGTAAGAGTACTGGGGCTTGCCCTGTGAGATGACTTCATTGTTTCCCGATAACCTTTCCCTTGAATACACAAACTGTCATCCTGGACAAAATGTAGCCATCCAAAGAGATCAATAATCAGTCTCTTTTCCAGATATATAGAAATGAATGAGCTCTCAGAATTCTTTAGACTAACTTCACAATGATATATAGGAGTAAATTCCTTTTTGACTCCAGCCTAAAATCTCTTAACAGTTCAAAGCATATAAGTCTGGGTATTTCTCTGATAGTGCTTCCTTATCTATTGACACTGATGATCACGTATGTGCTGTTGCTCAAGGCAAATGCTGATCCTTATTCAAAAAGCCAGCTAATCTTCTCCTTACAACCTGAAAAATGCTAGTACTTGATGGTGAAATCCACAGTGCCTAAAACATATGCGTTTTTTACATATTTGACATGCTTATAAATCTGTAAAAGCTGATCGTTATAGATTAGTGAGAATAAATTTCATTTCTCACTTGTTTAATTACAAACTGACCTACTGTCCTAGATAGAGGTAATACACTTATACTACTGTGCAGTATCCCTTTCCTCATGTTTGTTTCAGCTCTACCCTTATGTCTATTTAACTATTACTGACACCTGGAGAAGGAATGTTCCTCTTAGCCTCATCATTGCAGTATTAAGTACAGATTAAGAATAACTGAAAATCATGCTTAATTTATTTGATAGCACAACAAGTCATAGAAACAAATTACCAAGTCAAATATTCTTTCTGTATAATAGTCAAAATTAGGCACAATTACCTAATCTTCATTTTAAAATAGGAAAGTTTTACAGTTTTCTGTGAATATAAGGGCAAATATTTAGAATACAGTTGGAAACTGGTTAAGGAGTGTGGCTGTAGATTGTTCTACTCTAGGGTCCATGACCTTACCAGCCATAGGTATTGGCTAAGTTTACAACACTAGACAGGAATTAACTCCTGTTGATTAAGCCTTAAATTAAGTTAAACAGTTGTTAGCCTCAATATATAACTGCCCAACTGATATATCTGCAAGAGAACTGCTATATCTAAGATATGGGATATTTCCAAAAGGAGGAAGAAAGATTGTAAGAAACAGAGGACCAGACAGTCTGTGAGACAGTGTCCTCTATATAAGACTGGTAAGCTATACCCATGGAATATCAAAACTATGTCCACCAGAACAATAACAGTTAAATGATAAGTCTAGTTAACAAACCAACATAGATGGAGAAATCTCAAAAGATCCAAGACCTCATACCCAGATTAAGATCTGTTGAAAATTAATGACATGGAATGACAGAGATTCTGTCTTCTCCATGAAATAGCGTTGTGGTAACTTATCCAAACTTATGTGCTCACCTCTAAACACACACATACACCACCAACACTAAATGAATTCAGGTTACATTTTTTGTATCTGTCTGTGAGTATATGTGTGTGTACACATATGTGTTCGTGTGTAAAGAGAGAGAGAAGCAGAGAGAGGCAGGTAGAGACAGAAAAAGAGAGAGTTCAGTAACAAAGTCATGATTTAAGAAATGAAAACAAGTTGAGAGCCAAGAAGTAGGGATAGAAAAGAGTACTCAGTTGTACCTTACTCAAAGATAATATTTAATTAAAAATAAAATAGGATGAGGAAATGGAGGATGTAACTAACTTTCTTCAGTGTAAACAATGAATAAAACATTATGTTAAATAAATCAATACTCTCAATAATATTATAATACCCCCTAATAAATAGAGCACCAAGTCAAGTCAGGAATAACCATCACTATATTTATACACTATAGAAAAGTAAAATCAGAGTGATTAAGTAATATGACCTATGTCCAATTGTTAGCAACACTGAAGACTACACTTTGAATGGCTGTTATAAAAATTCTACCTTATCAAATAGAATAAAAACAATTTTGCTTCCAGTCTGCGCCCGAGAACTGACCTGATCCCAGGCTGCAGCTCTGCACCCAATCTCACAAAACCCAGAGGAGACGGGGCTCCCAGGAGCTCTAACTCTGGCAGTATCTTAGGTAAGGAGACAGCAACATCAGCCACAAACAGGGAGTAACTGGGACCCATTGGGACCCAGGAATTCACTCCTGGCCTGGAGCAATGTTTGCTTCTAGTCTGTGCCTGAGCACTGAGCAGATCTAGGTCCTCAGCTCTAACCCCAGCAGCAACACCCACCTCTTAGGGGAAACGGCTGGAAAATAATTTTTCAAGCAAATGATCCTAAGAAATAAGCTGGAGTAGCCACTCTATTATCGAATAAAATCGACTTTCAATTAAAGCTATCAAAAAGGATAAGGAAGGACATTTCATATTCATTAAAGGGAAAGTCAACCAACATGAACTCTCAATTCTGAATATCTATGTGTCAAACGCAAGAGCACCCACTTTCATAGAAGAAACCTTACTAAAGGTCAAAGAACACATTGCACGTCACACAATAATAGTGGGAGATTCCAACACCCAACTCTCAGCAATGGACAGATCATAGAAACAGAAACTAAACAGAGATATAGTGAAACTAAAAGACGTTATGAACCAAATGGATTTAACAGATATCCATACAACATTTCACCCTAAAACAAAAGAATATATCTTTTTCTCAGTACCTCATGGTACCTTCTCCAAAATAGACCATATAATTGGTCACAAAACAGGTATCAACAGATACAAGAAAATTGAAATAATCCCTTGCATCCTATCAGATCACCATGGATTAAGGCTGGTCTTCAATAATGACAAAAACAATGGAAAGCTTGCATACACATGGAAACTGAACAACACTCTACTCAATGATAATATGGTCAGGGAAGAAATAAAGAAAGAAATTAAAGACTTTTTAGAATTTAGTGAAAATGAAGTAACATCACGCCAGAACTTATGGGACACAATAAAAGTAATGCTAAGAGGAAAACTCATAACTCTAAATGCTTACAAAAAGAAACTGGACAGAGCATACACTAGCAGCTTGACAACATACCTGAAAGCTCTAGAACAAAAAGAAGCAAACACATAAAAGAGGAGTAGACTGCAGGAAATAATCAAACTCAGAGGTGAAATCAACCAAGTATTAACAAAAATAACTATACAAGGAATCAATAAAACCCGGAGCTGGTTCTTTGAGAAAATCAACAAGAAAGATAAACTCTAAGCTAGACTAATCAGAGGGCAGAAAGACAGTATCCAAATTTATAAAATCAGAACTGAAAAGGGTGACATAACAACAGAAACTGAGAAAATTCAAAAAAATCGTCAGATCCTACTACAAAAGCCTATACTCAACAAAATTAGAAAAATCTGGATGAAATGGACAATTTTCTAGACAAATACCAGTTACCACTGTTAAATCAAGAGCAGATAAACCATCTAAATAGTCCCATAACCCCTAAAGAAATAACAGCAGTCCTTAAAAGTCAAAAAAGTCCGGAAGCAGATGATTTTAGTGCAGAGTTCTATCAGACCTTGAAAGAAGACTTAATATCAATTCTCTATAAATTGTTCCACAAAATAGAAACAAAAGTAACACTACCCAATTAATTCTATGAAGCCACAATTACACTCATACCTAAACCACACTGAGATCCAACAAAGAAAGAGAATTTCCGACCAATCTCCCATATGAATATTGATGCAAAAATACTCAATTAAATTCTTGGAAACTGAATCCAAGAACACATCAAACCAATTATCCATCATGATCAAGTAGGCTTTATCCCAGGAATGCAGGGTTGATTCAATATATGGAAATTTATCAATATAATCCACTATATAAACAAACTCAAAGAAAAACCTTACATAATCATATCACTATATGCTGAGAAAACATTTGACAAAATTCAATACCCATTCATGATAAAAGACCAAGGCCCATACCTAAACATAGTAAAAGCAATATATAGCAAACAAGTAGCCAACCTCAAACTAAATAGAGAGAAAATTGAAGCAATCCCACTAAAATCAGGGACTAGACAAGGCTGCCCATTCTCTCCCTACCTATTCAATATAGTACTGGAAATCCTATCCAGAGCAATAAGGCAACAAAAGGAGGTACAAATTGGGATACAAATCAAAGAGATACAAATTGGAAAGGAAGAAGTCAAAATTTCACTATTTGCACATGATATGATAGTATACTTAAGTGACCCCAAAACTTCCACCAGAGAATTCCTACACCTGAAAAACAACTTTAGGAAAGTGGCTGGATATAAAATTAACTCAAACATATCAGTAGCTTTCCTCTACTCAAAAGATAAATAAGATGAAAAAGAAATTAGGGAAATGACACCCTTCACAATAGTCACAAATAATATAAAATACCTTGGGGTGAATATAACCAAGCAAGTAAAAGATCTGTATGACAAGAACTTCAAGTCCATAATGAAAAAAATCAAAGCAGATCTAAGAAGATGGAAAGATGTCTCATGCTCATGGATTGGAAGAATTAATATAGTTAAAATAGCTATCTTGCTAAGAGCAATCTACAGATTTAATGCAATCCCCATCAAAATTCCCACTCAATTCTTCACAGAGATAGAAAAAGCAATCCTCAAATGCGTTTGGTATAACAAAAACCAGGGATAGCAAAAACTATTCTCAACAATAAAAGAACTTCTGGGGGAATCACCATCCCTGACTTCAAGCTGTACTACAAAGCAATAGTGATAAAAACTGTATGATATTAGAACAGAGACAGGTAGGAGGATCAATGGAATAGAATAGAAGACCCAGAAATGAACCCCCATACCTATGGTCACTTGATCATTGACATAGGAGCTGAAGCAATCAAGTGGAAAAAAGACAGCATTTTCAACAAATGGTGCTTGTTCAACTGGAGGTCAGCATGTATAAGAATGCAAACTGATCCATATTTATCTCCTTGTACAAAGCTCAAGTCCATGTGGATCAAGGACCTCCAAATAAAACCAGCTACACTAAAACTAATAGAAGAGGAATTGGGGAAAATTCCTGAACTCATGGGCGCAGGGGAAATGTTCCTGAGCAGAACACCAATGGCTTATGCTCTAAGATCAAGAAGTGACAGATAGGACCTTATGAAACTGCAAAGCTTCTGTAAAGCAAAGGACACCATCAATAGGACAAAGCAGCAACCAACAGATTGGGAAAAGATCTTTACCAATCCTATATCTAGTAGATGGCTAGTATCTAAGATATACAAAGAACTAAAGAAATTAGATTCTAGACGATCAAATAACCCTATTAAAAATGGGGTACAGGGCTAAACAAAGAATTTTCAACTGAGAAACTCAAATGTCTGAGAAGCACCTACGGAAGTGTTCAGCATCCTTAGTCATCAGGGAAATGTAAATTAAAACAACTCTGAGATTCCACCACACACAAGTCAGAATGGCTAAGATCAAAAACACAGGTGACAGCAGATGTTGGCGAGGATGTAGAGAAAGAGAAACACTCCTCCATTGTTGATGAGAATGTAACCTGGTACAACCACTCTGGAAATCTGTCTGTCGGTTCCTCAGAAAATTGAACATAGTATTACCTGATGACCCAGCTATACTACTCTTGGGCATATACCCAAAAGACGTTTCAACATACAACAGGGACACATTCTCCACTATGTTTATGGCAGCCTTATTAATAATAACCAGAAGCTAGAAAGAACCCAGATGTCTTTAAACAGAGGAATGGATACAGAAAATGTGGTACATTTACACAATGGAGTACTACTCATTAAAAACAATGAGTTCATGAAATTCATAGGCAAATGGATGGAACTGGAAAATATTATCTTGAGAGAGGTAACCCAATGACAAAGGACACACATGGTATGTACTGACTCATAAGTGGATATTAGCCCAAAAGCTCACAACACCTAAAGATACAACGCATAGACCACATGGAGCTCAAGAAGAAAAAATAAGACCAAGGTGTGGATGTTTTGGTCCTTCTTAGAAGGAGTATCAAAATACTCAATCAGAGGTCCCAGAGCCTAAGCCCCCAGCCTGAGAACACAAGAGGAGGGACTCATGGCTCCACCTGTATAGGTAGTTGAGGGTGGCCTTGTCATGCATCAGTGGAAGTGAAGGGCCTTGGTCCCTGAAAGTTTGGATTCCCTAGTGTTGGAGAAATCAAGAGTAGGGAGGCATCAATGGGTAGATGGTAGGAGCCTATCCTGATAGATGTAGGAAGAGGAAGGATGGGATAAGGGGTTTGGGGGGTAATGGGAGGGGGGATAACATTGAAAAGTAAATAAATAAAATATCCAATAAAAAAACAGATAATAGGTCTGGCAATTGTAGTCAAGCAGTCAAGACTTTTTGTCAACAATTTATTATGGGGATTTTTGTATAATCCTCAAGGACAAGGTATTGTGGAAGAGGCTCATGAAATTTTAAAAAGTTTGATGAGACATTCTATTGCTGAGACAAAGAATGATGCTGACCTGTGAGCTTGCTGAGTGTCCTGACAAGGGTGACTGGGGAGTTATATTGGACATCTGTTCTTGACCTACCTTTGCTTGACTATATCCCAGATGGGACAAGCTGCCTTGCCTTAAGTTTTTAGACCTTTTGGGATAGAGACTCAAAAGGAGAAATTATAATGTTTCTTGTATTCTTCTTAAAGGTGACCAGCTATTAGGACTCAATCATGGACTGGTCTAGAAATCAATCTAATATGGGAAATAACAGTCTCCTTTTGGAAGACTGGATCTGACCTTTGTCAGAGACATATTTGGAAGTTAGGTGTAGCTCACTATGATATTATGATAGCAAGAGATAAAGTTGTGGCAGGATCTGGATTTCAAACAAGGGTTAGTGCATGTTTTAAGGCTCTTTTAATTGTTAAGCTAAAATTGGTTTTGTGTCTTCTACAGTATTTACTGTAAGTTGCATTGAGTGTGTAATTTCCAATTATGTTAGTGTGTTGAAGCCTGGCATGTCTGTTATGGGAGTATTAGAAAAACTTAATTCGCTGAAAAAAGCTTGAAAGTGCACTAAGAAGTGAGTTAGGTTTTAGGCAGAAGCAAGAGCGTAGTGGGCTTGATTATTGCTGATATAATAGCTTTAATTCCATTTTGTGCTAGCACCACTGCTTCTGCAATAGCATTGACACAAGGAGTTATAACAGTTATTTTTGTTAACCATCTAGCAAAAAATTGTTACCAATATATTGAGTATACAAAAGGATTTATATAGGTATCTGGAACAATGGATGATGCTCTATAACCCATTCAAATTATCTGAAGGAGGTTCAGCATTCAAAAGCTAGGAGCCATCCCAAGTGTCATGACAAATATCATTGGAGTTGTGTTACTTTTGAAACTCACAATGATTGTCATCATAATTAGAAAAAAGTTTAAAGATATTTTTAGGATATTTGGCATAATCCTAACACCTCTCTGGGTGTGTTAATTTTGGATAGAGAGATAATGAATTTAAAGAATGCTGCTCTGTTGAGCATTGACGCTGCAGATAATATCGATAAAATTATCCATGTCCTAATCAGTATTTCCATTTTGGTCAAATCTCAGGAACGGCATATATAGATTGAGTATGCTAGCCTTTTTTGTACTGAGAATATTTTATTCCTGCCCATTGTGTCAAATCTTATTTTTAACAACATCAACGTGTTGGCAGCCAAAGTGCATGGCTTGAACCTGAAAATGGATCCCCAGACAGAGTTATTAAATTAACAGGCTGGCAAGCCAAGGACGGGTAAGATTCTGCACAGAGCCTTACCAAGCTAAGACAGAAATGCACTGCTTTTGATAATGCATATTCCATGATGGGTAAGAAAGACATTTTTGTCAGAATGACCTAAGACAGGCTCAGTCTTGTTAACAATATAAAAAAGGGAGAGAGGAGGAGAGCCTTTGGGGCGGTTGTCAAGAATCTGACATAGGCCAAGGACAAGGAAATGGACTGCTTGGCAAGGATATGACAATGGCAAGGACAAAAAATTAGTAGGCATCAAGTAGGAATCTGACATTAGACTAGAACAAAGAAGTAATTTCAGGTAAGAATCTAAATCTTAGGGTATAACAAAGAAGTAATCTCTGGCAGAAATTTAAATATTAGGCTAGAACAAAGAAGTAATTTCAGACAGGAATCTAAATTCTAGGCTAGAACAAGGCTTCAGACATGAAAATGAACTTGGGCAAGGACAGGGAAATAGGCTTAGATACTTTGGTCATCCTAATAAGCCTTTAGAAACAGTGATCATGGGAGTATTCATATAACTGGGTTTAATGTCTTGCTTTTTCTTTGACTATTTGTGTTTATTGTATTGCTTGTTCCTTGACTATTTGCATCTATTTTATTGCTAGGCCCTCAATCTATAACTGACCTTAATACATGTATGTAATCAAAATGGTATAAAAGCATAAAGGAAGAGGTGGTATAGGATAGGGGGCTCTAGGGAATGGAAATGGAGAAAGGAGATGACATCTGTATTGTAAATAAATAAAATATCCAATAAAAAAATTAGACACATACACAAAAACAATAATTATTACTATAGTTTATCAAAGCACCCAATGTATGTGAATAAATTTTATGACTAAACAATAACAATTTCATTTCTTCAAGAGACATAAAAAAGAGATACTTCAAGTGTCCTGCAGCAACATCCTAGGGTTCTCTAAATATTAATGATGATGATGGAATTTGATTTCCTATTGCTTTTATTAGATTAATCTATGTTTTCCCTGCCCAAATCAGATCACTTAGGAGACAGAAAGTTTTGCAAAATAGGCTCAGTGAAGGTGTTTCTGGCTCTCTGGGATGCTTTTGACTCAGTCACTTTCACCTTTTGTTTATCCTTATTAAAGCTTATACCTCATCATGCTTCTTTCTGCCAGTAAGGTCCATGCAGTTTTTGGTTGTATTCATTTTCTGCAAGCCCATGGGTAACCTTTACTGGCTGCTACTCTTCACTGCTATACAAAACTACACTACTGAGTTCCCGTTAATGATATACCTGCTTCCTGGTTTGAACTAGGCAAGGCTAATGTTCTTATTTGCATGCATACAGCCATTCTATCTGCCTGACTAATGTTGATCATTTGACTGGTTCTCTCAGGACAGTAGCAATACTCAGAACAGAGAATTGGTATTCTACTCTTAAAATCCTTTAATCTGATTTCAAAAGCAACCTTTGTCTTTAGTTTTTCATCTCTTATGACCTCTGGGGTCACAAATAATATATTAATCTTGGTCTCTCACCTTTCTGTAAATCCTTCTGGGTAAATGTTTGACATGTATGCTAGCACAGCTGTGAATATTACATTGACACTCAAAGAAACACTTTTACCTCACCACAATCAATAAATCTCACAGCTGAGAGCAGTAACCTCATCTGTTTTCTTTGTTTGATCCACATCAGTCTTGTTATTTTTGAAGAAGGAAAAGATGTTTGCCAACCAAGCTTCACTTGGGAGACGCTTTGTTGAAATTTCATTCCATGCGATCTGCAACTATTGTTCAATGAACAGACCTGTCTATTATTTATACAATGAGGACTCTTGTCATCATGTGCTTTCACATAATCTCCCTAGAGTCAGTGACAATTAGAGAACTCATAATTATGCTGAGATAGAGCTTATGATATTAAACTTGTAACACATTATTATCTTTACCTTGTGTATTGTTAATGTATTATTATAATTATAGTTTATTATTATTGCTAATATATATGCATTCATCGTGTGCTTATTTATACATATCAAGCTGTGATGTATATGTGAAGGCCAGAGCACAATTTTGTGGAATCTTGATTATCTATGGTCATGTTTATCAGGTTCAGAGATTGAACTCAGGTGTTCAGACAGGCATGGAAATACCTTTGCTAACAGAAAATTTCACTATCCCTTGTGCAATATTTTTAAATAGAAGAGTTCACTACAGACTAAAAGTACATATGTAATTATAATATAACAAGTCACTACAGAAAACATAAACCATTATCCTCATGAAGCTGAAGATTTTTTTAAAATATGGTTTACTTAATGAGTTACTAAATGACACTAGGCTCATCCAAATAACAGCTATTTAGGATGGGTACCATATAGGTGAGATGGAATCTAGAAGAGAAAAATACCAGGTACTCTCATCTACACTAAGGAATAATTTATTAAGAGATTCTCAGAAGGTAATGATCATTCCCATGCAACTCCTGGCAAACAGGTTTCAGTGAGTTTCTGCAAAGTTTCTGCTTTAACAGTTTGGTCAAGTGTGAAAGTCTTTGATGTAAATGAAGTTTCCTAATTTATATATATATATATATATATATATATACATAAATTCTGTGATTTTTTAATTTCCTCCTTTCCCCTGCTCAGGGTGCTAAGTTACTAAGTCAGTTTTTAGTTTTCTATGGCTATGGTCTGGTTTCCCTTGGTACCACATCGAGGGATTGATTGCATTCTGTTATTGTAATTTTTACGTATTTATATTTAAAAAATTAGTAACAACCTAGGTTCAGACTTCTCCAGGTTATAAATTTTCCATGAGTATTTTCTGTCAATGGTTGTTCAATCACATCATAAACAGACTTGATGCTATTCTATATGGATAATCTAAATTAAACTCTGTCCTATTTCATCTTTGGTCATGAAGGTGGTGAAAATTGTGGGTGTAGATGTATCTTACAGGGCAGAGTGGTACTATGACATTCCCTATGTTTTTGTGTTTCTGTGATCTTTGGCAATAATTCTTGCTGGGTCCAAGTCTTATACTCAGCCCTACTGCTGGAAAACATATTTTTAATTTGTCCATCCTATATTACTGTTCTGACAAGTGAGCTGTGTTGCTTCTTTCATGTTAATTCTGTTTCTTAATTGGACATTGAACAAGATATATACACGTGTAATTGGAGAATTGCAAAATCTTTGCTAAGGAATTCAAGAATGAATAATACATTGGGGTAAATTGAGGTCAGAATCCAAAACACAGAGTCCTGCACTTGATAGAAATAAAAGAAATGGCGAGCAAAGACTGCCACTTGGCTTCACTGCCCTGTTGTTTAGTTTGGGTTAACTATGTTTTTAGTCTTTAATGTTTACAATACTTTCTATTCTCTAGTTAATACCTCCTATAAATAATGTGTCCTTCTTTTGTTTGGTATAGTCTAGGTCAAGATTTTTTTCAAATTTAGGAGAACCACACTAAAGAATGATTGACTCATTTCTAGGAGGAGAGTACATGAAGCAGGCAGTGAAGAGAGGGTTCGTTTTCATTTGGAAGGACTTTCTCAAGTTCTCTCTTGTCTCTCTTTTTCACAGGAGTTAAAAAAAAGCAGAAATTCACAGGTGGGTACTAGAACACAGGAGGCCATCAGCAAATTGCTCATCTTATTTTTCAGGTATTTTTGTAGTTCAGAGAGCCTTCCTAATATTAACAGAGATTTAGAAAGTTCAATAGACTCTTACCATCTCCCCTTGCATGCAATAATTGATATAAGCCACAGTTGGTCATGTATAAAGAAAAATTGCTTTTACCTTTTCTCTTAAGATGGAACCTGCCACATGAGGTTGACAAGTCGAAACTGAAGGATTTTTTCCAAAACTATGGGAATGTGGTGGAGCTGCGCATCAACAGTGGCGGGAAGTTACCCAATTTCGGATTTGTTGTGTTTGATGATTCTGAACCCGTTCAGAAGGTCCTTAATAATAGGCCCATCATGTTCCGAGGCGCAGTCCGCCTGAATGTGGAAGAGAAGAAGACTCGAGCTGCCAGGGAAGGTGACCGAAGGGATAACCGCCTTCGGGGACCTGGAGGCCCCCGTGGTGGGCCAAGTGGTGGGATGAGAGGCCCTCCCCGCGGAGGCATGGTGCAGAAACCAGGCTTTGGCGTGGGCAGGGGGATTACAACTCCAAGGCAGTGAATTGCTTGGCTCAGATCTCCACACAGCACACAGCCCCGGCTCCTGCAGAATGGTGAATTCCTTCAACCAGCCTTTGGTGTCTCGGAGTAGTCTATTATAAACTGCTTGAGTTTGTACAATTTTAATTTCGCTTGTGTTCATGGTGTGTGCTCCCCAAACCCCTTTCCTCCCTTGACCCTTTAGTCCTTCATTCCCGGTTTTCTGGAATGATACTTTAGGAGGAATAGATTTATAAAGAAGAAGAGGAAAGACTGACCTTCCTGCTCACGCTGCATACACAGACTGGAGTTTCACGGCCATTCCCCAGAGGAGCGTATCACTGACAATGGATGTTTCATTTGTTGGGAGACACAGGATTTGATAAACATTTTGGAAGCAGGAAAAATCAAGACACGACTCCTTTCTGGTGTGGAAAAATTGCCTTTTGGCAACTGCCACTGGGTCCCTGCTGGTGTGGCTAACTGAATAAAAGATAAAAGGTGTTTCCAGAAAAAAAAAAAAAAAAAAGATGTTTATTCTTAAGACTTATTCATTTCTGTGTCTATAAAAAATAAGTTTAACAAAAATTGACTTTAAGAGGAAAGGATCAACTTGAATAATAATTCCAGGTTACTATAAACAGACTAGCATATAGGGAATCAAGGTAGTAATTCAAGTCAGGATTCGAAGGTAGACCCATTTGATTTTGTAGATTGCAGTATCTCTTACCAATAAACTCATTCCATATCCAAAGTAGTGTGGCAGGAACCACAGAGAACACTACTTACTGGCTAGCATGGATGTTAATGCATACATAGAATTCTTAGACACTTCAGAATAACTTCCTGGAGAGTGACACTGTCTATAGTAGACTGTACCCCTCCCAAGGCAGTTAACAACCATAACAACACACCACATACATGTGTACAGGCAGATTGACCTAAGCAACATTTCAATTGAGATTCTTTATCCAAATAATCCTAGATTCTGTCAAGTGGACAGTTAATGTTAACCATGACTACCGTTTTTAAAACAATCCCAATTATTCATATTAAAGAAATACCACTAAAAGTGTTGATCAAATGAATAATAATGACATAAGAATTTGCTAGTTACATGGTCATTAGAATGGATTTCATTTTAAAAGTAAAATCAAAACAAATAGGGAACAATATCATGAAATATTTTTACTCATTATTGAGAATTATTTATTATTAAAGACATAATTATATTATTATCCATTTCCTTTCTTTTCTCTTGTAGGCTTTCAAATCTATCGTCATTACCCATATATATGGGATATACATGTAGATGCAGATAGAGCTGTATATGACCTGTAGAGCACATATACATAATTATATAACTACAACTTCATTGGGCTATTTAGTACGCTTGTACATATACGATTTTAGTACTGACCGCTGGCATTGAATAACCAATTAAGTGGCTGATATCTGGGAAAAACAGTTCTTCTGTTCTAATATTCCTTAGTTACCTGTAGTTTTTTGTTTAGAAATGAGACCCTGTGAGGTTTTATTTTTTGTTTTTGTTTTGTTTTGTTTTATGTTTTTTGTTTCCCATTCATGTTAGCATGTGTATAGGTTTACTTGTTCAGGTCTTGCTCAAGTATCCAACAGTGTTAAAATATCATGGGTGAAGTTTCCCTATCATGTCTAGGATATACAATCTCACATTCAATTTTCCAGGCACCTGCATTTACAATATTCCTATTCTATCATCTGTAATGTTTCTTGTCCCTTAGTTGTGAGAATTGTATTGAAGATGCAGTCTATAGCCCTTTACACACTTTGATCAATGTTTCTCTATATCTTGGCCAGCACTGAAGCTTCTTTGATGAGACCTTAAAGCTATATCTGAAGACTTGGAGGTAGGAAATACAAGGTGAGTGTGTGTATGTGTGTGTGTGTGTGTGTGTGTGTGTGTGTGTGTGTGAGAGAGAGAGAGAGAGAGAGAGAGAGAGAGAGAGAGAGAGAGAGAGAGACTGTCAGGAACCATAATGGGACAAGCTAATAACTATAAGGTGATTGTCCTGAGATGGCCTGGTTCAGATTATTATATAATCTGTGACAGGTTCGTTCTTCTTAAGCAAAACGATAAGGGATTCATTTTAGGAAATATTCCTGCTATTAACATGCTTTTCTTGTTACTATTAAACATATATAACAATCACTAAGCAATAGCACACCTCTTTGGAGTATAGCTCTGCAGATCCAGAAAGATGTACTGTCTTGTATTGATGCCATATAGACAGAAAGTCTTAATGATGATCCTATAAGAATTCCTAAAATGATATCAGTTATTATTAATCTCTTTTATAGTGAGACTGCTATTAGGTCCTTTCTTGTTAGTCAAAATTGCAGTGAGAACTCTGTCAGTCTCCCAAGTTTCACCAGTTAATTACTCTTAGATATTAACCAGACTTTCTCCTACTCAGAGCACACTCCAAGAGGTGGTAAAACAATTGACTAAAGGTCATAAAAAGAGAGCTAAGAATTTATTATAGGTGTTAGGACAGAAGATAAAATCTTGACTGGGTTTATCTATACAAAACTTCAGTAATAACTTAGTTACGGTTTTAAACCTTCTGTGAACCTGTGGAGCTGAGACAGGTGATGTATGTTTAGCCAGATAATTACTACTAATGAATAGGCATGTAAACATTCCCTGTTGTAAACTTCTATTTCAATTTATGATTTGATATTTTGTGTGAACTTGTGATGAACTTTGTAACATGTGATCATGTATCCAGTATAAGTACTGAGGACAAAGAGAGTATAGAGCAGATAGAGAATTTTTCCTTTTCCTTCGCCTAGAAGAAATTTTCCCTTAGAATAATTTTTCCCTTAGTAGAATTTTTTCCCTTACCCCCACTTAGGATCTTTCCACTTTTCTCCTTAGATAGCTTCCATAGGAAACTTTAAACAACTTAGAATAAAGGCTATAACCACGTTTTTAAGTGTCCTGTTTTCTTCCTGTGACTTCTGACTAGCAGGTTGAAAGTTAGAGCTGCCCAGTTCCTGCTGAGACAGAAAAAAGGCCACCCCCCTACCCCCACCCCACACCTTGCTGTTAGGCTACAGGTGTTAATCTCCTAAATCAGCAGCATTTTGCCCTTGAAAAGAACAATAAAGTTTTTAGGAGTTTTTAGAAGTTATCATCAGAATTTCAGTACAGTTAGAGAACTAGAAAGCCCTGAGATGGTCAGCCTTTAAAGCCCATCACCAGATTCCTATTCTCTATCCCCACCACTATCTTCTCTGGGCTAGGAAGCTTGAGGCAAGAGACAGAGACAGACAGAGATAGAGACAGAGAGAGACACTGAGAAAGAGAGAGGTCCATCAGCAGCCAAAGGTAGAAGGCATCAGACTCATGGAGCTAGAGTTTACTGGCAGTTATGAGTTACCCAACAAGGGTGCTGATAACTAAACTCAGTTACTTTGGAAAAGTATCAAATCTACTAAACGAACAGTGCCCCCTCCCTACATTTACTTTTTTTTTCTTGTATTTGTCTATGATTCTTCCATATTGAGGAATTTGAATTTTATTTTAACTAAATATTTTTGAGGGAGAAATTTATATATATACATATACATATACATATACATATTTCTATTATATATATATTTTTTTTCTTGGAAATGAAGAGGAACACTCAGAGGAAACTGAATGTAAGGTTTGAGATCCATAAGTAGAATACAATTATAAAGGCACACAGAAAATAGAAAATAAATTAAAATTACCAACTGTCTGATTCGAATCTAGGCTTTCAAAATGAGGAAGTCATGACCAATGTCATGATATAATAAAGCCCTGAAAACTACTGAGATAGTGAGTGGTTCTTCAGGTGTTCTTTCTTTGCTAGGTTAGAATTATGCTATGGCCAATATCCTTCTATTCTTCCATGATGGATTCATCCTTCTATATTGCTTGACTCTAGACTGAAACGTACATTGATATGGCTATAGCATTGCCTCATCTTATCACTACATTTCAAACAGTATGATGTGTTTTGATTCTAAATAGCCTGTGACTGACCTCAAATATGAAACAGAGGAGTTCATTTACTTGGAGGCTTGGTGCACAAACCTTGCTTCACTTATATCCTGTGTACTCATGAGTTTGTCCCTCTTGCTCTGGTAAATAAGGTAGGATGATGTACATGAGGAGCCCTCAAAATTTCATGTTATTCCTGCTACACTTACTGCTTCTTCAGTGTCTTAAATAGTTTATACGTTGCAATGACAGTCCACAGAACACATTCAATGGCACTGCCTCTAAAGGCAAATGAGTCTGTTCTACCTCTTGATTTAGGGTTGGTATAATCTTTTGACATGTACATAGCATTATGACCTGGAACAGTAGTTTCATACTTCTCTTCCTGCATATATACCACCAGGCACTACAGCATTTTCTCATACCCAGTCAGGACTACAGAAGTTGTCCTGAGACAAGAAGGCCAACACTATGCAGTGTGGACACCTTTGTATTCTTTTATCTTCTAAATTGTACTTGCATTTTGTTTAACAGTTTTTTGTGGACTTTCCTCTGTAATTGAGGCATGTTAGTGAAGATTGGACCAAAGCTTCTATACCATTACACCATTACCTTTCGTCTTACAGATTCTAAGGATAATGTTTCTGTATTCTTCAGCTGCTGAGAACCACAGTCAAAATGCCATGCAAAAACAAGAGTTTTACTAACAGCCATCAATACTCTACTCAATAAAAATTTGTTAAACATCTTTCTCTATGAATGAAGTGTGGTATCTCACTATTAGTCCCAGAACTAGGAAGGTTGAGGCAGAAAGATTGCCATCCAATCAATGGTTGTTCAGAGTATAGACTGAGATCTGTACTGTGAGCCTATAAAAGATACAAAGTCCAAAATATATTACTCCCATTTCCTAAAAATAGAAAGAAAATAAATAAGTAAATAAATAAAGTTATTCATTACAAAAAGTACAAAATCATTTTAGGAGGACAATGTATTACTCTTGATATATTATAGGATGTCATAACTACAAAATATTCGTATTCTTCATAATCTTTTCCTCTACCAATGGCATTAATGAAGCAAAATTATTCTTTTTATTTGAAGAGTGTCTACAAATTTTATCTCAAATGAAAGAGAATAGGTACCTGTATGTATTAGTATGTAATTTTCAGTTGGCAGTCATAATTTACAGTTGAACCTAGGAGATGTGCTTTTCCTGCAAAAATATAACTGTCTGAACAATAAATAATGTTATCTTATTTAAAATATAAAATCATTTCTTTTTCTCATCATCCAAATAGTCTTTTAATTACTGTCATGACTATTTTAAATATTTTATATCATTATAATATTCTAATAAATATCTGTCCTACAGTTTTGTCCCCTTCCACCTGCCAACCAAACTCATCAGAAAACCTTTTTCTAAATTGTACATCTATAATCGTATGATTTCTGGGGTAGAAATTGGATTATTCAACTCAAAATAATAAGAAAAAAGTATATCCCGCAGTTAAACATGATTGTCCATGATCCAGAAAAATATGATTAGCCTATTCCTGATACTATGTTTCAAGAAGGTAACAAATTCATGAACTTTTTACTATTACAGAACAAAGAAAGTTATTAATTAAGTGGGTGTAAATGTGGTATAGATATGTGTACAGAATAATGTATAAGAACAGTGTCTGTATCTCCCCCACCCCCTTTTTTATTGGATATTTTGTTTATTTACATTTCAGATGCCATCCCCATTACCCATTTCCCCTACCTATAAAAACTCTATCCCATCTCCCCTCCTCCTTTTTGCTTTTATACCATTTTAATTTCATGCAAGTATTAAGGTTAGTTCTAGGTTGAGGAACTAGCAATACAATACATGCAAATAGTCAATGAACAGACAAGATAATAAACATAAATAGTCAAAGAATAAGTAAGCAAGACAATAAACCAAGTTCCATGAATAATCAATTGTGATCACTGTTTCTAAGGGCTTATCAGGATGACCAGAATATCTGAGCCAACTTCCCTGTCCTAGCCCAAAGTCATTTTCATGTCTGAAGCCTACATCCTTGTTCTAGCCTAAAATTCAGATTCCTGCCTTAAATTTCCTGAAGTCCACCTCCTTGTCCTTGGGCCATGTCATATTCCTACCAAGGAGCCCATATCCTTGTCCTTGGCCTATCAGATTCTTGACAATCAACCCCAAAAGCTTTGCGCCTCTCCCCATATTTTATTTCATAAAAAAAGACTGAGCCTATCTTCGCTCATTCTCACAAGAGTGCCTTCATTACCCATTGTGGAATATGCATTATCAAAGCATATCAGATTGGTAAGGCTCTGTGCTGAATCTTACCCATCCTTGTCTTGCCAGCCTGTTAATTTAATAACTCTGTCTGGGGGTCCATTTTTATGTTTAAGCCATGTACTTTGGCTGCCAACATGTTGATGTTGTTAAAGAGAAGCTTTAACATGATGGGCAGGAATAAAAGTATTCCCATGACAAAAATGGCTAACATAATCAAGCTATGTATGCCATTCTTGAAGCTTGACCAAAATAGAAATAGTGACCTCAGGCCATGGGTAATTTTATCAGCAGTATCTGCTGCATCAACAGTCAGCAGAGCAGCATTCTTTAAATTCATAAGCTCACTATTCAAAGTTGAAATATCTAGAGAGGTATTAGAATTATGCCAAATACCCTGCAAGTGTTTTTAAACTTTTTTCTAACTATAATGACTACCACTATAAATTTTAGAAATAACATGAATCCAATGGTATTTGGCATGACACTCAAGATGGTTCCTTCCAATAATTTGAATAGGATCCTTTTTTCCAAATGCCTATCTAAATCCTCTTGTATATTCAACACATTAGTAACATTTTTTTGTCAAATGATTAACAGAAGTAGCTGTCTTAACTTCTTGTGTCAAAGCAACTGCAGAAGCAGTGGTGCTAGCAATTAATGTAATTAAGGATGTTATACAGGACGGGCAATGGTGGCTCATGCCTTTAATCACAGCACTTGGGATGCAGAGGCAGGTGGATTTCTGAGTTCAAGGCCAACCTGAGCCTGGTCTACCGAGTGGATTCCAGGACAGCCAGGGCTACACAGAGAAACTCTGTCTCAAAAAAAAAAAAAAAAAAAAAAAGAAAAGAAAAAGAAAAAAGAAAAAACAAAAACAAAAAGAAAAACAAACAAACAAAAGCTGTTATATCAGCAATCATTAAGCCCACTACCACCTTGCTTCTTCTTAAAGCCTGACCCACTATTTTCAGTACTTCCAAACTTTTTTCAGAAGACCAAGGTTCTGTGATACTCAGGGCAATAAAGCTGATTGATAGACCTCCATAACTGACATGCTGAATTTCAACACACTAACACAATTAGAAAGTGTAAAATCAATGCAACTTACATTAAATACTGTAGAAGAACCTAAAGTATTTTTAACTTGACAATTAAAAGTGCCTTTACACATGTACTAACACTTTTTGGAAATCCAGATCCTGCCCCAACTTAATCTCTTGGTAATAAAGCGTCATTGAGAACTGCAGCTAATTTCCAAATATGTCTCTGAAAATGTGCAGAACCAACTTTCCAAATGAAGACTATTTCCAATATTGAATTGATTTCTAGACTAGTGCATGATTGAGTCCAAATAACTGGTCACATTTAAGAAAAATACAAGAGTCATTATAACATCTATTTTTGATTCTCTGTTCCACGAGGTCTTAAACTTGAGGCAAGGCAGATTGTCCCATCAAGGGTATAGGTAAGCAAAGGTGGGTCAGGAAAATAAGTCCAGTGCAGCTTCCTAGTCACCATTGTCAGGGCACTCAGCAAACTCACAGGTCAGCATCATTGTTTGTCCTGGCATTAGCATGTCTTACACATAACTCTGGCAGCTACCTTGCTACTTTGGCATCCTGCAGAAAAAAACAAAAAACACAAACATGCCCTCTTCCCCATACAGGAAGTGCATGGGTGTGGATGGATGGCAAAGGGAACACCCTCATAGAAATAAGAGGAGGGAGAATGGGATAAAAGTTTTCTGTATGTGTGTGGGGTGGGGGGAAGGGTAGTAGGGAAAGGGGATAACACCTGAAATGTAGATAAATAAAGTATCTCATAATAAAAAAAAAAACAAAAAAACAGACAAACAAACAAACAAACAAAAAAGCAAAACAAAAATGAAACAGATAATGGAACTGGCTATTGCAGTCGAACATTTGAGACATTTTGGCAGCAATTTAATATTACCCATATTACTGAGGTTCCTTACAACTGTCAAGGACAAGGGATTGTGGAAGGGATTCATGGATCTTTAAAACAATATTTTCATAAAATAAAAAAATGGGAAGGTATATTCCCCATACACCACAAATTTATTTAAATCATGCTCTTTTTATTTTAATTTTCTTAAAAAATTTGGATGCCAAGTAACTTTCTGCTGAGCGTTTATGGGACATTACAACTAGGCACATTTATGCATAGGTGAAAGGGAAGGATCCACTGTCTGTGTCTTGCTCTATTAATTTCCACTCTATTCTTTTAAGGCAGGTTCTCTTACTAAACTTCAATTTAGGTAAGCCAGGCCTAATGTTCCTATCTCCACCTTCCATAGCTCTTTTCTATAGGGTTGTGCTCAGCAACCACTAACTTTTTATTAGAGTCCTGGAGACTTAAATTCAGTACCTCATGTTTATGTAGAAGGCACATTTACTATTTATCCTGCCCGACTTTTTTCAACACTGGTAGAAATATTAGGTAGTTAGGTTACATCAAGGCAACGAAAACTCTGCTGCAGGCTTCAGATGCTATTTGATGACATTCTAACCCTGTGGTTTGGGAGATGCTAGAAATTTCATTCTGTATACCTAAATGATTATTGTTATAGTCACAAGAAGTAATGCTAAGTTAAACACAGATATGGAAAATCAACTGATATTTAAGTAGGGAACTGTTTGCCTTGCTTGTATTTCTCTGGGTCTACAACATTCCAGTTCTCCTTTCAGTGACATTTTACTTGTTCTGTCTTCTTTGAAGCATGTTTAACACAGATTCAACTTCTTTGTCCAGAAATTTCAGTTTGTACATCCATTTTGTAACAAGATACTTACTGTTTCTTTTTCCTATGATATTATTGTTTTTTACTTGTTAGAAATTAAATTTTTAATTCAAAATACATTTTTCATACAATATATTGCTATCATGGTTTCCTTTCATGTGATTACTTCCAGAGCATCCCTACCTCAAAACCTTCAAACTCTACACCTTTCCTTTTTCTCTCTTATTAGAAAATAAACAGGTAACAACAATAACAAAAAAACTTCCAAACAAACAAGAAATAGACAAAACACATAAATAAGGAGGACAAGTGGAGTCAAAGAAAACCTATGAGATACACATATGTAAGAAAAGACATATGCACAGAGAAGAATCCCATAAAAACATAAAATTATAATTCATAATATATAGGCAAAAGACCCGTAAGGCAAAACATATTCCCAGAAAAAGCATTGAGTCTAAAAACTTCCAATAATATTTTGGGATTCTTTTTTGTTATCTTTTTACTGCTTGGCATGAGACCTGCCCCTGTGTATCGTAGATGCAATGATACTCATTTGCAGAAATATTATCCTTTCTTTGAAAGTGGTTATGAGTTAGATATAGCTTCAGGTTTAAGCATATCACCCTATGTCAACTTCTCTTTTCAACACTGAGAATCCATCTGGATTTTACGTGTGCATGCCCTGTGCCCACTGCCACAGTTTCTGTGAGTTCTTATGGAAATCATTCCTGGGTTTACTTAATCCCCACTGGCTCTTACAAACTTTCTACTTCCCCTTTAAAATTTCCTGTCCTCTGAAAGGAGAGATCTGATGGAGACACCCCATTTTAGGACTGAATGTTTAGAGATCACTCATTCTCATTTTCCAGTTGTGGGTACTGTATTTCTCTTCATCTACTGAACATAGAGGCATCTCTGAAATGCTTGACCAAGACATTGCAGTAAAACACCTTGTGTTGACATTCAGCTATACTCATAGATCAGGAACTTTCTCATATTTTATTTTGTTGTAAAACATTTTTTGTCACTCCAAAATGATTTTCATTAAACTTGCCTAAACTCCTTGGAGTTGTCAATAAATGAGCACCATTTATCTTCCCTCAAATCTCTCCCTACCTTCTATCAGATTTCCTGTAATTCACTGTGCCCATTCTTTAATGAGGATGTTATTCTTTGGTCTAGATACTTTTAATTGTTTAGGAAAATAATTAGAGTAAGAGTTGAGCTTTATTTCTATCTCAAGAATGGCAACAGAGATAGCTAATTAGTGAGCCAGCAGAGGTTATTAAAGTTTTTCTAGTAAATGACCAATTATTTAATTTAAAAGTTACATATCCCAGGAAATTTGCTTTAGATTACACTCTTAAACTTGGTTTCTTAGTGAAGACATGACCATTCCTATTTGCTAATATAATTTTGGCTTGACTATACCAACCCTAGAGCCAGTTTTGAAAGTTCATCTCAGATTCTGGCATATAATCTCATGGTAACCTGTAGGCATATTTAGGCTAAATATTGAAGCCTTTGGAAAGATAGATTCAGTATTAATATTGAAGTGTCAAAGGTTTACAGCTTTCCCACACAACCAGTCAGACATCTGCAGGCCCAGTTGAAGACTCAGTGTGTTTGGTCTTAAAGTCTGTGAAAAGTGATGGTGCATGCCTATAGTAACCTATATGACAAATGTACTATCTACAACAAAATTAGTGAAAGTCCACTAATCCATTGTATCTCTGTGAAAACATTCAAATTCACATTTTAAAATCGTCTCAGGATAAATGAATGAAGAAAATTCATTTCGCCTTTCAATTGATTTTATTTACTTATTTTATTTAATCTTTCTTTCTTTTTGTACTCCAGATTTTACCTCTCCCAGAGTCCACTCTCCTCGTGTTCCACATCCCACACCTTCCTCAACCCGTATTCCATAAAAATGTCTCCACCCCCATCTGCCACCTCACCAGACCCCTCTACTCTCTGGGCTCCCAATCTCTTGAGGGTTAGGTACATTTTCTCTGACTAAACTCAGCCCCTGAAGTCTCCTGCTGTATATGTGTTGGGAGCCTCATATAAGCTAGTATATGATGCTTCGTTGGTAGTTCAGTGTCTGATAGATCTCAGGGGTCCAGGTTAATAGAGATTACTGGTCATTCTACAGTGTCACCCTCCTCCTTAGCTTCTTCCAGCATTTCCCTAATTCAACTACAGGTCTCAGCAGCTTCTGTCCATTGGTTGGATGCAAGTATCTGCATCTGACTCTTTCAGCTGCTTGTTGTGTCTTTCAGAGGACAGTCATGATAGATCCTTTTTTGAGAGCACTCCATAGCCTCAGTAATAGTGTCAGGCCTTGGGATCTCCCCTTGAGCTGGATATCAATTTGTGCCTGTAACTAGATATCGTTTTTCTCAAGGACTTCTCCATTTTTGTTCCTGCAGTTCTTTCAGACAAGAAAAATTATGGGTCAGAGATTTTAACTGTGGGATGGCGACACCCTCCCTCACTTGGAGGTGGGCTATAAAAGTTCCCTGTCCTTACTGTCAGGCGTTTCATCTGAAGTCTCTCCCTTTGGTTCCTGAAAGTCTCTCATCTCCAAGGACTCCAGTACATTCTGGAGGATCCCCTCACCTCCGACCTCCCAAGGTTGCCTGTTTCCATTCTTTCTGCTGGCCAACAGGGCTTCATTCCTTTCCCCCAATTAGTACCTGAACATGTTCCCCTGTATGCTTTCCCACACAGTACTCCCCCTTTCCCCCCTCCTGTGATTGTTTTCTTCTCCATCCCAAGTGGGACTGACGCATCCTCACTTGAGCCCTATGAGTTGTTAACCTATTGTGTTCTGTAGAGTGTGTCCTGAGTATTCTGTCCTTTTTTTTCTTTCTTTTTTTTTTTGGCTAATATCCACTTATTAGTGAGTACATACCATGCATGTCCTTTTGGATCTGAATTAACACACTCCGAATGATATCTTCTAGTTCAATCCACTTGTCTGGAAAACTCAGGATCTCATCATTCTTAATAGCTGAGAAGTATTCCATTCTGTAAATGAACCACATTTCCTGTATCAATTATTTTGTTGTGAGACATCTGGTTTCTTTCCAGCTTCTGGCTATCACAAAGAAAGCCCTTGTGAACTGGTAAAACAGCTCTGGAAATCAATCTTAAGATTCCTCAGAAAATTGGAAATAGATCTACCTGAAGATCCAGCTATACCATTCTTGGGCAAATACACAAAAGATGTTCCAACATGCTACAGGGGCAAGTGTTCCACTATGTTCATAGAGTCTTTGTTTGTGGTAGCCTTTGCATTGTTATAAAAGTCCTTTCTCATGAAAAAAATATATCTCCACTTATGTGTTTGTTTGTTTGTTTAGTGTTTAGTGTATGTGCACCTTTGGTATTCTTGGGGAGATTAAGGTGCAATAATTAGTTCTGTTCTTACTTCATTTGTGTCTTGAAAAATCAAACTCAGGTTACCAAACCTTGGCAGAAAGTTGAACTGATCCACATGAGAAGGTTTCTGATAACTATGCTCATTAAGCCAATTAAAAGCATGAGGATTCCATTACTACTGGTTAACAGCCAAGAGATAGCCAGCATCTCAGAAAAAGGCTCACTGCTGATACTCAGGGGACAACAGTTTTAAAGAAGAATCTCACAAAGACATCAAAATTAGATAAGAGTCAGAATGAGCTTGCAATTTTTGTTTTATCAGAGCATAATAGTTATTTCTGTCATGACAATATGCTTTGATATAAACATTTATTGATTATTTTAGTTTAGGAACAGTTGGGAAAAGACCTGATACTTCTCTAAGAAGACTCAAAATGGTTTGAGGATAAGACAAAGTTACCTTAATCACTTCAAAGTAGGTTTACTCAGTGAACCTTGTAGAATTCAGTGTTGATTTTAAACACACATACACAAACATACACACGTACACACACATAGAAAATAGAAAAATGATAGATAGATAGATAGATAGATAGATAGATAGATAGATAGATAGAT
>NW_021604591.1:10305543-10310804 GCF_004785775.1 Grammomys surdaster
GATAGATAGATAGATAGATAGATAGATAGATAGATAGATAGATAGATAGTCACACATCTAAGATTCACCTTAGGAAATTAATTAACAAAATAAACTAAGGTTGAGAAATATACCTTAGGGGAGAGAGAGGTTAATTAGATTGACTAATTTTATGGTAGTTTTACAAGTGGCAATGATAGTTCTCTCTGAAAGGTAAAATTTAGCTAAAGATCTATGGGAAATATGTTAAAACTAAACTTAATTCTATGTACTGTGAAAAAAATGAACTCCGATATCTCAAAGCTGTGCTATAATCAAAGCTTCTTTCTTGTGGTCATGGTATCTTGAATTTGGGTTGGTGTTCTTCCAGCATCCTACTCACCAAGTCTTCAATGGTGAATACAGTCTCACCTTGTTTGAACTGCATAAATGTGCATGGTTTTCTTTTCCTCTGTGCTTTGCAAGAGGCTAAGAAATTGAATATTAGATTTTAAATGTATTAACTACAAGCAATACACATACTTTCAGCTCACAGGCTAATTATCAGAGCCAACCTGGCAGCTGCATCTTACCTGAAAGGAGCTACCAAGTAATGTTTGATATATTAGTTCCTTTGTTCCTATCAGAAACTACCACACTAGAGGTTTAAAGCAACATGGAGTTTTGCCATATCATAGAAAGTCGTAAATCCCTAAATAATAGTTTAGAGTTTCGATCCTTCAGGAGGATACAGGGAAAATATATTCCTAAGCTTTATAGTTTTGCAGGGAGTTCTCATGCATTGCATTCTCATGCAATGTTCCCCTCTAGGCTTTATAACTCTCTTTAATTTCTCTAACTTCCAATCTGTTACTTCCCTCTCAAAATGAAACCTATGATCATATTGGTATCTCTTTATAAGGAATAAAAACTGATCAATATGTAAATTTCCTTCACTTGCTAAGGTGTTATGTCATGGGCTTTTGAAATCAGAATATCTGCTTGCTGGAAAAGAGGAGCATAGTTCTGTCTGCCGACCTTGATGGGAAATGGGAAAGAATTTCCATTACTCAAATAGAGCCAATGAGGAGATAGCTGTGGATACAACTCAATGGTTGAGCACCTGCCTGGAATGCACATGACACTGGGTTTGATGGCAGTACAGACAAAGTTATAGATAAGAAAACAATAATTAAAATTATTTCCAAGTTGTTAATGTACTTGTAAGTTAATGCAGAAACCAAAAATGAATACATAGAGAGAGGCAGAAACTTGAAGAAAAAAATAAAGGATAGGAGGGAACACTATGTGTGTGTATTCATCTTATCTTCATCCTAAACTGGGATGAAGATTACATCATAACTGTTAGGTAAAACTTGAAATTGCTGACAAAAATGAATAATGCAAATTGAAGTTAGGCTGTAGAGTCTAAATAAAGGGATGGAACAAGACATTGAGGTGAATTGAATACTTAACAATATTAAATGCCATATCTATAAGCTGGAGAGCAGGACTTGAATCTGATACATCTCATGCTATTGAATACTTCATCCATTTCCATCATCATTCCAGTTTCCCTCGAGTGTTCAAAAAATTCCAAAAGCACAAAAATTGAGTACAGAAAACTGAGTTTTCTTAATCACTGATACCTTGTGGAGTGTTAGGTCAGACATATGCTCAAACTTACTGTCAAAATAATTAAAGATGCATAGTGTTTCTTTTTCTTTCTTTTTTTTTTTTAGCAGAAAAGGGTTATTTATTGTTCCTTGTATATATTTAGTGCACAAGGTAAGTGAGGAAAGGTTAATGAAATGCTGAAAAGAGAAGGAATTTGTATAAGTGCTATTTTTATTCATAAGAATCTAACTAATTAGAGACAATGCCAAATTTCCTAAGCTTTGAGTTGATATTTAACAGAGAAAGTAAATTAGAGGAACATAAATAGCTTTAAAGAGCTTACTTCTACTGTGTGCTGATATTAGTGAGCACATAATAGCTGTGATTACACTACTAATGACAATATGAAGGTAGCCTTTTTCAATGTTGAAGAAGACATTTAGGTGAGACATATTGAAAATCATTCTCATGGCTGATGGATGAGATGGCTCTCTATGTCAGGGTGCTTGCCGCCAAGACAGCCAACCTGAATTTGATTCCCAGTGCTTACATAGTGGAAGGAGAAGACCCACTGCTCTAAGTTGTTCTCTGACATTTATAAATTCCATGAAGTAGTGGTGAGTTTTTGGCTGCACTGCTTTGAGTTCCTGAGCACGTTGGATTAGCAGCCACCTGTATAAGATCCCTTTCCATTCACTGATGAAAGACACCCCCCACCCACCCACACACACAAACACAAACACAAACACACACACACACACACACACACACACACACACACACACACACACACAGCTTATTTTAGAGTGACTTGGCTACCTCAGAGGCTAGACACTTAAATCCTCTCCTGCCAAATTGGGGAAGTGGGTTTGACTACTTACCAGAAGTCTCACATGGTTGATTGGCTTTATCTCTGGCCGTGTGTTCCCTTTGTCTTTCCCCAGTTCAGGTGATTCTCCTTGAGTCCTACCCACTCAACTCTTAAGTGTTCCACTCTGTGCCTAGCCATTAGACCCTGACATCATTATTGATAGTTCAAAACCCAACTGGGGCCAAGGATCTTCAGCATCTGGACAAACAGATTCAAAGCATAAAGATCACTCCTCTACACCATGGCACAATCACATCCAGACTTAAAAGTGTAGATGTACAAAATAAGTAGAAAAATAAGAACCCTCATGTCTCTTACTTATTTCATCTCCATGTCATTTGTTGTTGTTGTTGTTGTTGTTGTTGATGCTGCTGCTGCTGGTGGTGAGTTTTTTTTTCTTTCTTTGATATTGGGTTGTAATGATAACTACTTTTCCTTTCCCTGTCCTCTCTCCAAACCCTCCCATTTACTCCTTCTAATCTCCTTCAGATTCATGACCTCTTTTTTCACTCACATCAGTCACAGGAAACAAGTTGTATATCTAGTTGTCATGAACTATTCTTACACCAGCCTCTATTTTATAGTTCTATGATATGAGCTGAGTAAATCCAAGGTCTACCGTCATCCATGCCAAAAATGTGTAAGAGTCCTATGAATGTTTAAGCAATTATCCGATTAATTAGTTACAAATTACCTTTATAATCATTAAAGATATTTGATGTTTATTTGATAGCCTGGAGAAAATATCAAAAGTCTCAGTCAATAATCACCCTTCTATTGTTGGGTATAAACATTTCCGACTGGGTAGTAACTGGTAGTAACTCATAAAATAAAGTTTTCTGGCAACGGATACAGAGTATTTCTAAAGTTAAATTCATTGTAATTTTTGACCAATATTTGTCTAAATTCCTTCTGAACATATTTTTCTTTCTAGGCTCTACAATCTTCTGGGAATAGCAACATCCTAATTTTTCTTCTCAATGTATAAAATTCATGATTTATTTGACCCAATTTAAAAAAATGTTGTGTTATCTAGGGATTTTTCTTATCAAGTTTATGCTGTAGGTCCATTTCTTTCTTGCTTGATTTTATCCAATTAGCCAAATCTCCCCACAGATTTCTTGGTTTTAGTATTCAGATGCTTATATGTCTTTTTTGCTTAAGTATTAGCATTTAATGAGACCAGAGGAGAATATGTGAGGAGATCTGTGTATATGATAATGGCTACCTACCATTCCAATTTAAATGTTATCAAATAAAACTAAAATATTAGAACAAGCCAATAGCTGAGTGGCTAAAGTCAATTACTGCATGACAAACACATATATAACATATTACCTCAACACACACCCAAATACTCACTCACAATGTACATACACACAAACAATAAATAAACAAGTAACTCTAAAGCATTAAGAACCAACCATACACTCTAAGACTCCTGTTAAGACTGTCAAATTGATATTTTATTAAATATTGCTTAGTAGATATGAATTATAACATGTTGGATTTTGTACAAAAAAATAGTCCTCATTTTCTGTGCAAATAAATGTTCTGCAAGGATTTTTTTAAAAAATAAATTACAAAATTCTATTTTATTTTAATATATGCATATAAATTTAATATATATATGTATATAAATCTTACAGTAAGATATAAGAAATATTTGATGTCTTTGCATGTTGGTGTTAATTAAGTCTGTTAAGTATAGGCATATGATGAATGAAAAATATATTTGTACAAAGTTTATTAAATAATAGAAGATAAATGATGAAAATGTTTATTTTAAAATCAGTATTTTTTAAAAAAATAAGTGATTTTTTAGAAGTGTAATATATTTTCTGGGAAAGTTGTAGCATGTCTTTTTCATCACACAGAACTTGCTATACAACTCTAATCACCATTTCCATTAGTGGGGCATATTTAAAACTGCAGCTTGGGTTTTATTTTGCTTTCTCTATTGGTAAATGACAAAGATTAGTCTTAATTTTAGCTTATATCCACTTCCAGTGATAGAAAATAAATCTTAGAACCACCTGCTCCAGAAATCATTTCTGAAATAGATGAAATCTAGGTGTCAGCTGACTCCAGTGTGGAATGGGTTTTGTTCTGAAGGCTAATTCTATCTTCTAAAAATATCTTAAACTTTCTTTACAAAGATGTTTGTCCATTTCTTGGAAATTAAGCTGTTGTTTTCCCACTTGAGGCGGCTATCTTCCTTACTGGGTCTGGTTGTTTAACAGCCAGAGTGTGCAGAACAAGTTATACAACAAAGAGGAAATTCAATGTGGAACAGTGCTATTTTAAAGCTGTTTAAATTAAAAGATTCTATCTTATAAAATGGATTATTGGGTACTTCATTTTCCTTTCAAAAACACCAACACTGGAGAAGAGAAAGAAATAGCTCTGAAGTGGAAACAGTCAGAGGCCTCATGTGGTATCTATACTATTTTAACGTTTTAGTCATTTGCCCAATGAAATAACTGGACACTAGAACAAAAGGGAGAGAGCAATGTGTAAGACTTAGCGTGCCAGTATTGAGTTGGATAGTGAAGCCGAGCAATGGCATGCAGTGAGGACACTGGAAAGATCATGGCTAGCGATTTCTAAACTCCATGATGAAAATAACAAGTAATTGCTGGGTCTGAACTGGAGGCCTATTTTTCAACGGTATGAATGAAAATAAAAACAAATAAGCAGGTTGGAAAAGTGAAAGATGATGGAGAGCTGATGGGAAATAGTGACAAAAGAAATTCTGCAAACTCTCTCTCTCTCTCTCTCTCTCTCTCTCTCTCTCTCTCTCTCTCTCTCTCTC
>NW_021604591.1:10310814-10320136 GCF_004785775.1 Grammomys surdaster
CTCTCTCTCTCTCTCTCTCTCTCTCTCTCTCTCTCTCTCTCTCTCTCCCTCTCTCTCTTCCTCTGTCTCTACACACACACACACACACACACACACACACATCTTTGTGTAGATACGTAAATACTTGTAGATGCTAAAATGCTAAAGTGGTAATGTTAAAATAAACTTTCTTTTATCATGTAGTAGAGGAGTAATGTTAAGTTATATCTATGAAGTTGTTCTGTGCTGAATCATTTCCTGGAGCATCACTAAAGGAGTCTAAGTTAGCATGCCACAGAGATAATTCTGCATCCATGTTTATTGCAACACTCTTTATAACAGCTTAGTTGTACATCAACAAACACATGAAAAAGAGATTGTTGTTTATTGATACAACAGAGCTTTATTCAGCTTTACAAAATATAAGAAGCATTGTATTACTCAAGGAAAATTGGTACAACTAGGTATAATCATGATAAATTAGTTTAGCCAAACTCAAACAAAAATTGTACATTTTATTTCATCCATGAATGTGATTATGTGTATTATATTAATATATAATGCATATGTATGTGTTCACTGTATTAACTGCTCTGATAAAGACTTAAAAATATAGATTATTTTCTTAGTTTAATGTACAATGTTTTCAGACTGATCTATGGTTACTAGAACATAGATTCAAAATATATAAGAAGTAATTAGATACCCTCATGTTCATATATATGCTTATTTTTAAATTTAAAAATAAACTATCTAGTAGGTAATTAATGATTATTTAGTTTAATTTTTGTGTACATACATGTGTGGGCACATTTTTGTGTATGAATACAGATCTGTGAGTACCAGACCACTCACTAGGAGGACAGAGGTCAACGTTAACTGGTAGTTGTCACTTGTCACCTTATTTTAGAAGGTAACTCTCTTGTTGTTTGCCACTGGATGTGCCAGGACCCCTGGCCTACACCTTCTAAGACTTTTCTGTCTTCATTTCTCAATTCATCAAAGGATTTCTGAAATTAGAGAAATATATTACTGTGGCCTTCTTCATACGAGGATATGAAATCTGACCTTCTGAGGATATGATATCATGCTCTCATGCTTGCAAAACAAATGCTTTATTTAATGGACCATGTCCTCAGGTCAATTAAAAATAGTATTTTTGAAGCAAAAGCTTAAACATATATTAATGGATATAAACGTGCAATGTGGGCAGAGGGAGTATTTGGGAGGAAAAGAACAGCAGGAAGAGGGAAATGATAGTTGAATATAGGTAAGTGGAACTGAAGGAATGGTCCAGTAAATACATACTGTTTTTCAGAGAATCTACAATGATATTAAAGAACCCATGCCAGACAGATTATAATCACTGTAATAGCCGGTGCAGAAGATGAGATTCAATTTTCTGGCCCATGTAAGCAACCAAACCCAGTATACATACAGATACACATATACACAAAATTAAGAGTAAACCTTTGTTTAAAGTCTGTAAATAAATGCCATTATAAGCATTTGGAAAATATTACAATTAAGCTTATAAGGTAATAATTTTCATAATATATAAAATAAAGAATTGGATAGAGTAAGTTAGAATTTTCTTTCTCTGCTACTCCACTATTACTCATCATTTGCTTAATAATGTTATATTAAAATAATTCATGCATTTAACATGTAAGTTTTAACTAAAATGTCCATTAACATATTAATTCTTAAATTAAGGTTGTTTCCAATATCTGGTTATTATTAATAAAGCTGCTATGAACATAGTAGAGAAAGTAGCCTTGTGATATGGTGGAGCATCTTTTGGATATATACCCAAGAATGTTATAGATGGGTCCTGAGGTAGATCTCTCCCCAATTTTCTGAAAAAAAAAAAGTGCCAAATCAATTTTCAAAGTGGTTGCACAAGTTAGCACTCCCACCAGCAGTGGAGAGGTGTTTGCTTGCTCCACATCTTTGCCAGCATTTACTGTTTTGTGAGTTTTGATATTAGACATTCTGATAGGTGAAGGATTGAAAATAAGAGTATATTTTCTTTACATTTCCTTGAGGACTAAGAATGTTGAACATTTCTTTTAAGTGCTTCTTGGTCATTAGAGATTCTTCAATTTGGGATTATTTGTCTAGCTCTGTACTCCATATCTTTATTGAGTTATTTGGTTTGTTTTTGTCTAATTTCTTTTTTTTAATATATTTTGGATATTAGACTTCTGTTCGATACAGAATAAAGATCTTTCTAATTGTGTATACTGTCGATTTTTTTTTTATTTTTGGTCTCTTCTGCCTTACAGAAGATTTACACTTTTATTAGATATCATTTACTGATTGTTGATCTTAGTGCCTGAGTCACTGGTGTTCTTCTATTGAGCATAGTGTCTCCTATAGCAATGTGTTCAAAATTAATACTCCACTTCCTCTACTCTTAGATTAGTGTACTCAGTTTTATGTCAAGATCTTTGATCCATGTGGACTTGAGTTTTGTGCAGGGTGATAGATATGGATCTACTTACCTTCTTCTACATGCAGACAACCAGTTAGACAAGCACCATTTGTTGGAGATTCTTTTTTTCTGTTGTATGGTTTTGCATTCTTTTTCAACAATCAAGTATCATTAGGTTTGTGGGTTTATTTCTGGGTCTTTGATTTTATTCCATTGACAACCCATTTGGGTTTTTTTGTTTTGCTTTGTTTTAGTATTTTTTTTCTTTTTCTTTTTTTTTTTTTGTGTTTCCTCTTTAAGGGCTTCTACCTGTTTACCTGTGTTCTACTGTATTTCTTTGAGGGAGGTATCTTTGTTCTTAAAGTCCTCTATCATCATCATGAAAAGTGATTTTAAATCTGAATCTTGCTTTTCCAGTGTGATTGGATATTCAGGACTTGCTATGGTCAGAGATCTCAGTTCTGATGATGCCAAGTAACATTTGTTTCTGTTGCTTATGTTCTTCTGCTTGCCTTTCGACATCTGGTTATCTATAGCGATATCTGCACTTACTATCTCTGACTGGAGCTTGTCTTTCCTGTTATCTTGGTTGTGTCAGAACTCCTCATAGTCCAGCTGTCTCTGTGATCCTGTGATCCTGAGATCCTGGGTGTAATAGTTCCTGGGAGTCAGGCTGCCTCTGGGATCCTGAAATTCTGGTGTGACCAACCTCCTGAGATCCTGTGATCCTATGATCTGATGTTCCTGGGTGTATGAGAGCTCCTGAGAGTCCAGCCTCCTCTGAGTTTTGTGGGATTGGGTGCAGAGCTGATGCTCAAGGTCTGCTCAGGGCATCAGTGCAGATCAGAAGGCATTTTGTTTTTATAATGGATATTTTCTTTATTTACACTTCAAATGTTATCCCCTTTCCCAGCTTTCCCCTCCTCCCCCCACCCCCAGAATTCCCCTATCTGATCATCCCTCGCCCTGCTTTCATGAGGGTGTTCCTCCAACCAACCACCCACTCTTGCCTCTCCATCATGACATTCCTCTACACTGGAGCATCAAGCCTTCAGAGGACCAAGAACCTCTCCTCCCATTGATGCCTGACAAGACCATCCTCTGCTACATATACAGCTGGAGCCATGAGTCCCTCCATTTGTACTCTTTGGTTGGTGGTTTAGTATGTGGGAGTTCTGGGATTTCTGATTGGTTAATATTGTTCATCCTATAGGGTTGCTAACCCCTTCAGTTTCTGCAGTCCTTTCTTTAACTCCTCCATTGGGGGCCCCATGCTCAGTCCAGTGGTTGACTTGGAGCATCTGCCTCTGTATTTTTCAGGCTCTAGCAGAGCCTCTCAGGAGACAGCTATATCAGGCTCCTGTAAATATGCACTTCTTGGCATCCACAATAGTTTTTGGGCTCAGTGAATGTATATGAGATAGATACCCAGTTGGGGCAGTCTCTGAATAGCCTTTCCTTCAGGCTCTGCTCTACACTTTGTCTCCATATTTCCTTTCATGATTAATTTGTTCCCCCTTTTAAGAAGGATTGAAACATCCACACTTTTGTCTTCCTTCTTCTTGAGCTTCATGTGGTCTGAGACTTGTATCTTGGGTATTCTGAGTTTTAGGAAACATATGCACTTATCAGTGAGTGCATACCATGTGTGTTCAATTGTGATTCGGTTACCTCACTCAGGATGATATTTTCTAATTTCATCCATTTTTCCAAAAAATTTCATGAAATCATTGTTTTTATAGCTGAGTAGTACTCCATTGTGTAAACCCATTTGTATTTAATGACAATTCCATGCAGGTTTTATTGATATTGCTCTGTAGTCCAGCTTGAAATCAGGGATGGTGATACCTCTTAAAGATTTTTTATTCTACAGGACTGTTTTATCTCTCTATATTTTTTATGAAGTTTAGACTTGGAGTCACTCTTTCAAGGTATGTAAAGAATTTTGTTGTAATATTGATGGGAATTGCATTGAATCTATAGATTGCTTCAGGTCTTTTATGCTTTTGTGTTTTCTGGATGATAGAATTCCCATTCATTTTCTTCTTTAAAGAAGTAGTTTGACATAAGTTTGTTTATAATTTAATAATCACTCAAATTCATATGGTTTCTGAGCTTAAATATTTCAGTTATATGGTCTAGCTAGTCACAGAATTCCATTGTGTATATTTTCTGACAAAATGTCAGTTTGACAAAATTCATGCTGAATAGAAACAAAAACAAACCAATAGTAAAGTTACAGGGTAGTTATATAAGGTATATAAAACTAAGTATCTGTCTGCTGGAATGCAAAGCTAAAACTGGTGTTTCTTAATACTTGGGAATGCAAACAATTTCTCAGCCCTTTCCATATTAGAGCCTAAACAAAGCATGCATTATTGTTTATACTTTCATAAAATGTCTTTGGATACTGAAGAAACAAATTAGGAAAGACAGCAGATGGTGACAGATCTTCCATAGTCATGGGTGTAAAGACTAATTTTGAAAAATGACTGTCCTACCAAAATCAATCTAAAGATTCAGCATAGTCTCAATGAAAACACAGGGCCCTTTTTCACAGATATTGAAAACACAATCTCAAAATTTATTCAGAGTTAAAAATGATCAAGTATATTCAATGTTTCCCTGAAAAGAATGAATATTTCTGGGAGTATTACCACACATGATTTCAAGTTATACTACAGAGGCATTATAATTAGAACACAGATTAATAGAATTGAATGGTGGATCTAATTATAACCCCATGCAGTTCCAGCTACCTTAGTTTTCACAAAATGCCAATATCTATTGTATATTGGAATAAGTGTCTTCCAAATGATACAGGAAACGATTTCAACATGGTGAAATAGAAAGCTAGATTTCTCATGTTATGTAAAACTACACTCCAAATTGATCAAAGCCGTCAATATAAGGCTTTGAAATTGGTGTCTTAAAAGGTAGGCAATACACTCCCTACTTTATAGGAACAGGAAAGCACTTTTGAAACAGGACACCAGAAGTGCAGGAAATAATATCAACAACTGACAAATGAAATCTCATGAAATTAAAAGCATTTGTACAGAATAAGAAAGAAGGAAGGAAAGAAAGTAATACTATTGAAACTGTCAGTTAATTAAATATGCATCACAAAGAGTGAGGGAAAGTATTTTCTAGCTATACCTCTGACATAGAATTATTATCTAAATTAATTACAAGAACTCATAAAACTCAACATCAAGGAAGAAACTTTTTAATTACAGAAAAATCAACTATAGTACTTAACATTCTCAAAATAATAATTATAAATAGTTAGTAAATGCTTTAGAATATGTTCAACATCCTTAGCCATTAGGGAAATGCTGATTTAAACTCAGTTTTAATCCATTTTATACATTGCATGGCCTAATCCTGAAAATAAATGCTACAGTGGATTCATGGAAAGCGACTCATACACAATTAGTAGTAGTATAAAGAAGTGAAGGGAATTTATGAATAAATATGGATATTTGTCAAATACATAAACCCAGAACTACTATACAATCTAGCTATATTACTTCTAGGAAAATAAACCAAGAACTTTCTGTCTTATTACAGAGATATTTGCACATCTATGATTCTTGCTACTTTATCCAAAACAGCTATGGAATGGAATCAACCTAGATGATCATCAACTTATGAATGTTATATAAAAATATGCAACACATACTCTAAAACACACTATTCAACTGTAAAGGAAAATAATACCATAAACATTCTGAAATTGCCATAAAATTTGGTTGCAGGACATAGCAAGGTTAATCTTCACTAGACCAAGAAATACTCTCCTTGCTGGTTAGGTTTCATTATGTTGAATGGTGCTAGATGGCTGTGTAAAAACAAGGTATAAATGATGTTATCCACCCATTGGCCATAACACTGCCTGCCAGGCAAAATGTCCCAATGGTGCAATAGTAGTAAACTTTTTATAGAAGAATCTAACTGCATTCTTTTATTGGAATTTAGGAAGGAATTCAATGTTTTTATTTATTAAATATATTATCTCTTTTTAATTATTCCATTATTAAATATAAATTTAATGTAAGTATGAAAAGACATATAACCAGAGAAATAATAGACTCTTGGCCAATTAACATTTTGCTAAATGGCCGCTGCCTTCTAGATATTTATGCTGACAGGTTTGTGCTGCTATCAACCTTTGTCAAAGAAGACTTTATTGGAGAGTTTAGTCATTACTGGGCTTCAATAAAAGAGTGATATTTGTTCAAATGTCTATGAATAAATAAGTATGAGTGCCCAGCTGTAGATGAGATATTTAAACATTAGCCTTTAAGCATGGCTCAAGGTACTTTGTGGAAAAGGGAGAAGACAGATTCTAAGATCAAGGCCTACAGAGGAGTATTGTGGAATACTGCCTTTACACATGACAAGGTCCTTGCACAGGTGAATTCACAAAGCTATGGCTCTCTACACACAGTGAAAGTAGTTAAAAATTATATTATGGAAAGAGGAGGGTTTTCAAAGGCACTACTTCTCACCAAGGAGTTATAGGCAATCTTTGGGTTACGGCCACTGAGAAATTGCCTACAACACAATGGATGACTCCACATCTATGTGTATATAGACAGTAGTAATCAAATTCACTTGCTTAAAAATAAATGTAGAAAAATAAAGAATAAATAAATAACTATAGAGATAGATAGATAGATAGATAGATAGATAGATAGTAGAAGAGTATGTGAAGTTGTAAGGAAGATGTATTTTAATGTCCTGAGAAACAGAGCATGATACCGTCAAATTATATTGTGTGCATTTATGAAATTTTCAGTGAATAAGTACATAATATACATTTTAAAACCCATAAATTTATACTCATAGAAATAAATACTTAGTGGGTAAATACATAATACAAGACAGAAAGATCTGATGAGTTTTCCTTTAGAAAAACAAATTAGTTAATATATAAGTAATGACTGAACTGAAAATCAACAATAATATATTAAAACAACAAATTCCTGGACAATATCTATAGACGAATGTCCAAGTGAGCAAGAGCATGAGTCAGAAGGCACATAAAATTTACATAATCTCAAGATTTTTTCAATAATATTTATTAGTGGTAAAGGAAATGTATACAAAATCTTTGAGTTAGTACCAGCAATGGGACATAACTACTCTATATCTTCTGAAGTGATGCACCAGAAGTCACATCAGCTGTGTTGAATGCTTCCCAGCAGTGTCCAGTTTCAAACTACATGAAGAAGAAGGCACAATATTTCAAATTGAAAGGAATCTCACTTGTCTTAGGGTTTTTATTACTGTAATAAAACACCATGACCAAAACCAACTTGACGTGGAGAGGAGTTATTTCACTTACACTTCTAGGTAATATTCCTTCACTGAGGAAATTCAAGGTAGGAACTTAAGCACAGTGGAAACCTGTAAGCATGACATTATGCAAGGACATGGAGGAAGGCTAATTGTTGACTTTCTTTTCCTGTCTTGCTAAGTCACTTATTGATATCACCAAGGATCATTGAGTCATAGTTGTAGCCACCTACAGTGGTCTCTGTTCCCCCAGATCAATCATCAATCAGTGAAGTGCACCACTAACTTCAAGTCACTAGGGCTATGCTCTCAAAGGGTTGGGCATATGTTCTTTTCCTTTTTCTAATTCCCAAACACTAAGCAACTGCTCTATCTCTCCTGTGTATTCTCACTATGACCTACTGTGGAGATATTTGCACATATTTGTTCATTGATGCTTTATCCACAATAGCTATAGAAATGTAATATATAGAGAGATATTCATCAACTCACAAATTGTTGAAAAAATATCATATACATATCCCATGAAATACTACTTAACTGTAAAAAAGAAAAGGATACATTGGACTTTCAAAAAATGCCATACAGTTCAGTTACAGGGCATAGTAAAATTTATCTTCAACAGATCAGAAAACACCTCGCTAGTTTGCTTTTAAAATGCTGGATGGTGCTATAAAGACTGTGCAGACAGAAAAGGCATAAATGAAGTCATCTATCTATCCATGGACCATACAGGGTATAATGCTTCCATGCCAATAAAATGCTGTAGTGGCTCAAGGACAGTCTTCTAGTATGCAGTATATACAACACTCTAAATTCATAAATTTGGAATCAGTCTTTTGGTCAAGCATATTTAAATCTCTGCACCAGGGTGTCAAGGAAAGGAATCAGATCAATCAATCATAAACTGAGATTTGCAAATTTATAATTAATAAATGCCATTTCTCTCTATAAGTTTATCATCTCAAGTAGTTTTGCAGTACCAGAAATTTAATTAACTCAGTTAATAAAATAAATAAATTTTCTAGGATAATGTAGGTGGTAAGTAAAAGAAAAGTGAATAAAGAATAGATGGAAACATTTTGTCCTGTACTCATAATATGCTTGAACATCACCCAAGTGGTAGGTTATACATAAAATTGTTTATCATATAGAATTTTTTGGTAAATTTTGTATTTAAGGTAGATTAATGAATTATCAGCAAGCTCTTCCATAAGGATGTCACTAATACAGACAAAACAGAGGCACTTGCATTGCTCTGAGATCCAAGTAAGCCATGTTATTCCATTTAGGACAAAGAATTAAATCATAAGAAAAGGTTTACATAGTACTGGGAATAATACAGAAAAAGTAAACAAATTAACGTTACAAGAAAGCAATAATAAAACAGATGTCATACCATAGTTTCTATATGAAAATTACATTTACCCAATGGAGAGAACGGTCTTTAAATGCACATTTACTACTTCTGTATGCAACAATGATTTATTTCTTGTTTCAAATGTCTATTTTATTTTCATATACTCTTACTTTGATCGAACCCACATGGTTTAAGGAAGCTTGGTCTGAAAATATTATTACAGTTTCTTTTTTTTTTGTTTG
>NW_021604591.1:10320236-10413381 GCF_004785775.1 Grammomys surdaster
AATTTTTTTATTGGATGTTTTATTTACATTTCATATGTTGTCCCCTTACCCCATCCCCCACCCACCCAGGAACCCCCAATCCCCTCACACCTCCTCCTTCTTCTTTGTGGATGTAACCTCTATCTACCCCCCCACTCCCACCTCCCCACCCTCAAAACTCCCACCCCCTGGGGCGTCCAGCCTTCATGAGGTCAAGGATCTCATCTTCCACCTGTGCCCAGC
Organism: Grammomys surdaster; assembly: GCF_004785775.1. Classification (NCBI taxonomy): domain Eukaryota; kingdom Metazoa; phylum Chordata; class Mammalia; order Rodentia; family Muridae; genus Grammomys; species Grammomys surdaster. The sequence continues at coordinate 10,320,459 of NW_021604591.1, forward strand.
AGGGCCCTCCACTCTTATATATTCAGCTAAGGCCCTGGATCCCTCCATAAGTGCTCCCAGGCTGGTGGTTTAGACCCTGGGAGCTGTGGTTGGTTGGTATTGTTGCTCTCCTCATGGGGCCACAAATCCTTTCAGCTCCTTCAGTCTTCACTCTAACTCCTCCATTGAGAACCCCATGATCACTTCAATGGCTAGTTGTGAGCATCTGCCTCTGAATATGTCAGACTCTTGAAGACCTCTGAGGAGACATCCATATCAGGCTCTTATCAGCATGCACTTCCTGACTTCCACATCAGCATCTACCTTTGGTGACTGCACATGGGATGGATACTCAGGTGGAAAGGTCTTCAGACGGCCCCTCCTTCAGTTTTTGTCCCTCGCTTTGTCTCCATATTTGCTCCCTTGAGTATTTTGTTGCTCCTTCTAAGAAGGACCGAATCACCCCCACTTGGTCTTCCTTCTTTATGGACTTCATGTGGCCTGTGAGTTGCATCTTGGGCATTTTAAGGTTCTGGGCTAATATCCAATAATCAGTGAGTGAATACCATGTGTGTTCTTTTGTGATTGGCTTACCTCACTCAGTATGATAATTTCTAGTTCCATCCATTTACCTAGGAACCTCTCAAATTCATTGTTTTTAATAGCTGAGTAATACTCCATTGTGTAAATATACCACATTTTTTTAATCAATTCCTCAGTTGAAGGACATCTGGGTTCTTTCCAGCTCCTGGCTATTATAAATAAGGCTGCTATGAACATAGTTGAGCATATGTCCTTATTATATGTTCGAGCACCTTCTGGGTATATGCCTAGGAGTGGTATAGCTGGATCCTCGGGTAATGCTATGTCCAATTTTCTGAGGAACCGCCACACTGATTTCCAAAGTGGTTGCACCATCTTGCAGTCCCACCAACAATGGAGGAGTGTTCCTCTTTCTCCACACCCTCGCCAGCATCTACTATCACCTGAGTTTTTAATCTTAGCCATTCTGACTGGTGTGAGATGGAATCTCAGGGTTGTTTTGATTTGCATTTCCCTGACAACTAAGGATGCCGAGCATTTCTTTAGGTGCTTCTCGGCCATTCGAGTTTCTTCTGTTGAAAATTCTTTGTTAAGCTCTATACCCCATTTTTTAATAGGGTAATTTGGTTGCCTGGAGTCTAATTTCTTGAGTTCTTTGTATATATTGGATATTAGCCCTCTATCAGATGAAGGATTGGTAAAGATCTTTTCCCAATTTGTTGGTTGTCGTTTTGTCCTATTGACAGTGTCCTTTGCCTTACAGAAACTTTGCAATTTTATGAAGTCCCATTTGTCAATTCTCGATCTTAGAGCATATGCCATTGGAGTTCTGTTCAGGAACTTTTCCCCTGTGCCCAAGTATCGAGGCTTTTCCCCACCTTCTCTTCTATTAGTTTCAGTGTATCTGGTTTTATGTGGAGGTCCTTTATCCACTTAGATTTGAGCTTTGTACAAGGGGATAAGAATGGATCAATTTTCATTCTTCTACATGTCCTCCAGTTGAACCAGCACCATTTGTTGAAAATGCTGTCCTTTTTCCACTGGACAGTTTTAGCTCCTTTGTCAAAGATCAAGTGACCATAGGAGTGTGGGTTCATTTCTGGGTCTTCAATTCTATTCCATTGATCTTCCTGCCTGTCTCTGTACCAATACCAGGTAGTTTTTATCACTATTGCTCTGTAGTACAGCTTGAGGTCAGGGATGGTGATTCCTCCCGAAGTTCTTTTATTGTTGAGAATAGTTTTCGCTATCCTAGGTTTTTTGTTATTCCATATGAATTTGAGAATTTCCTTTTCTAACTCTGTGAAGAATTGAGTTGGGATTTTAATGGGGATTGCATTGAATCTGTAGATTGCTTTTGGCAAGATGGCCATTTTTATTATATTAATCCTGCCAATCCATGAGCATGGGAGATCTTTCCATCTTCTGAGATCTTCTTCAATTTCTTTCTTCAGAGACTTGAAGTTCTTGTCATACAGGTCTTTCACTTGCTTGGTTACATTCACACCAAGGTATTTTATATTATTTGCAACTATTGTGAAGGGTGTCATTTCCCTAATTTCTTTTTCAGTCTGTTTATCTTTCATGTAGAGGAAGGCTACTGATTTGTTTGAGTTGATTTTATAACCAGCCACTTTGCTGAAGTTGTTTATCAGGTTTAGGAGTTCTCTGGTGGAAGTTTGGGGGTCACTTAAGTATACTATCATATCATCTGCAAATAGCGATATTTTGACTTCTTCCTTTCCTATTTGTATCCCTTTGACTTCTTTTTGTTGTCTAATTGCTCTGGCTAAGAATTCCAGTACTATATTGAATAGGTAGGGGGAGAGTGGGCAGCCTTGTCTAGTCCCTGATCTTAGTGGGATTGCTTCAAGTTTCTCTCCATTTAGCTTGATGTTGGCTACTGGTTTGCTGTTAATTGCTTTTACTATGTTTAGGTAGGGGCCTTGAATTCCTGATCTTTCCAAGACTTTTATCATGAAGGGATGTTGAATTTTGTCAAATGCTTTCTCAGCATCTAGTGAGATAATCATATGGTTTTTTTCTTTAAGTTTGTTTATATAGTGGATTACATTGATGGATTTCCGAATATTGAACCATCCCTGCATTCCTGGGATTAAAACCTACTTGATCATGATGGATGATTGTTTTGATGTGGTCTTGGATTCGGTTTGCTAGAATTTTATTGAGTATTTTTGCATCGATGTTCATAAGGGAGATTGGTCTGAAGTTCTCTTTGTTGGGTCCTTGTGGGGTTTGGGAATGAGTGTAATTGTAGCTTCATAGAACGAATTGGGTAGTGTTCCTTCTGTCTCTATTTTGTGGAATAGTTTGAAGAGAATTGGTATTAGGTCTTCCTTGAAGGTCTGATAGAATTCAGCACTAAAACCATCTGGTCCTGGGCTTTTTTTAGTGGGGAGACTTTTAATGACTGCTGCTATTTCCTGAGGGGTTATGGGACTATTTAGATGGTTTATCTGCTCCTGGTTTAATTTTGGTACCTGGTATCTGTCTAGGAAATTGTCCATTTCATCCAGGTTTTCCAGTTTTGTTGAGTATAGGCCTTTGTAGTAGGATCTGATGATTTTTTTAATTTCTTCAGTTTCTGTTGTTATGTCTCCCTTTTCAGTTCTGATTTTATTAATTTGGATACTCTCTCTGTGCCCTCTGGTTAATCTGGCTAACGGTTTATCTATCTTGTTGATTTTCTCAAAGAACCAACTCCTGGTTTTATTGATATTTTGTATTGTTCTTTCAGTTTCTATTTGGTTGATTTCAGCCCTGAGTTTGATTATTTCCTGCCTTCTACTCCTCCTGGGTGTATTTGCTTCTTTTTGTTCTAGGGCTTTTAGTTGTGCAGTCAACTTGTTAGTGTGTGCTCTTTCCAGTTTCTTTTTGTAGGCACTTAGAGCTATGAGCTTTCCTCTTAGCACTGCCTTCATGGAGTCCCACAAGTTTTGGTATGATGTGTCCTCATTTTCATTGAATTCTAAAAAGTCTTTTATTTCTTTCTTTATTTCTTCCTTGACCAAGTCATCATTGAGTAGAGAGTTGTTCAGTTTCCATGTGCACATGGGTTTTCCATTGGTTTTGTCATTATTAAAGACCAGTCTTATTCCATGGTGATCTGATAAGAGGCAAGGGATTATTTCAATCTTTTTGTATCTGTAGAGGCTTGTTTTGTGACCAATTATATGGTCTATTTTGGAGAAGGTACCATGAGGTGCTGAGAAAAAGGTATATTCTTTTGTTTTAGGATGAAATGTTCTATAGATGTCTGTTAAGTCCATTCGGTTCATAACTTCTGTTAATGTCAAAGTGTCTCGGTTTAGTTTCTGTTTCCATGATCTGTCCATTGCTGAGAGTGGGGTGTTGAAATCCCCCACTATTATTGTGTGAGGTGTAATGTGTGTTTTGAGCTTTAGTAAAGTTTCTTTTATGTATGTAGGTGCCCTTGCATTTGGAGCATAGATGTTCAGAATTGAGAGTTCACCTTGGTAGATTTTTCCTTTGATGAGTATGAAGTGTCCTTCCTTATCTTTTTTGATTAATTTTGGATGAAAGTCGATTTTATTTGATATTAGAATGGCTACTCCAGCTTGTTTCTTGGGACCATTGGCTTGGAAAATTGTTTTCCACCCTTTTATTCTGAGGTAGTGTCTGTCTTTGTCACTGAGGTGTGTTTCTTGTATGCAGCAAAATTCTGGGTCTTGTTTGTGTATCCAGTCTGCTAGTCTGCGTCTTTTTATTGGGGAATTGAGACCATTGATGTTAAGAGATATTAAGGAAAAATGATTGTGGCTTCCTGTTATTTTTGTTATTAGAGGTAAAGTTATGTTTGTATAGTTATCTTCTTTTGGGGTTGTTGGAAGATTACTTCCTTGCTTTTTCTAGGTTGTAGTTTCCCTCCTTGTGTTGGCGTTTTCCATCCATTATCCTTTGAAGTGCTGGGTTTGTGGGAAGATATTGTGCAAATTTGGTTTTGTCATGGAATATCTTGGTTTCACCATCTATATTGATTGAGAGTTTTGCTGGGTATAGTAATCTGGGCTGGCAATTGTGTTCTCTTAGGGTCTGTATGATGTCCGTCCAGGCTCTTCTGGCTTTTATAGTCTCTGGTGAGAAGTCTGGTGTAATTCTTATAGGTCTGCCTTTATATGTTACTTGACCTTTTTCCCTTACTGCTTTTAGTATTTTTTCTTTGTTTTGTGCATCTGATGTTTTGATTATTATGTGACGGGAGGTATTTCTTTTCTGGTCTAGTCTATTTGGTGTTCTGTAGGCTTCTTGTATGTTTATGGGCATCTTGTTCTTTAGGTTAGGGAAATTTTCCTCAATGATTTTGTTGAAGATATTTACTGGCCCTTTAAGTTGGGAATCTTCATTCTCATCTATACCTATTATCCTTAGGTTTGGTCTTCTCATTGTGTCCTGAATTTCCTGGATGTTTTGAGTTAGGAGTTTTTTGCTTTTTTCATTTTCTTTGACAACTGTGTCAATATTTTCCACCGTATCTTCTGCGTTTGAGATTCTCTCTTCTATCTCTTGTATTCGGTTGGTGATGCTTGCGTCTGTGACTCCTGATCTCTTTCTTAGGTTTTCTATCTCCATGGTTGTCTCCCTTTGAACTTTCTTTATTGTTTCTATTTCCAGTTTCAGATCCTGAATGTTTTTGTTTAATTCCTTCTTTGTGTTTTCTTGCATTTCTTTAAGGGATTTCTGTGATTCCTCTTTAAGGGCTTCTATCTGTTTACTTGTACTCTCCTGTATTTCTTTAAGGGAGTTACTTAATTCCTTCTTATAATCCTCTATCATCATCATGAAAAGTGATTTTAATTCTGAATCCTGCTTTTCAGGTGTGAAGGGGTGTTCAGGGCTTGCTATATTGGGAGAACTGGGCACTGATGATGCCAAGAAACTTTGGTTTCTGTTGCTTATGTTCTTGCGCTTGCCTTTCGCCATCTGGGTAACTCTAGTGGTACCTGCCCTCTCTGTGTAAGATTGGAATCTGTATTTCCAGTTATCTTGCTTATTGCAGAGCTCCTCGGAGTCCAGAGGTCTCTGTGGTCTTATGCCCCTAATCTCCCGGGTGGAAGAACTCCTGGGACTCAGGCCACCTCTTGGATCTGGTAATCCTTCTGTTCTGAGTGCAGTGGCTCCTCGGCTGCTCTGAGTGCAGTGGGTTCTCGATGACTCAGGATTCAGTTTCAGCTGCTCTGAGTGCAGTGGCTCCTAGATGACTCAGGATTCAGTTTCTCCACAGGACAGGAGCAGACCAACTCTGTGTCAGCTGCTCTGAGTGCAGTGGCTCCAGCTGCTCTGAGTGCAGTGGGTCCCTGATGACTCAGAATTCAGTTTCAGCTGCTCTGAGTGTAGTGACTTCTCGATGACTCAGGATTCAGTTTCTCCACAGGACAGGAGCAGACCTACTCTGTGTCTGCTCCAGTCCCAGGGACCAGGCAGGGGCCGAAGGGAAGTGGAATTCCGGAGGGGCGGGGTTTGGGTAGCTGCTGTGCCCTGGATGTCCCTGGCTCCCAGATGTTTTTCTGGGGCTTAGGGAGTGAGATGGAGTTCTTACCAGCTGCTCTGAGTGCAGTGGCTCCTGGATGACTCAGGATTCAGTTTCTCCACAGGACAGGAGCAGACCGACTCTGTGTCTGCTCCAGTCCCAGGGACCAGGCAGGGGCCGAAGGGCCAGTTTCTTTTTTTTTAAGTGCAAAGAAATGATTGAGAAAACTTTTAGGTGTAAGAAAGTATCTGGGAGATTGGAACTGCATGATCAAGGACTTTGAAACTCACAAGACTTATGCTAGAGACAGGGAATGGCTATGGCATGAATGAAATCCTGGGTGAACAAGGTTCACAGATGGAGAAGCTTTCGGTGTACGTTGACAACAATTATGCAATTAGTTTCTGTACAAATGAGTTGGTATAGATTTCACAGAGGATGAAGTGTAGAGTATGGATATTATAAAACCATGGAGAGAGGTGTGGGTCAACATCAATCTAACAAAGATTTGACTCAGAAGCTAAGAACAGAGAGAGGTGTAGTAGCACAAAGATAGCCTTCTCTCACCCAGTAAAAACCAAGCAATCTAAGCTCCTAAGTTTGAAATCAACTTTTTGATTAAACATATTCATGTACCTGCTTAAAAATGTCTGATAAACAAATTTGGTTAAAAATGCTGTTTTTTTATTGTAGCAGACTTAAACTATTTCTTCTCAAGAACCCGATGTTAGGCTAACAGTAGGGTACCATCATTGCTACTTAAAATCCTTCTAAGCAAGCGGAGCATATAAATTGTTGGCACATATCAGGGCCATTTGAAAACATTAGCAATATTCTTAGTGGGAAACTGTGATGGAATTATTCCATCTTTAATTGGGAAAGATGTACGCTAAATATTTTTATTTTGAGCACCAGCTATAATAATTTTGTTGCCTCTGGCATACTCATAGCGTTTAATCCTAAAAAAATTAGCAAAAGGTTTTGAAAATTGGTTTTTATTTTTAAGTATTGAGGCTGCTTAAATGTAAACAGTCTGCCATCATTGTGAATAAATGCAGCTATTGACAGGGAAGATGTGGCTTGTAAAAGAAATTAAAGGAAGAATGAGGATGTTCCGTATTTAAAAAAAAAACATTGAAATGTGCTAGTGATGAATTGAGGTCAATATCTTATGTTTTATGTATTTGGAATAGCTTATTTGCATAAATCAAAACGCTTAGTCTCTCTATCTACTGAAAGTAAATTCTAGCTCTTTCTATAAAGGACAAATCAACATGCAATTTGTGTACACTAGAGAAAATGATGTTTTTCTCTAGAGCCAAAACATACTGTTCCTACCAAGACAATCAAAGCATGGAATGAGAAAGAAAATTCAAATTGAAACTAGTCCCAAGAAAGGAGATACATTTACTGAAAAGACTCATATATCGTGAATTATGCTTCTCTGGGCTGGTGGAGGCTGTGGGTCTAAGAACACATGGAACTTGTCTTTAAGGAGTAGGAAGAAACAAGGGAGAGCTTCATGCTTTCATGAGAGCACAAATGAGAGCCGAGGCTGAGCAAGAGAAAGCTTAATTATAGCTGTGAAATGCAGTAAAAGGATATTTACAAAGTGAATGCTTTTTGACTTTTCTCTTACATTGACTGTAAAATGTGAGTAAAATGACAAATCATCACTAAATGAATGTGACTAAATGAGTAATTATTTCATGCAGTGATAAGGGACAATGGAGACATTACTCAGAAGTTATTTTCTCACACGTCACAATGGATGAGGTCTTTTTTGTACAGGAACACATGAGATAAAATAATACAGCAATATTTATTATTAACTGAAAAACAGGAATTTGTTTATCCATGTTTCAATGCGATGCCTAAACATTGATCAAAGAGGGTATGTACAATAAATAAAAAATTTCTGACAAACAAAAGTCCCAAATGCTCTATTCGCAAAGATTTAAAATGTTGAAAAAATTGTCTATTATTATCTTGGTTATAAAATGGCCTTAGTTTAAATTGGTTTTAGTTTATTTTTTTCTGATCACTTTACTATTTTCTGTAGTATTATATTATCTATATTATTAATATAGAATTTCTCTTGATTATTTGGGAGTTTTACACAATGTACCTTTATCATACTCTCTTCCCAGTGTATCTTCCTCCCTGATCAATCTGCCTGTATCTTTTTATTGGAGAATTGAGTTCATTGAAATTGAGACATATTAAAAACCAATTATTGTTAGTTCCTGTTTTTGTTGTTGGAGATGATATTATGTGTGTGCAATTTACTCCTTTTGGGTTTGCTGTGAGATGATAAATTTCTTGTGTTTTCTTGGGTGTAGCTACCCAACTTGTGTTGGACAACTTGAGTAATACTTCTAGTATCCTTTGTAGGGCTGGGTTAGTAGAAAAATACTGTTTAAATTTAGTTTTGTCAAGAAACATCTTGGTGTCTCCATCTATGATTATTGAGAGTTTTTCTGGATAGTAGCCTGTTTTTTTTATTGTGTCCCATGTTTCCAGGATGTTTTGAGTTAGGAACATTTTACTCCTTGAACTTCCTTTGACTGATGTGTCAATATTTTCTATGTTCTTGAACTTGTCTTTTGCTCTCTGGCAATCTCTGATGTTAAGTGGCCAGGATGTCTCCAACTGGAACCTTTCTCCTTGGAGGCAGGTAGAGCTGTGTGACTTGGGTTAGAACAGGCCTCCTCAGAGGCAGGCAGTGCTGTCTCTGGTTAATGCAAGTCTCCTGTGTCACTGCTTAGAGCAGACCTTCTTTGTCCCTGTGTCCTTGTGTCACTGGTTATGACAGACTTCCTAGAAGACAGGTAAGCTGTGGGTTTGGGGTTGGGGCAGGCTCACAGATATGCCAAGGCTTCAAGTAGAGAAGCAGACAGGAAGGGCGGTGATGTTCTGGCAGAGTAGCATGAATCCAACATCTACTAGGCTCTGTGGGTGTCCCAGATAGCATGGGTGTTGGGGCTAGGGTCTCTTGTATGATCCTGGTTATGGCAGACCTCCTGGGAGGCAGGTAGGCCTGGAGTCCTGGGAGGGGGTCAAGCTTGCCCATCTGAATGAACTTCTTTCCAGAGCATGAGGGCAAACTGCTGAGATGATGCTTAGCAGAAGAACACAGAATGTAGAATACAAGCTTCTTTCATGTTACTGATGATACACAGTCATTTCTTTCTTTTTTTTAAATATAGCTTTGTAGAGTATTCCCTGCTCCTCTTATGTTTATTTATAGAAGTTCCTGTTTCTCCTCATTTGTGTGCATGCATATGTTAGCTTATGCACCTGTGGATGTGTGAATGTACACTCCACATACAGTTATATGAATATCAGGGGATAATATTGTATCTATGATTCAGGAATCGTAGTTATCTTATTTTGAATCTGACTTCTTTAGTTCTCTTGGAATTTTTCAAATAGGCTCATTCGCCATTGAGTGCAGAGATCCAGCTGATTCCATTTCTTCAGTGATGGGTTTGCAAACGTGCAAAACCATGTTTCTGAAGGTTACCCAATGCTCTTACCCACTTCACCATCCAATGTTCTTTGTCTGCCTCATATTTATTTTAACATGGGCTCAAGTCTTCATCTTGAAAATTTAACAGTAAAACTTTTCTGATGGAGTTGTCTCTGAGTTCCTTATTTTTTTATTATTTTATTTATTTTCATTTATTGGTGTGTGTATGTGTGGGGGTGAGGTGTGTGTATGGCGGTAAGGTGGTGAAGGTGAGGTGTGGCTGGGTGGGTGGGTGAGATGGTGGTGAGGTGCGTGAGGATATGTGCCTGTGAAGACCAGAAGGAAGTATCATATTATAGTGGTTATAATCCACTCTACATGAGTACTGGGAAACAAAGTTAAGCTTTCCAGAAAAATTGCAAGCAATCTTAAACACTGAGCCATTTTCTAGCCACTTATTTTGTTAGTTTATCATATGGTCCAAATTAATTTTGTTTTCATGTCTATTTTTTTACATGTTAGAATGTAATTTTATTTTTTTCTTTTTTTTATTGGATATTTTGTTTATTTACATTTCAGATGTCACCCCCTTTCCCCACTGCCCCTATGTCTTACTCATAATTTTTTGTAGTTATTTGGCTGAATAATAGGATCTTAGTTTGTCTTTTCAAATTAATAAAGAGGGGTCATGTCAACATTGTACTTCATTGCATGTGGATTTGTCTTTCTTCTTCTAAGCATCTGGAATAGACTTTGTACATGGGTAGTTTTTCTTCAGTATGTAGCCAACCTAGGAAGATAAGATGGTAGCTTCACAACAGTTATCAAGGCTCACAAGTAAACAGTCATTTCCACTGTAGCTATGTATATCTTCTTCTAGAAAAAGCACCCTTGGCCACATTGATAGGACCAAATACTGTGATGCTTACATATTCCAGGAGATTCAATATATAGGTCAGGTGGATATCCCTTTGGAGCATTGCTTTAATATGCTTATATTGCCAGTTTCTATACAAATGAGCGCTGAATACCATATTGTGTAATACAATCATAGAAGACACTGGGCCTTGGAATCTGCTAATTATTAGAGAGGACTATCACTTTTTACTCTGTGACCCTAATCAAATATATTAACTGCAGAATCTGTAACCTTGTCTTCTAAATTATGGCAGATAATATTAGGAATTCATATATAATACTGTTTCATCTCATTGAAGGACAGGAGGGAGGAAGGTGAACTTCACAGCAAAGTTATTTAAGAAAAACAGAAAGAACTTCAACCTGGAGGGCACCTTTAAATTTCTCTGAAGCAACTTGCTAGAACTAAGCCATAATTTATCTGAATGTCTAAACTTTTGAATACTTCTTTCCATGGTTCTATTTTTGGTAAGAAGTATCGGTGGCTAATTTTTCTTTCAACTTGCCTGCATTTAGAATCTCTTAGGAACCATACTTCTGGGTGTGTCTTTATCTATGAGCGAGTTAACAGAGAAGTTTTACTGAGGTGAGAAGAGCAACTCTGAATATAGGCATCGCCATTCCATGGGTTAGAACTTCTCCAACTAAAGAAAAAGGAGAAAAATGGGGGAACATCAGCACTCATCTCTCTTCCTGACTGCAGATATGACCAGACATCTTTTGCTACCATTGCTATCCCTTCGCTGTCATAGGAGAATGCATCCTCAAATAGTAAGCTAAAATGAGCCTTACACTCCTTTAGTTTCTTTTCCTATGTATTTTGTTAATTCAAAGAGAAAATTAAGCAACATCGGAAGGTGCAGTGACAGTGATGCTTCAGTAAGAGATGGCTCTCAGTCTTGAGGATGAGACAGGCTGTTACTATAGAGTTTTCTGTAAATAAATAAACAATAAACAAACAATCAAAAAACCAAACAAACAATAAAACAACAACAAAAACTCTCTTCTCAGGTGCCACTATAAAAGCAAAGCCTTTAAAACTCTCCTAAATTCTTACATGTTTCTCTAGATTGACCTTAGCACTAAAACATTTATTAAGTCAAAACTACCATTCAACTTCCTCCTTAAATCCAACTTCCTCCTTAAATAGCTTCTCAGTTTCATTCTTCTCTGTTTCCCTCCATTATGTTTACTGGGTTTGACTATAGGAGAAGGTTCATGCAGTGAAACTTTCTATCATATTGGTGAGTTTTGGAACTGCCTCAAATTCCATGAAAAAGGCAACCTGTTTTCTTTCCCTGACTCCTTGCTTTATTTTTGTTAATTTCTGCTCATGTTTACATCTCAGGCCAATTATTAGCTGATATTTGAAGTGAACTGGAAAAAAAGAAGAAGAAAAAAATAAAGAAAAGAAAAGTCCTGAAATATCATTTATGTGAAGAACTTGGACTAGTATTCAGTTTTCAATTCTCTTCTATATGGCCTATTTCATGATAGTTTAGAAAGATTGCATGGTGCCATCTTGCATCAATCATCAATTTCACTGTAGGGAAGAAAATGCTTACTGCAATGGGAGACTGAATGGGCAAGCTGTAATGGACTATTGGATTTGATAGAACAATTTTAATATAAAAAACTACTCTGAAGTAACAAGTTTCATTAATTAAATTATAAATGTGAAAGTGCAAACAAGATGAAGAGGGCAGAGGTAACTGCCTTTATATATCAAATTAAAAAAAATTCAATAAATGGACTTAGTGCCACTGAGGTTACAGTAGAGCACAAATGCCTCAATGACTGTCAACTTAGGCATGCAGACATTAATAAGCAGATGGAAAGAGGAAAACAGAGGCATATGAGGACAAAAGAAGTTATTATAGGAGGAAGAGCAGTTGACTGAATTCAATCTTATGGTAACCTTTGTCTACTTCAATATCAAGTTTAACATATATTTTGAAATCAGTTTTATTAAAAATGTATTTTCAAAGTTTGTTAAATGGAAAAGCAAGATAGATAGATTCTTATACAATTCACAAAACAGTAACTAAGCAATGCCATCCCCCAACATCTACAGTACAACAAGTGGTCTGACCCATCCGTATTTTAGTCAACCCACGTTACTGTTCACGTTCGTCTTTAACAACTGAAGATCAGCTCTAACTTTATAGGTGGGGATGCTATGGAGTTATGTTAACTAACTTTTAGTTAAGTTGGAAAGGATTATTAATTGAAATAAAATAAAGGATGTGTTAGCTCTGATTTATAAGACATATGTCAAATGGTCAAATCTACATAGATACAAAAATGTCTGTTGAATGTTATCTTTTATAAAGAAAACTCAAGAATGCCACTTACACTTTTATTTGTCCTTAAAAATAAATAAAGAGAGTGACAAATTTCTTGGATGCCATATGTTCCAAGTTATTGGGACATTTATTGTCTGCTCTCTACCACTCCTATCTGGAAAAATGAATTTTTAGAAGAGAAGGCTTAGATAATTTTGTTTCCAACAAGAACTACTTTCAATTACTTTTACAGCTTTACAAAACACATAATTTACAGGTACATCTGTCCAATAGCAACACGTTTGTATATTAACTATGTAAATGCAATCTATTGATTAGGCAGGGAAGGACACTCAATATTGTATAGCACATGGAGAACCAAGGATTTTGTTAGCTTTATTACCTCAATAAGTCAGCTATATCCACAACGAAATAGAGTTTAACATATTTGTGAATAATTTGAACATCATTTTAAAGTTTTATTTAGAATTTATTTCTGCATATGAGTGTTTTTTTCCTGTAGAGATTTTAGTTCCAATCATAAATTTCTGGTGTGCACAGATACGAGTAGAGGATATTGGATCCTCTGAAACTGGAGTCATTGACAATTATGAGTCATCATATGCTGGGAATCAAACACAGGTCATTAGGAAGGGGAGCTGCTGCATGATGCATCATCTGAACAAGTGATTATGGCTCAATGAAATCATCTTAGTTCAAAGTACAGTTAAAATAAAGGTTATTCTCAATGGTCAAATGAATAACTCTTTGGGTAATGGTCCTTGATGTTAAGTGTGATATCTGGACTTTGAGCTCTAGAATACTCATTGTGGAATAAAAGAACTGATACCATGAACTCACCCTATGATTTCCACAGAATTCTTATGATATTTGTGAGAGTGCTCATTCTCAAAATTAAAATCCAAATAACTGCTTAAAAATTGAAGCTGTTGTCTAATCTACTGTCGACAAACTGACAGCAACTCTCCATTGCTGAAGACAACACCTACACCTACACCTACAATACTCACTGAAGAGGGTGATGCTGATTCCTCACTCCCTACATTTCAACAACTTTGGTACAGGAACTTACTCTGCACACTCTCAAAAGAGAACCATGAACACCAAACCAGTCACAAACCCTTTAAATACATGCATGATGCTTATGGAATTAAGCAATTGAAGACTGATTTGACTTAAGCCCAAACTATGAGGTAGAACCCATAACAAGAACATAGGACTAGGGATAGTCCCATGGGACTAGGGATAGTCCCAAGAACATGGGATAGCCCAGGGACCTAGGGACAACAAGAAGGAGGGGGAGAAGGAGGAGGACAAAGAGAAGGAGGAGGACAAGGAGGAAGAGGAGGAGAAGGAGAAGGAGGAGGAGGAGGAGGAGGAGGAGAAAGAAGAAGAAGAAGAAGAAGAAGAAGAAGAAGAAGAAGAAGTCTGACCTAAAACATTGAAAAGAAAAAAGAAACAAAATGTAGTGAAGAAACACCTCCTAATGATATTTTGCTATATTGAGAGGTGTCTTGCTCAGTTATCATTAGAGAAGTTCCCCCACAACCCCACCCCAGCCTCAGCAGCAGATAAGAATAAATATAGAGATCAAAGACAGTGAGAGACCTGGGAACATTCATTCATAATCTGGATACCTCCATCAGATCCTTTCCTTCCAAACTCACAGAACCCCACTGACAAGAAGAGTAAAACAGTGCAAGAGGCAAAGGTAAGTGAATGTGCCAAGAAAGCAAGGTCCTCTAAATCGATATAAGCAAAGCTCACATGATCTCACAAAGGCTGAAGCCACATGGATAAGATCTGCATGGGTCTGCACCACATCATCTGCATGTATGGCATAGGTTTTGATTTAGGATTTTTATAGTACTCCTGAGTGTAGGAATGAGTCTAAGATTCTACTTTCTCTTAGCCTTCCCCTTTGGTTGGTTTGTCTTATACAAATTTGATGATACTCTTGTTTTAACTTACTATGTTTTATTTTGTTACATTTTTTTAAAAATGAATGAACAAATGAGTAAGTGTGAATGAATGAAATAATAGTCATTATGGTTAAAATCCCAACTTTCACTTATACCTCCTAGCATAGAGAAAATCAGTTTTCTCCAATAGTGTGACACTGGGTACAACAACCACTCCAAGACAAGCCTCACATTGATGGGTAGTTTATAAACATAATGAACTTCACAGTATCCTGGATATTGTTTCTCTCTCTCTCTCTTTCTCTCTTTCTCTCTGTCTCTCTGTCTCTCTCTCTGTCTGTCTGTCTCTCTCTCTCTCTCTCTCTCTCTCTCTCTCTCTCTCTCATGTGTGTGTGCTTTTATTATAATTTGGTGTTTTATTTTTTGGAGGTATGGTTTATTTTGCTTTCTGTGTTTGGAAGCATCTCTTAGGATATTTTTCTTAAAGTTGTGTGGGTATGAAGGGAGAAATGATCTGAAAAGACTTCAGGGCAAGGGAGAATATGATCAAAAGTATTTAAAAAATTGTTTTAAATAATAAAAAAATAAATTAGTAACACCTTGGCACTACTAAACTAAAGATCTTCAGCAGGTAAAGTCCTGGTCCCAGACATGTGAGGATTTAAGTTCAGATCCTCAGAACCCACATAAATCTAGTCAGGGTAGTTTGAATACAAACTACCCTGACTAGATTTTATTGGCACAAGGTGACATAGGAAATAGTCAAGAGACTCTCCAGAAGCTCATGAGCCAGCTAACCTACCATATGCAGTGGTGAGCAACACAAAACCATGTCAAAAACGATGGAAGACTTGACAGCTCTAAAATCTGTTCTTTGACTTCACATGCATGATGAGGCCAACATACACTTACAGCCAGACATGAAAACTCTCTCTCACACACATGCATACATGGTACAAATATTCTCTATGAGAAACATATAAAGCACCAGTGTAGGCCGTGAATAATGAGCCTGGTACTCAGCCACATTCACTTTTTTCCTTAGCCACAGTTCATGTCAGTTTTCAGAATCATGTCTACCTACACGTTGCAATGAGACCTCACAAATAAATATAAATTACATCTGACAAACTAGCATTTCAGTTAAAAAAAGATCTGCATGTTCTCATATACAGCAGAGTTCATAGAAACACACTCTGCATAGCAAGTGACAGCAGGGAGCACTGTCAGAATGTATAATGCAAAATCCATACTTATTGGCTAGCTTCTTTTTGTTTTTCTTTTTATAATTAATGAACACTGGAAAATTTTGTTTTCCAGAGGTTGGATGCAAACCATAATGATATTGAAGCAGTCAGGTATAGGCATGGCATTATTATGCACAGTGAGAGGTGTTTAAGCATTAAATTGTTGAGAGAATATCAACAAAAAGCTTTTGTTTGAGATCCAAGCAAATCTGAGCATTTCTGGAGTCTAGTCTTATATAATGCTTTGTGAATTGTATTGTTTTCCAAGTTCATTCTTATTGTTACTAGATTTGTAGTTCCAAGGAGATTTTTTTGAATGTCCTAGATTTCTGCTAAGACTCAATTCCTGGAGTCTAGCATAACTATCATCAGAGAGGCTTCACCCAGCACTTGATAGAAACAGATGCAGAGACCTATAGCCAAATATTAGGTGAAACTTAGGAAATCTTGTGGATTGAAGAAAAAAATTGAAGGAATCAGAGGAGTCAAGGACACCACAAGAAAACCTCCAGAATCAACTAATCTGGACCCATAGGTGTTCATAGAGACTGATCTGCCTACCAGAGAGCATGCATGGGATAGATCTAGGCTCTTCACATATATGTTAACAGTTATTCAGTTGGTCTTCATGTGGGACTCCTAAAGTAGTAGCAGGGGCTCTTTCTGATGATATTACCTGCCTTTGGATCCTTTTCTCCTAACTGGGCTGTCATGACAAGCCTCAATAGAAGAAGATATGCCTAGTCTTAATGTAATTTGTTATGCAAAGGCTGATGGATGTTCATAGGAGGCCTTGCCTTTTCTGAGAAGAGGAGGAAGAGTGAATTGCGGAAGGGGAAAGGGAAGGGAGGTGATAAGTAGGGGCTGGGAGGAAGAGGAGGGAGGGAAAGCTGTGATCAGGATGTATATTAAATAAATAACTTAATTAAAAAACAATAAAAAGAATTAATTTATGTTTATTTTTGAGACCTTATAGAGGTCTCAAAAACTGAATGTTTTAGGCTCAGATGTCACATAATTAAGGTAAAAAATTCATCAACTACATAGATATACTTTGTAGGCAAGGACTTTGATAAGAGAAAGAAAGATATATAAATCATGAGATTGTGTGGTATGTGTTTTATTTTGGTGTTATCTATTTCATAGAAATGTCTAGTGGATTATTGGCTAAAACAAAATGATAAGTTTATTTTCTATATAAAATCTTTCTTCTTCCCTCCCTCCCTCCCTTCCTCCTTCCCATATAAGGACAAATAGTTATTGTGTGACTATCAGGTGCATTGTCATAGCCCCAAACCAAGATTTTTTTATTGGATATTTTATTTATTTACAATACAGATGTCATCCTCTTTCCCCATTTCCCCTCCCTAGAATTCCCTATTCCATCTCCCCTCCTCCTTTATGCTTTTATACCATTTTGGTTACATGCAGGCATAAGGTCAGTTCTAGGCTGAGGGTCTAGCAATACAATAGATGCAAATAGTCAAGGAACAAGCAACACAATAAACACAAATAGTCAAAGAAAGAGCAAGGCATTAAACCCAATTACCTAAACACTCTTGTGATCACTGTTTCTAAGGACTTATCAGGATGACCAAAGTATCTGAGACTACTTCCCTGTCCTAGGCCAAGGTCATTCTCATGTCTGAAGCCTACTTCCTTGTTCTAGCCTAATATTTAGTTTCCTGCCTAAGATTACTTCTTTGTTCTAGCCTAATGTCAGATTCCTGCCTGAAGCCCACATCCTTGTTTTGGGGCCATGTCATATTCATACAAAGCAGCTCATTTCCTTGTTCTTGGCCCATGTCAGATTCTTGCCAAGCAGCCCCCAAAGTTCTACATCTATCCTCATTTTTTCTTTCATAAAAAAGACTGAGCCTGCGTTAGGTCATTCTGATATGCATTATGAAAAGCAATGTACTTCTGTATTAGGTTGTTAAGGCTCTGTGCAGATTCTTACTCATCCTTGGTTTGCCAGCCTGTTAATTTAATAACTCTGTCTGGGGGTCCATTTTCAGGTTCAACCAAACCAAGATTAAAGTGATAAGAATCACTGACTGAACCTATGTGCTCTTGCAAGTTTTATTCTGCAGAATAAGACAGATAAAAAAAAAAAGAAAATTAGTAAAAAAAAATAAAGCATTGTTTCTCATAAAGGGTATTGTTTGTTTTTTAGAGAACATTAAATACATGCAGGAAATGAAGAGTCTGTTTCACAGAAAGGGTCAGAACCACCTTAATAGATGTCATATGTAAGAAATAGCCTGACTACTCAGAAGTGGCATTCCTTGTCACGATAGAAAGGACAGAAAATACACAAAGATTTTTCACCTTGACTAGATCACGGATTCTCCACATTTAACATTAGTTCATCCTCATCACAGCTCTCTGAAACATAGGCAGATATTTTGCTCTTTGACAGCCACAGATCCTAAGTGACATTCCAAGGTTGTGAGTTAAGGTGAATTGTAATCGACAAAATTTAGATTAAGCATCTGCATTTTAAATCAGTTTTCTGTCTTGCTAAAAGCAATCAAAGTAGCTAAACAGCAGGTAAGGCACATTCAACAAATAAATAACATTAATAAAGCTAGTGATACTGAGGGAACAAACAATATTTGAATGTTGCTGGAAAGTCACAGGTAGGAAGGAAAGGGGAGTCAGATTAAAAAAGAGAGCTTGGTAGACACATGATGGGATGGGATGTGTTTGGGGTTTTGTTTGGAGTATAGTGTGATAACTTGTCCACACTTAGGTATACAAGGAAGGGTACATAACTTTTTAGAAAGCCATCTTTGATATTTCCTAGGAAATGAATATTAGATGAGCATGCTTAAGGCTGACATGATCAGAAGGCTCCTGCTGCAGTCTAGCGATACTCACTGGAGAGTTGGAATGGTTCGGTCATATCAGAAGCTTGTGATACTAAATGAGATAAATTGTGAGTAGAAGACCTAATCATTATGCTTAGAGAGATCATGCATGAGGAGAAAGCCGGTTAAACAAAATCCAAGATCTGATTTTGGTGTGTTGAGTATATGAGTTAAACTTCAAGACCACAAAATGAATGGATCTACTAACTTATTTAAAAGGCTTATTTGTAGAAGCATTTATAGAATATTTCTACCATAAATATTAACACATATATATTTAGTTGCAATTTTCGTAATGAATTCCAACATGAACACTACATATTACACTTACATCATTCTCATTAACTTGTCCTATGTTTCCAAACCTCCTCCAGTATTTATGACATCTTTTCATATTTTCTTTGATCATTACACACACCACAACCTACCAAGTCTATTTAGTGCTGCTGTTGTGTATATTTATTTAGGCTTGACCACCTGGAACTGCTTAACCTATCAGGGGGCTAATTCCTGGAGAAACCCTCTTTCCCTCTTTAATCAGTAAGAATTTGGGAGCAGCTCTTAGGGGTGGGACCTTGAGAAATTCTTCAAATGTGTCCATACCAAATATGAGTGCTCTTTAGCAACTTAATATATTTGAAATCACTACACCTGTCAGTCTTGACAATGCTACATGTTTAGTGAAATTATATTAATTGAGACACTTAATAATTAAAAGTTTCACTCTTCTTTTATATTTCTATGTTAGCATTTCTTTTCCTAACGAGTTTTTATAGGAAAGGTGTAGCAAACTATTAAGCTCTTTACGTATTTTTAAATCTTGGCTACTAGCTCTTCTGCTAATATTGGTTTTAATCCCTTAAGCTCAAGAAAGTAACACTTGAAGTGCATCTGTCATACACTTCAATGTTGCTTTAAGACGTGTTATGTATATCTCAAGGTCTCTGAATGGAAAATGCTTTAGTATAGGTATGTTGCCTTACTTTTTGGTGTGTCATTGGTGAGTCATCCATACTGGTAAAACAAGGTCTCAAGAAGCACTACATTAGAAATACTGGGCTTTACTGTACATTGTTAGAGATGACCTGTCTAAATAAAGCTGTTCCTTTATTTTCGGTTTCAGGTCAATTAATGTTTTTTTTCTTCAGTTTTAAACATTAATCTTCTAACCAAACTGACTAAAGAAATAAAAATATGTTATAGTGTTATAATTCACAAAACAAATTTCAAATAAAACACATGGTAAAATATGGATTAAAAGTACATTTGAAAAACTATATCTGTAAAACAAACATATAAGGTGTTACATTAACAGTGATCTGGTAAATGAATAATACATATGTACTTTTGAATGTATGGAAGTCAACTGTGTGTTTCTATTACTACAAAATTATAATACAACAATAATATAATCACAAGTAACAACTTATTCATATTCTAAAATATGTTATAAATATAATAAAATTATTATATTAAATAAACTTGTAATATATTATAAAAACCTTACTACAAAAAAGGACTTTATGCAAGTAAATATCTGAATTTTCCTCATAGCTGTATGGATAAGATCATTTGGTGAAAAACATCAGCATGTACCAGAACTAATAAGAAAGAACAGACTGTGGTCACAGCATAACATCAGTAAAAATTTATAGGCATGAAACAACAACAGACTTCATTAGTCTGCATAGTTAGCAAGTTGATTTAAAAATTTAGGCCTGCTGTCTTTGATCTATAGTATGGTCTTCGTTCTGGGCATTCAAAAGAAGCCTGACCCTGTTGTACTTTATAGCTGGGAAGTAACCAAAGCTGAAACCCACATCTGTTCTCAACACAATGACTTTTTTACTTACCATTACTCTCTTCCTGTGTGTAAAAATCAGTTACTTATTTTTTTAAAAATTTGAGCATTGCTTATATGACAAAATATAAAAATGTGAAACATCAAACAGTTATTCATACCTATTAAGTCAATACATTTCTGGGGTAAAGGCCACTGAGAAAATTCAGGAAAGTAAAACCAAACCAAACCAAACCAAACCTAATGAAACACACAAAAAGTCACATTCAGTATTATCAAATATGTTATAAATAAATGTAATGAGTTTTTTAATCAAGTATATAATGTAGAATATTGTAGTGCTGACTAATAGGATTTAGACATCACAATGTCTCAAATTATACAAAGAAAAAGAATAAATAAAATGACATTGCAATAATACATTATTTTTGTTTTCAGTATTTGTCTTTGAAATCCACAGAGAAAGCACAAGGTATATTTGTGCTAATATAGCAGTGATTCTTTTGAAATTTATATTTCACTTATTAATCTGTGTTTTGCGGGGAGCGTCTATATGGGGATAATAACATGCTACCTCATGTAGAGTGTGGAAGTCAGAGAGCAGCTTACAGAAGATATCTTTGTTTTCCATATGGAATCAAGTACTGAACCATCTCACAGGCCAACTATCTGTAATTTTTAATTTTTGTTGAATATTCATGCATGTATACAATTTATTACATTGACTACTGCATAAAACTCAACAAAGTATAGGCTCATCTGAGTTTTGTACATCAGAGTGTTCAATGATAAACACATGAAATTCAGGTATCTGAACTTCAGCTTGTGAAAGATCCATCTCAGCCTGCAAGAGACACTTCATAAAGCCCACTTGAAGAATCTAGATGTGAAGGAAAAGACAAAGGTCAGAAGGAAATTGAAAGACTTGGGAAAGACATTGATCAAGCTGTAAGAACATGTAGAAAGCAAGGATTATAAATGTTTGCCAGCAGTGTTGGAGAGGTGCAGGAACTCCAAGAAAATAGCCAAGATGTATACAAAAAGAAGGCCTTCCTTTCTCTCTGCATCTTTTAATAACAAGTATTTCAGAAATGAGTGGTAGGGCCCTCTGAGACCCACCCCAATCTACAACTCATTAGTGACAGGAACAGTCTAAGAGAAGCCCAGTGCAGAAAATTTCAACTTTTATAAGTTCATGATTGCAATGTGGCTGTCATATCCAAAAGGCCATTCTTACAGGAATATTTTTTTACATGTAAGAGAACATTAACATTAATGAACAACATAATTAATAAATTAAATGAAAAATTGTCTAAGGTTGAGAAGTGTGGCGGTGTGTTATTGATATCCATCTAAAGTTTCAAGATATTAAAATAAATGTGTACAATCAGTGGTAATATTGAAGCCATCACTTTAGAGTAAGAACATAATTAACTACCCCAAACTAATTATGGTTACACTTTAAAATATTAAACCTCAGGTAGTTTAAATGAACTTTTTTCTGTAAGCTAACCTAGTCAAAATTTACTAAGTAAATAAAATATGAAAAGTTTTAATTTGTAAAAAAGAAAAATAAATAAATAAAGATAAAACCCAAACCTGACTAAACAAACAAGAAAACTGAAGTTCAGAGACTTCAGCAAGGAATACGTTTGAGTTACTTCCTACATGCATCCAAGAGAGGTTGATAATGAATAAACACACACACATAAATCATTTGTATTTATATTAAAAGGAATCCAAATTCATATCATACATACCTAAAAATGTTACCTGGAAGATACAATAGCATAGTATATGGGTTAAAAGTGTAAATTCTAGGCAAAATAAGTCTCTCTCAAGTTCAGAAGTTTGGCTCCTTTTGACCTTAGACTTTGAATTGTATGAAGGACTCAATGACTTCATGAGTAACATCTGGAGTTCCAGGAAAAGGTAGCATTCAGGGGATGAAAGTCTCTTGAACTTCATTCATAAATTTGTTAATGAGAACTAGAAGCTGGATAAACCAGAAGGAAAAGACTGTTCATTTGAGACCAGTGGTCACTAAATTTATGTGCAAAGAAAACAAGATTAAAGATAAGACAACACTGTATTTCTCTGCATATTTTCAAATTTATTAGAAGGAACTCTTAAAGAATCAATCATGTCTGGAAGGCATGAAATATATTGGTTCACGATGACTAGGCAGACTAGGTACATCTACTCACAAGGCTGCAGCTCACTTTATTCATGTCTGTTTTACAGTGATGAATGTGCCACATGAAAAGTTTGGATAAAACTCTCAAAAAATAACTTCCTAAAGAATACCACCCTTATATTTAGATTTAAAAACATGTATTTTAATTTCATTTATTAAAATACAAAGGAAACCTCCAGTTTGTAAGAGAAATGCATCAAGTTAAAATAGTAAGCAGAGTGGTATCAGCTTAGTACCTCCTATATGATGAGTCCCTTGTAACTCTTTTGGCCTCTTTTGGCATCAGACATACATGCATTATACCTATATGCATCCAGACAAAACACTTATACAGACAAAAGAAATAAATGAATAAATAAATTCACTTAAAAAGTAACAACAAAGGAAGAAGGTTTTTTGAAATTATTGAAGATTTCAGACCATTGGTTTCAAGACAGTACTTAGGCAGTTTACAAATGAAGAAGTGCATGAAGAGGTTTAGCTATCTCATGGAGTATAGAAAAATAGGAGGGAAAGTGTAGAGGAAGTTTTATTCACCAATGTGGCCTCCCTGGCATGGAATCACATGCAAATATTTTCTAGGTCTATGTGATCTGGCTGGAATGCAGACATGCCCTTAGTATACACCTTTAATTCCTAAAAATTAAAGTATAGTTACATTGTAGAAGGAAGCAGGCATGTGTGAATGTTGCATCTCAGCATGGAACAGGCAAAGTGATGAGCCAGAGTAATATTTTACAGAATGATTCAGAGACAGGACATGCCTAACTTTCACAAGAAGAACAGAGGAAGAAGCTGTTGAGTTGAGTTCTGGAAATCACTGCACAAACTACACTGATCTCAGTCAGTGTTGGTTTGTTGAACACAGACACCAAGACTGAGAGATCAGGGATGGGAGCCTAATTGTGAATCCAACCTATAGAGCTTTTTTAAGCCAGAAATCCACAAATATTTGTTTGAAGTTATTTTACCAATCAGGATTTAGGGATAGGGAACTTCCTTAGGAACATGCCTTTGTTGTACAGTTTTCATGCTCTAGTTGGTTGGAGTTTTCAATGTGGCAGGAAACTTACCTTACCTAACACTCATTTCTCATCTTAACCACCATGCGCATGTCTCTTTCAGTCAAGTAGGATGTCAATTCCCAGGGAGGTCTTAGAAACTTAAACTTTATTTGACCCCTACTAAAAATGGTAGTTTTACTCCAAATGACTTCTTATATTGATGCAGGTGCCTTTCCTATGTTTGTGTACTTCCCAGGTGCAGCTTTAAAGGCAGGAAACCATAAAGGCTCATACATAAGTGCAGGAAGTGCTCCTGGGTTGTTGGTTCAGGTCCAAGTTTATTATGGTTAACTATACAGAGCAGTTCTTACTGATTTCTATTGTGATTGGCTACTAAGAACACAGTAAATAACACAATAGAATGTGCAATATACTCAGGCGTGAAAAATTTTCATCATGACAACACATGAGAAAATTTCCCTGTACCATTATTAACAGAACAAAATGGTGGTCTATAGGGGTAACAGTTACCTGGGCCTTAGCATTCTATCTAGACCTTAACATAGC
This sequence comes from Grammomys surdaster, assembly GCF_004785775.1. NCBI lineage: Eukaryota > Metazoa > Chordata > Mammalia > Rodentia > Muridae > Grammomys > Grammomys surdaster. Next base: position 10,344,797 of record NW_021604591.1, read on the forward strand.
CTATTTTAGAGCAGCACAAGATGGGAGGTGTATAGTGTATGTGTATGGCAGTTTTTCCAAGATGGTTTTATAAAACAGGGCAGAGAGAGAACAAGCTAGACACAGATGAAATCAGAACAAGTCAGAGAATGAGAAGGTGCCAGAAGATTAGAACATATTGCTAAATTAGTATGAGGCCAATCAGAGCAATCTTGTAAGAAACCAGGAGCAGCTGGATCAAATCGGTTATCTTGTAAGAGGTTATTTGCAGGCTAGAAGCTTCCAGGCCTAGGCCTAAGCTTACTTAGAAGAGAGAAAGAAAAGATCTGGTCACAGACAAATCATGTGGTCTCACAGCTTGGGTATGGCTCTTAGCTTCTCCTTCAATTTTGGAAATCAAAGCATCATTTATATTTGGTAGTCAACATGACTGGAGAAGGAAAAAGACCACCAACGTTGTAGAAAGCAGAGGACATTCCAGAAGTATTGCAAAGGACAGGTGTCATCTGATAGAAAGCAGTAGAGGAAGAATTCACCTGGGATAGGCTCCAGAGGAAACATCAATTTTTTGAGTTTGGCTGGTCGGTCAAAAAGAATTGGGAGCCCCTGGATCTTCAGGAGATTCTGATACAATAAATAACAGTAAGCTACCCCCAATGACAATTTTAATTATATAGACAAACCATCATGCACTAAAACTTGGGAATCTCCATTTCAGAACCCTTGAAAGCAAGGCTAGAACTTGAGGGAATAGGAACATTACTCAAAAAAGCCATTGCAGTACTTATTGCAAATATGACCACCAGAATATACCCTTTTCTATTTTCAGTTGACATCTTTAATATTTACTCTCAAAACAGGTTGAAGAAATAACCATAAAATAAAAATTAATAGCTGCACAATAAGAAAAAATTAGCTGTGATAGTACAGAGGGTTGAGGAATAAAACAGAGGAAGAGAAAAGAAAGTGCTTAATTTTGAACCTGTGGTACCTAATGAAATTTAATATCAAGATGGACAGCCAATTGAACTTATAGCCTCACCGCAATGAAATTGAGTAAAGCCAACCACCCCTACTAGCTTTCCCAGTTACCCAGAAACAAATAGCAGAAAATAATGAATATTTACAAAATGAAAACCTAGTCTGGAATCTTGTTAAAAGGGAAGATATCAAACATTTTAATGAATCAATTATAACTTATTAACTGCACTTACCCTAAGTTAGACAGATATTTAAAATGTGGGCTGCCCAAAGGAGTATTAATAGTTCAGACTGGAAAGTCTTAAAAGCAGCTATATTGGGAGCTGGTTCTCAGTTGTAATGGCTGACTTAGTGGGGAGAAGAAGCTGAAATCATGGAAAATTTTCATATGCCTAAAGATGTTAATATCATGAAAGATCAATTGTTAGGTAGAGATCAATAAACTGATTTATGACAGAAAATACAATTTGATGATTCTATTATTATACAATATACGTTTGTAGCTTTAAGAGCCTGGGATAAGATGAAGGAATTAGGTAATAGGCCTATGTCATTCACAAAGAATACACAAATCCCCCAAGAGACTTTTACTAGCTTCTGACATAGATACGTATCCTCAATAAACAGGAAAATATCTGATTCATATATGAGACGTATTATTTGAAACTTGAAAATTTAAGTGAAGAGTGTAAAATAGCTCTTAGAATTATGAACCACAACAGTCACCCATAAATTAGTAGATTAGAACTACTGTTGATGTTGTCTCTAATGACTATGTTATTGGACAAACAATAGCCAATAATCCTTAATGTTAAAACGTCCATTGCTTTAATTTTGGGAGACTAGGTCATTTGAAAGTGGATTGTAGGCAAGGTGTTTCTAAAGTCTTTTCTACAAGACCTCAGTTTTCCAGGATTTGGAGAAGGTATACTAAGGGTAGGCATTGGATTAATGAATATAGCTCAGCAAGAGATATTAGAGGTAATTCCTTACTGATGTGAATCTACAAGATATTGCTTTAAATATGGGAAACTCCCAAAGGGTTTTTGATTCTACCCTGGCAACAAACAACATGAGCCAGGTATTTCCTTTTAGCAATAAACAGAGTAGCTAGCGAAAACTAAACTCAATTTTGGAGATCTATTGCATGGTGCAGATGGAGGTGCTGAATTAGACTTAGCCATAAGTAAATATGTCACACTATCACCAAAATTCCATGCTTTAAAATATCTTCTGGAGTTCATGGACTTCCCCCCCTCCAAAGACATTTGAAATGGTTTTAGGAAGAAGTACTCCAACACCTCAAAGATTCATTGTGTATTCAGGAGTAATAGATGAAGACTTCAAGAGAGAGGTTGATATTATAGCTTACAAAAAATATGCAGTTTAATACAGGAGGCAGGATTGCTCAGCTTCTATTGCTTCCATATGTTGAAATCAAAGGAGTATCAATTTAAAAAACAGAATGATTTGTAAGTACTAGAAGACAGTTTCACGTTTTTGTTGTGGTTGAGGTCCTTGTTGCTGCTGCAGTTTTTGTTGCTTTTAAACAGTTATCAATGACCAGGGACTGAAATTAAATTTGAAATAAAATGGCATTGCAATTGAATGTTTGGTGAACATAGGAGCTGATGTAATTATAATCTTACAAGAATCTTGGAATCCACAATGGGCCCTTCAGAAGGTATCTACAAAGCTAGTAGGGAGTTAAACATTATCTTAAGTAAAATAAAGTGTAAGACAAATTAATTATGTGGGACCAGAAGGTCAAATAGGAAGACTAAACCCTTATGTGGCAAATATAACCATAAACCTATGGGGAAGAGATCTACTACAACAATGGGAAGCTTAGATTAATATTCCTTCCATCTCAGAAAATGAAACCTATTTTAAATGACACTGTAACTGATGTCTTATGTAATATAGTTTGTTTCAGAATTTGAACAGATAAGAAATTAGCTCACTGGTATGGAGCTGGATATGGAATTAAGTGCATAACCTGGCTTACAAGGTAAAAATGCCAGCTTTTGGTATGTGTCTATTCATAAAGATCTAATTGTACCTTGATAAGCAGAATAGAGGAGTAAGAACTTTGAGAAATAGACTGAGTAATGATTTACTTACTTTAAATGTTTTTAATGCCAATGAGGCAGAAACAACAACTGATGAAAGACACTAGATTATAGGCAAAAAATGTATTGAATTAGATCAATCTGCATACTTTAAAGATGTTTTAACAGAATGGAAGTTGGGATATGTGCTATGTTGGGCAAGAGATTTTTGTCTATCCTCCCACAGGTGAAGAAAGACTATGAGTTCCATTAAAATTGACAGAGATCTGACATGAATAACAGAATCTTCCTCGTGATAGGAATGAATCAAAGAAAGCCTGAAGAGATACAGAAGGACAGAAGAACAGATAACTTAGAAAGCAGATTGCCCTCCATAGGGACAACTCAAAACTCCAGCTTGAAAAGAATAGATCATCAATCAGAATGGTAGACTGAATAATCATGCAAATGGATATTGATGAAGGGTAGTTGATCAGGACTTTAGTTATAAAGGATTATGGCACTAGTGGATCTTCATAAGGACATTCTATCTGTTTGTGTGATTGATAATGGTTTCTATTGTAAAAGCTAAACTGTTCACAGTATTTAGCTTGCATGGAAAGAGAAGAAATAGAGGAATTTTAATTCAGCAACATGGTTACTCTGACAAAAAAATCACACCTAAAGTACCTTCTAGGACTATTGATCTGGCTGGAATGACAGCATGCCCAGGATTACTTTTTCATTTGGCAAGAATTATGTAATTCCCATAGTACGTGTCTTTAATCCCTAAGAATGAAGGTAACATTCGTTTGTAGAAGGAAGCAGTCATGTTTGAAAGTGGTGTCTAATTGTGGGGCAGACAAAATGAAGCATCAGAGAAAATTTGAAAGAATGAGACAGAGATTGAATATGCTCAACTCACAGAAGAACAGCACAGGAAAGAGAGACTACGTGAGAGCAGTGAGAGAGAGAAAGGTCATGAGTGATGTGGTATGGTGAATCTGTATTCAGTTTCACCAGATGGTTTTATAGAGATAGGGTGGAAAGAACAAGCTAGACACAGGTGAAGACAGAAAGTGCTGGAGAATGAAAAGCAGACAGAAGATTAGAACATATCCTTGAAGTTAGGATGAGGTCAAGTAGAACCAATCAGTGAGAAACCAAAAGAAGCTGATAGAATCAGTTATTTTGTAAGATTAGATTTTATGGAGGCTAGAAGCTTCCAGGCCTAGATTTAGGGATAGTTATAACAGAGAATGAAAGGTTCTCCACTCAGGCCAAACACAGTGGTCATATAGCTTGGGTAAGGCTCTCATCTCCTCCCTTCATCTGAGGAAATAAAGCTGAAATAAAGCTGAGATGATGAGCAAGAGGGAGAAGAGGTGTACAAAGAGGACGAGCTGTGGAGGGATCAGTGTCTCAATAATGCTTGCAAAGACTCACTCTCAATGATAACTTCCCTCAGTTTCTAAAGTTGCCACTACCTTCCAAAAGCACTATTTATTAATGATCAAAGGTTGGGGAACATTACCAACCCAAACTATGACATACAGGCAAACATTTTCACTAAAACTGAACATCAGCATAAAAGCATACATAAACATAAAGACAATCATCTTTATTAAAAATAAACCTAGAGAGATGGGTCAGCTATTAAGAGCACTTTCTACTCTTGCAGGGGACAAAACTCAGTTCCACAGAACAGTTCACAACCATATATATAGTTCCAGTTACATGATCAATATAGGTTCAGTTACATGAGATCATGGTCACAAAATTCGAAGGAATTGTTTTTCTCTTTTCACCATATATGTTCTAGGGCTAGAGCCTCAGGTCTCTGATTTATAGTGAATACCTCAACCTACTGAGCCATTCTAGTAACCTTATTTTGATTCTTTAAGGGTTTCATTAATATAAAAGACTTGTTTCATTAATATGAAGAAAAATTTCAACATTTTAAGTTTAAAGTATAGGTCTTTTATTATTTGTCTGACTTGACATTTTTTTTATATATGTATTCCTCTCCTATACTGAAATATAATCACATATTTTTGATAAATTGGTATTGTTTCCTCTTTCTGAAGCTCTTGTGAAGAAAGATTGGACCATGGATTGGAGCAGTTTCTAAATGATTCGTTTGGAATTTTCAACCTCTTTGATATTTTGACATTTGGAAGAATATTTTCAGATTTACTTCACAGGCTTTCATACTTGTGATAATTTCCAAGAGCATGTTCCCCACTATGCTTCGTTTATTACATTGTATTCTATTTTAGGAATTTGTTTCTAGTTTTTCAAAGAACAGAGGCAGAATTATAAAATATGACTTGTTTCACATCTCTCCATTCCATTTACATTTTTATTGGGAGGGACATGTTTGAGTTCACAGGCCAGAAGACAAGTTGAAGGATTCTCATTTTTTCATGTGGCTCTGATAAATATACTGAGCCATCTTGTGGACTTATTCTCTGTTTCTTTTTTTTTATGAGTTTTTTTATTCAAAGTCACTTTAAATACTACCATTTCTCCATATGTGTTGTGTATGTGCATCTATTTATGTACATTTTGTCTTAGTATAGGTTATGTTTGCAGGCAGATGAGTATGCATATGTGTGTGCACACGCATGTATACAGGGCTTACATTGATATTAGGTTTCCTCCTGGATTATACTTCCCTTTATTTACTAAAGCCAGGTCTCTTACTAAACCTAAATTCTTGCAATTTTTAGCAAGACAGCATGTTCTAGGAATCATATCTCTGTTTTCCTATGCCTGGGATTAGAGGGTCTGCCATGCTTGCCTAGAATTTAAGTGAATAGTGTGCTTGTTAGTGGAATATTAAAGTAATAAGAGGGTTAAATAGAAAAATACATTGTACTCATATATAAAATTTTCAAAAAATTTAGTTAAAAATTGTACATCCCTGACACCATGTACAGACAAGTAACATTGTAAGAGTTGAACAGGTCATATTTATGTGTTTAGGCATATTGGACACATTGTCTCAGTATTTCTATTGTTGTAATAAAATGTCATGACCGAAAGCGACTAGAGTAAAAAAGGTTTATGCTAATTTAGACTTATACACCACAGTCCATAATGAAAGGAACTCAGAGCAGGAATTGAAGGCAGATCCTAGAAGTAGGAATTTCAACAGAGGCCATGGAGAAATGCTGCTAATTAGCTTGATCCCTTTTCTGCTTCCTTATGTAAATTATAACCACCTACCTGGCCCTGCCCAAGAATATCACCACCCACAGTGGGCTGGGCTCTGGACTTTTCTCCACTATCATTAACCAAGAAAATGTCACACATATTTGCCTGTAGGTCAAATTTATGAACCATTTTCTCATAACACAAACTAGATAGGTTCATCCTTTGCTACTCTGACAAAATAAACCTACCAGGACCACCCCCCCCATACACATACACACACACACACACACACACACACACACACACACACACACACACAAAATAGCAATAGCAATTAAAGAAAAAAGACCATAAATTAGAGAGGGATACAGGAGGAGTACATAGGAGGGGTAAGAAAAAGAAAGGGAGGATGAAATGATATAAATGATGTAATCTGATTACAATTTAGCTTTTAAAGTAGTCATTAAAATGAAAAATATTTTCAGGCGGCTTGCATTGCACAGGTGGCAGCAGCCTCGGTCTCAATGGCTTCTGAGTCTCAGTTTTCGTAAGGGACAGTGTTCGCTTGGGTTCCAAGTGGCATTAGTGGGAAGAATGGAAGCAAAGGCCAACCAGATAACTAAAGTTCAAAAACACCAAGCTCAGCTAGAAAAACAAAACACAGATAAGCAGAAAAATGACTTAAAAGTTAACAAAAAGACTCTTAATGAAGAAGTAAACAGCAGCAGTCATTCATCTGGTGTCACAATGACCACAAGGAAGAAGGATCTGACCAAACAGAGACCTGGAGAAAAAAGCAGGAAAAATCTTCAGTTACTGAAGGACATGCAAACCATACAGAATTCATTGCAAAGAAGTCATCTGTGTTGGGATTACTGACACCAGTTCATAAATGATGTACCTTATTGGTCATAAATGATGTACTTACTGGACAATGAGCAGACTTTCCAGGTCCCATGCTTGCTAAGCTGCTATTACTGGCAGGTGTTAGGGCCAAGCTTTAGTACAGTCTGTTGTGTTGTGCAGCACAACTGAAGGGAGATGGAGTTCTACAGCAGAGAAGCCCACTGTGTCTTTGAATTTGTTGTTCTCATACACTGCATTTTGTAAACAAATGACCAGTTTTTACTTGTTTTTTAAGTAGGTTTATATGTAAATTGGGTTTGAAACTTCCGAATATGAGACTGTCCCCATAGTCAGTACTTCAAGTCTTGTTTTGAAATCTTCCACAGCATGAAGGGCCCACTACTTTCTGGTCTCCAGATGACCATTTAAATGTACTGTTTTCAAGAGGACTTTGTTATGCTTTGGTATTTCAGACATTGATCAATAATAAATTCACTATTAAAGACCCAAACCTTTTAAGTCAGTTACCCATGAAATATGTAACAATAAAACTCTAAACAATTGTTAATGAAATAAATAAAATTTTGGAATAAAGAATGAAAAGGGGGGTGTGTGGAACTGCATAATGGTACCTTGGTTCATGGCTGTGCATGGGCCTGGACTCTAAGGTAGAAACAGCAGGTGTTCGGCCACGTCCCCAAAACCCAGAGTCCTGACATGCAGTATAGTCTCCATAGACATACATTGTTCAGTCATGTAGGGCATTACAGCCCCTCCCAAAGTACACAGGTAGAGTGACTACAGGCCTCTGGCCCTAGGAATTTACATACTAATGAAGGCCAGAGGGTGGAGCAAATTAAGCATTCCTCCCAGAACCTCCCTCTTTCTCTCTCCCTATTTAACTCAGGTCTGCCCTGAGTCTCAGGGTGGTACATCCAGATCCATCCACCATCCACCATGAAAATAAACCTTTCTGGAACCAAGGACTTCCTCGTGTCATTGAGGCCTGCCACCACCAAAGCCTCCAGCCTTTGGAACTCCAGACATTTCTCCTGTATGTGGGACCTGCCATCGTGGAAAGCCCTGGACTCCACTGCGGCCCCTTTTTCCCACAGGGGTGTTGTAAAATGTTTTTAGATAGAACCTATTTGTAATCATGTTGACTCCCATGCTTTTAGCAGACAGTATAAGGGTAGTATGTGAACTGAATAGGTATGTCTATCATGTCATTGTACATTATTAATTTTGAATAGGTTGACATGTTAATCTTTATAAATTTGGTACTTAAAATCTATAAAACAATTTTTAAACTTTGATTAACAGCCAAAATATATTTTCACAAAATTAAAAACAAATCATCTAATTACTACTTGAAATACACTGGAATTTCAGAGTCTCAAATACTTTTTTAAGTAATCCAATCCTTTTGTCTTTAGATACCATTGGTAAAACATCTAAAGCATAAACTCAATGTTAAAAAATAGCATAATTTATTATTGGGGAGACAATGATTTATAGCAGAAAAAATTAAAAACTAAAAAATCTTAGGAATTTAGAGAATGATCGTCAAGATACTAGAACTGTTCCCTGTCCTGCATGGAGCCCTTAAACAGCTAAAGTGAAGTAGCAACAAGACAAAGACTAGGTGACTATGTCAAAGGCATTACTAAAGGACAGGGAGGAAAACCAGCAGTGTAGTGCTAAAACGTCCATAGGACATGAAAATCCAGAAAACATGACTGAGGGGAAACTGAGGGAGCCTGAGAGTCTCTCCCTTGATGATTTATTTTCCAGTTGAGTCAATATGGACTTCTTATAGGATCATGCAAGCTGTGGTTCTGTCATGATCCCCATCAGCATCACAGATAACCAAAACTTTCACCATAGGGGTACATGTTTACCCAAAAGCAAGTTGTTGTGGAATGATGAAGAATAAACTCATGCAGTGCAGACAACCCCTGTGACAATAGTGGCTGTATCTCAGTACAGAAACCGGATCCAGCCTTCCTTTAGAAAGAACCATCATGAAAATCACTTTATGAATATATGCATTCTCTCATGCAGACATACTAAACACAAAACCAAAAATCAGTCTGTTTAGAGACAGGTCAAAAACAAAGATAAAAACCACATCTAAAGCCATATTGTTTCCTTCCTTCCAGGGAACTAGCAAATTATTATTGAAGCTGATATCTTGGTTTGTATATAAATAAATGTGTGTCTGCTTAACATTATCAACCAGTATTGAGTGGCTCATTTCCATGGACCTCTTTGTCAGCTATGTGTCACATTGCTTTGCCAGTGTTGTTTTTATATGTCTGGTGAATCTTTGTTGTGCCCTTAAATACAGACATGTCACAATAGTAGATGATACATGATACAATAGTAGAACACTACGCATTCTGTAATTTAGTATTTGAGATTGTGCTCTCAGTTCATGGCACAAATAAATATGAATAGTGTATGATACATTGATAAATAATATATGGTCTATGGATAAGCAGTTTAATTACATGGATAAGTAGTGCATGATATGTGGATAAGTAGTACATGATATATACATGAATATTATATGATATAGATAGCTATTATGGGAAGAATTATTAAGTTATAATATATTGACAAATAACATATGACATATTGATGTGTAATATCTGAAACGGAAACATGGAAGAATTGAAGAACATGACAATATTTAAGCTAAGAATAACAAAACTAGTGCTGGTATCCTGGATATGAGAAATGATGGATAAGGAATGGAGCCTTTACTCCTTTCTATTTCCCCAATTATGAAGTGTGGTACTTTCCCTCTTTAATAATCCCATGCAAGATTTTTTTATCCATAAAACACATATTCATTGACAAATTGAATTATTTTTTGTGCTACATTGCCTTAGACCTTTTGTCTTTAAAAGTACCTGTCTGTTCATTTGTTTTCACTTTATCTTAGAGATAAATATATTGAAAGGACAAGTAAAAGTGGCTCATGTGACATGGAGTGATCCAGAAAATCAAATATAATTAAGATGATACAATCCTTTATTCCACTGAGAGTTTTCCTACAGAGTCATTATATAATGATTTCTTATACACAATGTATTGTACTTACTTTAATTAAGTAAGAACACAATCTAATCACAGTAAACTAAGCTGATTATTTAAGTGTGAAATAATAACTGAGAAAAAGAGACTTGATAAAGTTTGAAATTTTCATGTTACACAACCAACTTTCTTTAGTTGCATTGGCAACACATTTGGACACAGGAAACAAGCATTGCTATACAGGGTTATTTTCTGTGCACTTTGAGAAAAGGACTTCACAGGCAGGCTTATGTACGTATTTTAAATTGTATCTTATTTCTCACCTCAAGTATCTCTCTACAGGTGTCACCAGTAAATTCATCAATAACCAAACAGCTCCCTAACCCTCTGTTCTCCTGCTCAAGCCTGGCAGAGCTATGGAAGAAAGATGTTCAGAATTTAGCCCCTTGCAGATCACCTGTACTTGTAGATTTAAGTTTTGTTCTTTCTTACCTCCTATTTCTTTTCTATCTGAAAGCTGTCAATGTAAACTTATGAATCAGACAGTTAATAGCTTTTACACTGAATAAATCCACAAGCAAACTGAATGTGCAGAAATGTCTGATATCCAAGTATTCTGGTGGATGAGCAGGAAGATTGAGTCCAAAAATTAGTCTAATCAGTGAGACCTTTCTCATGAAATATAATTAAATGGATTAATAAATAAATTCCAAAGCAAAAATGTTTTACTAATACAATTTAGGCACTGTCCTCACTTACAACCAATTGAGTATCCTCAGTAAATTAAAATAATAACTTTCGGAAAACTTATTTCCAAAAATAAAAACTCATGAAGTTTTGCAATGCTGAATATTTTTCACCTGCTGACATGTTATATAGTTGGATGGCTGAAAAACACCACAGGATCATTGTCCTTTTGTGCCACACTGATGTCATCAACCAGATTGAGTGTTATTCAGTTAATGTAGCTTAGTATCTTCTTCATAGTTACCTTATTCAGTGTAACTCATACTGAAGCCACGTTTTTAGAAAAGGGGAGGTGGTCTCCAGGTTCTACTCCTACTGAAAAACTAGTTTCAGTTAAATGCTGCTGGACAAAAAGACTAATTTTCTTTTGGAGTTGTTAACATTAGTAGATTTCTTAAGTGTTATTTGATGGCCTGACATACAGCAGCACTCTAATTTGTCTTAGTAGTTTATAAAAAAGAAGTGCTTGGATAAATTGCTCAGCAGTTAAGAACACTTTGCTGCCCTTCCAGAATAGAAAGTTCAATCCCAGCACCTATGTCATCTCCAGTGTCTCTCAACTCATCTCCAAGTCCAGGGATCCAATGTCTCTGGTCTCCTCAGGAACCTGCACCCACATATATGTACCCAGTTCAGGCACAGATACCTACACATTATTAAAATAATAAAACTAAATCTTTAGAAGGATAAGGTCTGACAATGAGAGGTTAACATGTTGTGGGGAAGATAAGAGGGTGCTGGAGGAAGGAAATGAAGATGAATGTGATTCTATTTTGCTGTATATGTATTTGAAATTCTGAAGAACAAAGAAAATGTGCAGATGAACAAAAGCAATTACGTGCATCAATCTCAATGTGACTCTTTAGGAGCTTGGTGACACTTTTATATAATCTTTCCCACTGTTTATAGAATATTGTTGGTAATGTTTATCAACATGAAGCTTACACTATCTTAGATTCAGCAATGGCTACTGTAAGTAAAATCACAGACCCTTCCACAGGATTTCTGAGTGCCTGTGAAACTTGTTTGCTTCATGCATTAAGATGTTTTCTCTTTAACTCTGCTTAACCTCAAATATTGATAGATACACTGTTCTCTGCTAGAGTTTGCTCAATAAAAGAATCAGTGTGAAGTCATGAAGGTACACTGTAACACTGTTGAAATATACCACTGTGCACATCAGGTTGTATCTATGTGAAGTTAAATTCAGAGGAATCTGTTGTTATGACTAGCAACTGCTTCTTATTAACTATCTAGATGATATTAAGACCCCTGAGCATGCTCACTAGTCAGAGAGTCAGTCTGACTATTAAATATTCACACTTGGCTCTTCTTAATGCCTGCATGCCTGGGGCTATTCTTTCTCATGGTAATCTTTACAGATCTGGAGCTTGTGTATTTGTTAGTTAATTTTGATGCTTTTCTAGTAGTCCTCACTAGGATTCTGACTGTGATCCCAAGACACCTCCTCATGAACTTGTCTGTATCATAGCAAACAGCTTCTTGTTTTTAGGGTATATTTTTCTTAGGTCTCTAATTTTACACTTCATTTATTTTGTCCCAGATTTATCAAATGCAGTTTTGAAGTTGTTGACTCTGCCCCAAAGTTAGACGCTGATGTGGAGGCCAGGAAACGCATGCTGACAGGAACCTGATGTAGCTGTCTCCTTATAGGTCTGCTAGAGCCTGACATATACAGAGGTGGATGCTCACAGCTAACTATTGAACTGATCAAGGGATTCCCAATGGATAAGTTAAAGAGAAGACTAAAGGAGCTGAAAGGGATTGTGGCCCCGTGGGGAGAGCAACAATATGAACCAACCAGAGCTTCCAGGGTCTAAATCACCAGCCTAGGAACACATAGGGAGGAACCTATGGGTCCAGCTGTATATGTAGGGGAGGATGACCTTGTTGAGCATAGGTGGGAGAGGAAGACCTTGGTCCAGTGATGGCTGGATGTCCCAGTGTGGGGCAATTCGAGGGTGAAGAGGTGGGAGTCCGTGGGAATGTGGGGCACATCCCCATAAAAGCTGAAGGAGGGGAGATGGGATTGGGGGTTCTTGGGTGGGGGGAAATGGGGAAGGGGGATAACATCTGAAATGTAAATAAAATATCCAATAAAAATATTATAAAAAAGTAAATTAAAAAAAGAAGTTGTTGACTCTAGATCTAGATTGTCTGGGAACAAATACTAATTCTGTAATTTTTTTAACTTTAGCGAATTGACAGTTTCAACTTTTTTCAGCTTTAGATAAGGATAAAGGAATAATAGTTACTAACTCATAGAAAAGTTACGTTGATAACTATATTTTATAAGTAGCATTAATAGCTTTTCCCAATAAATGCTCTAAGTAGGACCTATACTAAAAGTTTGGAATGCATAACACTTGCTATCCTGCCTCCCTACTGCATTTTGGAATAATACTCCACAGTACAAATAAAAAATAATTTGTTTAGTACATTTTAATGTTGACAAATGGGACTCATTTTACTGTTGCTTTAAAATCTTTGTGGTAGAATCAGTTCTCTATCATTCACTGAAACGTTCATGAATGAGTACTCCCAAGAGCTTTTGGTGGCACTCTTTTTGGAAAGAATGTATGTTCAGACTGCTTTAACTGGTAATATTCAGACCTTGCTACATTTTCCTCCTGTTTTGTGACAGCCTCCAAATATGGTAATTAAAATGAATCATTTCATTACTAAAATGTTCGTGCTTTTGGTTTTATTTTGGTTCTATTTAGTATTTTTAATTACAATTTTAAGCATATCATATTCTTATAATTGATTTCTTCCATGATACGACTGACTAAGTGATTGGAAATTTAATTTCTATGTGTCTTATGTACAAAAAATTTCCCTTAGCTCTATATCCATTTTTAAATTACATCTAAGCCATAAAATTATTCTAAATTGTAAAAGAATAGGAGATATTCACAATATACAGGATTCTGAGGTAATTATAGCAGTTTTTTTAATATAAGAATGAACAGTTTGATTTTGCAGATACATTTTTTTAAAAAAAATCTAGTTTCCATTAAAAGAAATATTATAAAGATGTCACATCAAAAGTCACATGTCAAACCATAGTGACAATGAGAGACTGCCAGACTATCTCATTCGTATCCTGTTATATTTTCAAGATTAAAAAAATGAAAAATATTACCAAAGAGTAATGTCTACCTAAAATAAAAAGAAGCTTCTAGATTATTTCCTTCATTCAGTAGGTGAAATGCTTGAGAATCTTCATGCCTAATTACTGGGAGCAAAACTGTGAGTGGTGTACTTATATAAGGGTTGTCGTTTCCCCAATTCTGTAGATAATTGTATATTGTATTAGACAATGTAGTTAATATAATTTGTTCTTATAAAAAATGTTTAAACGATCTTTTAAAGATTACCAAGGATTTTGACTTGCTTTGTTTTGTTTATTTTACTTTACTCATGAGCAGTTCTAGGTCAAAATTAAGCACAAAATGAAATATAAACACCTATACTGATAAATTATGCTTTGTGGCAATTATTGTTTATGATCATTTTACCTTATTGATGAAAGGTAAAGGATTTCAGTTTGACACCCTTATATGTTTTAGGGACAAAGGTGGTATCTGAAGGAAGACCTGGTATAAAATATGCCTCATATTGTAGATACTTAAAATGACATTTTTATGTGTCTATGTCTATGTGTGGATAAGTGCATCTGTAGATCCAGATGCACATGAAGCCATCTCTGCCCCAGTTTAAGTATGTTAGAGATGAACCTTTGGAATAGAAATGGAATAATGATGAAATAATGATAGAAAATGCTCTGTGAGATGAGATCAAGACTGAACTGAGTAATGGATCATGCACTAGATAGAATTTACTTCTCAAATCTACATGAAGGATTTAATAGATCTGAAAAGAAGAAGGAGCAGGAAGAGGAAGAGGAGGAGGAGGAGGAGGAGGAGGAGGAGGAGGAGGAGGAGCAAGAAGAAAGTTGGAACAATATATTAAAATAAAATATAATTTAAGTAATGCAATGTTAAAAAGTATTATCCAAGGTCACATTTTTATTATTTTTAAATTTATTTATTAACTTTGTAGGCTGATATCAGAACCCCCTCCCTGCTCTTTTCCCAGTCCCACCATCACACTCCTCCCCCATGCCCCAAGTCCCCTTTCCTCAGAGAATATGAGGCCATATGTGGGTACTAACCTACCCTAGTTCATCAGGTCATTGTAGGACTAACGAATCCTCTCTCACTGAAGCCAGACAAGGCAGCCCAGCTATGGGAAAGGGATTTGAATACAGGCAGTACAGTCAGAGATACAGCCCTTGTTCTAATTGTTAGGGGACCAAAATGAAGAATAAGCTGCACATTTGCTACATCTGTTTAGGGTGTCTAGGTCCAGCTCATGCAAGCTTTTTAGTAGGGATTCAGTCTCTGGAGGTCAACATGGACCCAGGTTAGTTTATACCATAGATATTCTTTTTTATCTTTTATTATTATTATTATTATTATTATTATTATTATTAGTTGTAGTAGTAGTATTTTTTAATGCTTTTTTACAGTCCAGTCTCCATTCCCCCTGGTTTTCCCCCTGACCACTCCTCATCACGTATCTCCTCCCTCCCCCATCTCCAAGGGGATGTTCCCTCACATCCCCATCCCACCTGGGGCCTTGAGTCTCAGTAGGTATTCTTATGGTGTTCTTAACCCCTCTGGTTTGCTCAATTCTATCCTCCACTCTTCCACAAGATTTCTTGAGCTCTGCCTGATGTTGGCTGTATGTTTCTGCCTCTATTCCTATCAGTTGCTTCATGAAGCCTCTCAGAAGATAGTTACGCTAGGCTCCTTTCTGCAAGCATAGCATACATATCATTAATAGTGTCAGGGATTGTCTCTGTCCCATGGAGTGGGTGTCGAGTTGGGCCAGTGATTAGTTGAGCATTGCCTGTATCTCTGTACCTTCTTTATCCCTGCACTTCTTGTAGGTCAGACTAATTTTGGGTCAAAGTTCTGCCTGGATACAGAAAGTGGTCTCTTCATTCTCCATATCCTAGCTAGTAGAGGTATCAGATAGGGTCACCCCATAGACTCTTCTGAAGCCTCCCATTCCAGAAATGCCACACCATTGATTTCAATTCTCTTTCTCAGCCTTCCCCCATTTCCTTTCCTAGTCCCTACCTCTGTTCCTCTCATTTCCTTTCTTCAGTATACTTCAGATATCAATTTTATTTCCCCTTCTCAGTGTGATTCAAGCATCTTGCCTTGGGTCCTCCTTATTGCTTAGCATCTTTGGATCTGAGGAGTGTAACCCATTTATCCTGTACTTTATAACTAATATCCACTTATAAGTGAGTACATAAAACACATGTCATTTTGTGTCTGGATTGCCTCACTCAGGATGATATTTTTTAGATTCATTCATTTGCATGCAAATTTCATGGTGTACTTGTTTTAATAGCTGAGTAGCATTCCATTTTGTAAATGTACCACATTTTGTTTATCCATTCTTTGGTTGAGGGACATGTAGGTTGTTTCTTGTTTCTGACTATTATTAGAAAAGCTGCCAATTATGATAGGCAAAAGACACCATCATTAAGAAAAAAAGAGCACCCTACAGAATTGCAAAAGATCTTCATCATCCGTGTACCCGGCTGCAGGCTATTATCTGAAATACATAGAGAAAGGGAACTCAAGAAATTAGACATCACCAAACCAAATAACATAATTAAGAAATGGGGATACACAGGCTGGAAAGTTAGTTCAATAGTTAAGAGCATTGTCTGTTCTTCCAGAGATTCTGATTTCAATTTCCAGTAATGACATGATAGCTCGCAACAATCTGTAATGGGATCTGATGCTCTCTTCTGATGTGTCTAAAGACAGTTACAGTGTAATTGTATACACAAAATAAATAAATCTAAAAAGAAATACAGAAAGAGAGAGAGGGGGGAGGGAGAGGGAGAGTGAGGGAGAGAGGGAGGGAGGGAAGGAAGGAAGGAAGGAAGGAAGGAAGGAAGGAAGGAAGGAAGGAAGGGAAGAAATGGTGTATAGAGCTAGACAGAATTCTCAACAGTTCTACCTCAAGACCCAACTATAGCATTACTGGGCATATACCCAAAAGATAGTCCTCTATACTACAAAGACACATAATTTTTTTTTTTAGTCAGTTTTTTCAAAGTCACCATCAAGTTAAATAAGAAAGCAAAATATTTCATTTATAATAGCAACATTTCATTTCTAATAGAGAGTTATTATAAGTCTGAACTGGAAAGACCCTACCCACTTTACAAACTTCTGCTCACTTGATTTATAATAAAAAGTTTTAAAGTCAAATATTTTTAGAGACTGAAAAGCATGTTCTGCAGGGAATCTTCAAATATCTAGAATTCTTATTTCCAGAAACAATAAAACTAAATAACAACTACATTGTGAAGGATGATAATTGGTTATAGATGAATAAATCCAAATTTCTAAGGGTGGTTAGTAAATTGGCACATAGGATATTAAGAAATGCATAAAATACGGAGACATAGGGGTATATGGCATATAATAAATGGTTTACATCTTGAGTTATTTGAATTTTTAAAATAACATAAGACACATAATAAAAAGTATAATGTGAAGTGGAAAGAGCCTAAATTTCAAAAACATGTTAAAGAAAAATGTTAAAAATAAATTTATGAGATCTTTTTTAGACCAACCATGCAAAAACACAGGAGAAAGAAAGAGGAACTATATTCAAAGAACACCACTAAAGCATGAACAGTGAAAAGAAGGATCTAGATACATACATAAATACATTCAAATTGTTCACTGATTTTTTTAGGGCTGATTAACATGACAAATCTATGGTGTGTTAGAAGAGATTTGGAAACCTTGTATTTTTTTTATAATTTATTTATTTTTTTTCAAATCGTAATTCATTCACACAGGGGTTATAAACACAGAAAGGTAGGCTGTGGGGAAGAGGATGACACTAGAAACCTTGTATTCTTACACTATGTATTTGTGGGCAGTTTGACGAGAAGTTTTTTTAAGAATTATATATCCTAACCAAAAGACAAACGTTACTGCATGAAATTTAAAAAAATAAACGGAGATCTGATAGGATGCATGGGATTATTTCAGTCTTCTTTTATCAGTTGAGGGTTGCTTTGTGACAAAATATATGGTCGATTTTGGAGAAAATACCATGAGGTGCTGAGAAGAAAGTGTATTCTTTTGTTTTAGAGTGAAATGTTCTGTAGATGTCTGTTAAATCCATTTGGTTCATAACCTCTATTAGTTTCGCTGTGTCTCTGTTTAGCTTCCATTTCAAGGACCTGTTCATTGGTCAGAGTGGGGTGTTGAAGTCTCCCACTATTATTGTGTGGGGTTTAATGTGTTTTGAACTTTAGTACAGTTACTTTTATGAATGTGGGTGCTCTTGCATTTGGAACATAGATGTTCAGAATTAAGACTTTCTCTTGGTTGATTTCCCCTTGATGAATATGAAGTGGCCTTCCTCATCATGCTTGATAACTCTGTTGAAAGTTTGAATTAGGTTTTATCCTGGAATATTTTGGTTTCTCCATCTATGTTAATTGAGAATGTTGCTGGGTATTAATAGCCTGGGCTGGCGTTTGTGTTCTCTTAGAGTCTCCATGACCTCTGACCAGGCTCTTCTGGCCTTCATATTCTCTGTTGAGAAGTCTGGTATAATTTTGATAGGTCTACTTTTATAAGGTACTTGGCCCTTTTCCCTTTCAAATTTTAATATTCATTCTTTGTTCTGTGTATTTAGTGTTTTGATTATTATGTGACAAGAGGATTATCTTTTCTGGTCCCATTCATTTGGTGTTATATAGGCTTCTTATACCTTTATGGCCATCTCTTTCTTTAGGTTTAGGAAGATTACTTCTATGATTTTGTTGAAAACGTTGTCAGTTTGTTTGAGCTGGGAATCAACATTCTCCTCTATTTCAGTTATTCTTAGATTTGGTCTTTTCATTGTGTCCTGAGTTTCTTGAATGCGTTGGGTTAGATTTTTTTTTTTTTTTACATTTTGAATTTTCTTTGACAGTTGTGTCAATCTCTTCTACGGTGTCTTCTACACCTGAAATTCTCTCTTCTAACTCTTGTATTCTGTTAGTAATAATTACATCTGCAATTCCTGGCAATCTCCATCAAAATCTCAAAACAATTAAGAAAGAATGGAAACATGCAACTTCTGGAGGTAGGAGGTTGGAGGGACCCTTCAGATTGTATCAGAGACCTGGGAGGTGATATACTATCAGGACTCAAATGGAAGGACCTTAGATAATATGCCAGATAGTAGGAAGCATGAACTTGACTCCACCTCCAGCAGAAAGACAGGACATCCAATGAAGACAATCCAATGTGGGACTTGCTATCCCACAGTTCAAACTTTGACCCATAATTGTTACTGTCTGAAAGAACTACAGAGATAGAAATGGCGAGAAGCCTGAGGAAAAGATGGTCCAGTGACAGACCCAAAGTGGAATCCAGCTCAAGGGGATGTCCTAAAGTCTGATACTATTAGTGAGGCTATGGAGCACTCACAAAAAGGGACCTATTATGACTGTCCTCTGGAAGACCCAAAAGCAGAAAGAGTCAGATGCAGATGTTTGCACCCAACCAAAGGACAATCCATGATTGAGTCAGAATAACTGGTCACATTTAAGAACAATACAAGAGTCATTATAACTACTCTTTTTGATTTTCTGTTCAACAAGGTCTAAAAACTTGAGGCAAGGCAGCTTGTCCCATCAGGGGTATAGGTAAGCCAATACAGCTTCCCAGTCACCATTGTCAGGGCACTCAGCAAGCTCACAGGTCAGCATCATTCTTTGTCCTGGCATCAGCATGTCTCACCCTTAGCTCTGGCAGCTACCATGCTCCTTCAGCATCATGCAGAAAAACATAAACATGCCCTCTTCCACATATTTAATACTTGATCAGGATGATGCCTTATGCTGGAAAACTTATAAGCAAAGGAAATATTTCTAATATGATTGGAGGCAATTGTTATCTCCCAAACTAAAAAGTACTATAATAAATTAAATAGAACTTTATATCTATCACTGACTATGTGAAATTCCAAGCCCATTATGAAGTCAAATAAAAATCTATAAAAAATAAAACACCATGGCTAAACATTATTCATTCATTTATAGAAGAATTGGTTAGTATAAAAATAAGTAATATAATGATACTATCTGCTAATGTAACTATGGTTCAGAAATGGATGTTAAACTGGAGGAAAATTCTAGGATTTTATCTTTAAATGCAGAGATTATTTAATGAGCATAATACTCCTAAAGAACTGTGATATAGAAATGAATTTTCTTAATTTAGTATAAATATATACAAAACCTGACTTAATATTATTGCTTGAATATCCCCTAGACAAAGTATTTGATACCAAAGTGTTTATTTTTTTCTGAATTGCATAGTGAAAACTCTTGGGTAAAGGGTTCAAGTCTAAACAAAAAAAAAATACTTGTATACATGGTATGGATACTAGCAGCAAATTTATGCAATATTAAATAATTATGGTTTAAAATTAAATGAGTTTACATTTGACAATGAAATGCTAATAATGCTACTAGTTAGACTTCTGTGGAAACAACACCTAATTGTTTGACATCATTGTCATTTCTGACTTTGTTAAACTCTGCCTATATGCAAAAATTTTTTTATACTTATTCACATGTGAATACTTAACCGTTATAAATATTACATATCATGGAACAGAAAATCATCTCATGTGTTTAGTGTAACTAAACACCATTAGAGTAGCGGAACTAGGTATTTAGCAACAGCAACAACAAACAGTAAAACAGGTTCATTAAAAAATGACTGTATTCTGTATTTTCTTTATATGAGATAGACTAAAAAGATAAAATTTCAGAGCAGAGACAAGAATATGAGTCTTATATAGGTGTGGAGGCCTATTTGTTGGATGATTTTTGTGCTTCCTAAAGGGTCATCTGTCTAATAAACAGTGTGTATTATTGTTTTAGTTAGGGTTTCCATTGCTGTGAGGAGACACCAGGACCAAGGAAACTTTTATGAAGGACAATATTTACTTGTGTCTGGCTTACTGGTTCAGAGGTTCAGTCCATTATTATCAAAGCTAGAAGCATGATAGTTTTTAGGCAAAAATGGTGCTAGAAAAGGAGTTGGAGATCTGTACCTTGATCCACCTGCAAACAGGAGAAGTATGGTTCCCACATGGGTAAAAGGAGGGCCTTAAAGCCCACCTCCACAGGGAAACACCTTCTCTGACAAGGCCACACCTACTCCAAAAGGCCACACCTTCTAATAGTACCACTCCCTGAGCTAAGCATATTCAAACCAAACACCACAATAGTTTAAACAGTCTCCTTTTACTTTTGTATGCTGACATGATATGTTGTACTGCTATGAGCAAAAACTTGTTTATCTGTCCATAATTCTATCGAACAGATTCATCACCATGCATTATACAGGCAAGTTTTTTGCATCTTTAACAAGGCCCTGTTAATCCTCACTGTTATTACATTACTTTGTTTCTGAATCTTCTCAGCTATCTCACTATTGATTAGTGAGTGAGCTGGAGACTCTATTGATGTTATAACCATCGATTTCCATTTCTTCTAAGTATTGATGAGCTGTGAAAGTAAACTTTTTGCATATATAAAGAAATCAGACAATTTATTTTTCTTCTTTGGCATACAGAATACTTCAAACTCATCACCACTTAGCTAACTTCATGATGAATAAGACCACAGGTCAGAGATTTTGTTGTGAATATCCATTTACCTGTAGTCAATATGCTCTTTGCACAGGACAGAGCATTTCTGGTACAGTTCACATATATATGAACCTTCTACAAACTTGCCTCTGCTCATTGATGCTAGCAGTCTGTACACAAAAGTGTTTTTGTATTTACTATATTCATCTAAGGATCGCCTTGCTGCATTAATATATTCACATTTTGGGAAAAGCACATTGGATAATCACTACTTTTGATGACATTTCACTGTGAAATGTAAAGCTGTCAGATGAGAGTAAGAATATTAAAAGACTAAGAGTTAAGGAAAATAGACGTTCTTTACCAAAATCTAGCCAATATTATGGAGCTGTAAATTTATTTCAGTTGACTAATATCTGGCCTTGCTGTAATGATCCTCATACCTTCGGCTAAGAGCTCGGAATACAATAATGTTTGAACAAATGACATGAAGTTCAGTCACATAGGTTACAGTAAAGAACAAAAAGATGACTGAATCCATGCATATCATAATTGACTTGTTTTATACACTCTGATCTTTTGACCACTGTTGAATGGTGTCAGGTGGTAATGGAATCAATTTTCTACTCAGCATATCTCAGACTATGTCTCCAATGGAGATGTGACTGTTTGAAAACAGTTAAGAAGTTTATAATGACAGTATGCTGAGAGACTGGGGAAAGACACCACCATAAATGACTTGAGAATCTTCATTACTGACAACCAGTATTCAAATCATCCAATAATGGATGTGGGTATATGCTAATGCATATAACATCGATGTTTGTGGGATTTATTGTACATATCTTTAAATAACAATTCTATCTTTCAATAAATGTTTTCAGCTTGGTTGGAAGATTTCTGATTGACAAATCTTACAGTGAGAAAATCTTCCTAACTTTTAATTACTGGCCTATCACCAGGAATTGGCTTGTGATATCCCCTCAGGAAGTCCTGTGAAGAATCTGCAGATTCTTTATATTTTTCCATATATGTAGTTCCAGAGAACTGGAATGTGCTCCTGCAATCTCTCCCTTGACTGTTTATTACATTTATCTGAAGTGGTAGCAGAACAGACTTGGAACAGAGGACGAGTGCAGGCTGTTCTTGCTGAGGATGAGTAACTCCATCTATACCTTCTATCTACTTTGTGAGCATGCATGCGGGAGTCTATGTACCTATGCTCAGCATGTATCAAGTAAGCAGCTCTTTCTTGAATTCTCTTTCATGGGAAATCCTTTGTCTTTATTTTCTGCTAGTCTCTATTCTTACTCACACCCCAGGATGAGATAATACCAGTTTCAAACCAGGATACATATTGGTCCATGAAAGCACTGAGATTTCAAATCTTTATGATTCATTTATAAGATAATCTGCTGTGAGCTCGGGGCTGCACATACTTGTTTTTTACTGAGGGAAGAAATCATGATTACCCTGTACAATGAACTCGAGAATTCCTATTTATCAAAATCCAATTAAAGAAAATCAAGTCGAATAATGATAATCTATGATTCCACAGGACTAATGAAGTCCTGAACCAATTGAACTGATATTATTATATATTTGCTTATCAGAATATTTCATAGTCATTTTTATCAGCTACTTTATTGTATAAAAGTGAATGATATGATTCCTTACCTAAAAAGGAGAAAAAGGACACAAATCTTTCAGTATGCTGAGTGCCAACCAGGGATAGTTTTGTTCATGAGATCTGAATTCTAAATTATGTTCATATTCAGTCAGCTGTGCTTGCAAACCATATTCTTTGAAGCACTCAGTCCTCATTATAAATACAAAATGATGTTTTTCAAAACTATTTCATACTTGAAATAAAGTACCATGATTTAGCTAACAGAAAGATGTAATTGGTAGGAGTGTGATAAATATCTTGCTCTCTAATTCAGTGTATTCAAAGGTATCACTTTATTTAAGACATTACCACCCACTCTGCACTTTGAATGTATAGTAAGAGTTATTTGTTCCAAATGATACAAATCTACCTGGAGAAGTTGGAGAAAAACTGTGGAAAGAGTTTTCATGTCTTACAATATTTCTACAGACCTTCCTTCAAGTTCAAAAGCAGATAATCATATTGCCAGTAGGATGAGAACTCCTAGTAAAAGACCAAGATTCTATATGAAT
This sequence comes from Grammomys surdaster, assembly GCF_004785775.1. Classification (NCBI taxonomy): domain Eukaryota; kingdom Metazoa; phylum Chordata; class Mammalia; order Rodentia; family Muridae; genus Grammomys; species Grammomys surdaster. The sequence continues at coordinate 10,368,514 of NW_021604591.1, forward strand.
TCAAAAATTAAATTTTAATATAAAATATTCTGTTAAGCAAATGAATACTAATTTCGGTACAATTGATGCAACAAAATTAGTCTCATGGAGTCACAGGTTCCCATATGAATTGCAGAGAACACATTTAAGAATTGTCTGCATCATCTATTTTGAGAGATCTGAGACTGATGTCAACAAGCTGAATTTCTATGGCCCAATAACCTTGATGAATATAAAGAAGGAGAAGGAATGACTTAGAGCAACTACAGAGAGATGGTGAGTTTGAATAACAACAGGTGTTGCCTGCACACAGAGTGATTCAAGACGGTGTTTCAGGTCTCTGGATTAATATCTTTCTCCACTATGTCTAAGAAGAATTTGTCTTAGTACTCCATACAGCATATGTTTAAACTGGGTAACTCAATGCTCTACACAAGTGTGTACTATGAGGGACAGATACGGACATGGTAATGAAAAATATAATCAATGTGATGGTAGCATATAATCTCATGTACACAACCATATTGTTCCACCTTAACACTTGTGTTTATAGATATAGCTTACCCACACAATTTCTATTAATACTCAATAAGTATATGATGAATCATTTGGGTAGAATGAATTCATGGTATTAAAACAGACATTAAAATAGAACTTCAAGTCTCTGAAGAAAGAAATCGAAGAAGATCTCAGAAGATGGAAAGATCTTCCATGCTCATGGATTGGCAGAATTAACATAGAAAAATGGCCATCTTGCCAAAAGCAATCTACAGATTCAATGCAATCCGCATTAAAATCCCAACTCAATTCTTAACAGAGTTAGAAAGAGAAATTCTCAAATTCATTTGGAATAACAAAAATCCCAGGATAGCTAAAACTATTCTCAACAATGAAGGAACATCTGGAGGAATCACCATCCCTGACCTCAAGCTGTACTACAGAGCAATAGTGATAAAAACTACATGGTATTGGTACAGAGACAGGCAGGAAGATCAACGGAATAGAATTGAAGACCCAGAAATGAACCTACACACCTATGGTCACTTCATCTTTGACAAAGGAGCTAAAATTGTCCAGTGGAAAAAGGACAGCATTTTCAAAATGGTGCTACTTCAACTGGAGGACCATATGTAGAAGAATGCAAATTAATCCATTCTTATCTCCTTATACAAAGCTCAAGTCTAAGTGGATAAAGGACCTCCACATAAAACCAGATACACTGAAACTAATAGAAGAGAAGATGGGGAAGAAACTCGAATACTTGGGCACAGGGGAAAAGCACCTGAACAGAACACCAATGACTTATGCTCTAAGATCAAGAATTGACAAATGGGACTTCATAAAATTGCAAAGTTTCTGTAAGGCAAAGGAAACTGTCAATAGGACAAAATGGCAACCAACAGATTGGGAAAAGATCCTTACCAATCCCATATCCAATAGAGGGCTAATAACCAATATATACAAAGAACTCAAGAAAGTAGACTCCAGAAAACCAAATAACCCTGTTAAAAAGTGGAATATAGGGGTAAACAAAGAAATCTCAACTGAGGAAACTCGAAGAGCCTAGAGGCATCTAAAGAAATGTTAAGCATTCTTAGTCATCAGGGAAATGCAAGTCAAAACAATCCTGCGATTTCACCTCACACCAGTCAGAATGGCTACGATCAAAAATTCAGGTGATAGTAGATGCTGGCAAGAATGTGGAGAAAGAGGAACACTCCTCTATTGCTGATGGGATTTCAAGATGGTGCAACCACTTTGGAAATCAGTCTGGCAGTTCCTCAGAAAATTGGACATAGCATTACCTAAGGACCCAGCTATACCACTCCTGGTCATATACCCAGAAGATGCTACAACATATAACAAGGGCATATGCTCCACTATGTTTATAGCAGCCTTATTTATAATAGTCAGAAGCTGGAAAGAACCAAGATGTTCTTCAACAGAGGAATATATACGAAAAATGTGACACATTTATACAATGAAGTATTACTCAGCTATTAAAAACAATGAATTCGAGGCAATTATCAATGTAAGGAGACCTTCACACTATTCCAAGGATATAAGGAGAAAGGCCTGTATGGGGAACTTGACAATGAAGCTACAGTGAAGAAAATATAATCAAGTGAACAACGCTTAAACATCTCTACCTTGTTGTGTGTCAAGAAAGCATGCTAAAGACTATTTCCTTGTCCTTGGCCAATGTGAGATTCCTGTCAAGCAGCACCAAAATATCTCCATATCCCCCCTTTTTTTCATAAACAAGACTGAGTCTGACAAGCCCTCAGAAACAGGGATCATGAGACTTTGTTTATTGCCTTGCTTGCTCTTTGTGTTTATTGTCTTGCTTGTTCCTTGACTGTTTGCATCTATTGTATTGCTAATTCCTCAACCTAGAACTGACCTTAATACTTGCATGTAGTTAAAATGATATAAAAACAAAAAACAAACAAAAAGAAGTATGAAAATTAAAAAAAAAATGATATTGGAAAAAAAAAAGAAACACGCTGTAATGAATTCCATTCAAGAAAATCATAGTGGCTAGTACAGAGGTAGATGAAAGAGACATCTAAATGTGAGTCAATGTGAAGCTTTGTGCTAGATTTGCAGGACCTTAAATCAGAAATCTGAGGCTTAACATTGGAGAGATCCTTGGAGGAAAAAAATAGATGTACAATTTACTACTGATATTAGCTAATTTTAGGATAAGGACAATCAATTCATTAACTCAAGTGTAATTTAAATTGCCTGGCTCAATCATTAGGGAATTATTGTTAATGTAAAGCTTCATTGCATATCATTAGCAAATTGTTGCATCTAAATATAGGACTTTATTATTTACAGTATTTTGCTAAAATTATTTTATTTCAAGGGAATTATTGTACAGTGTTACTATTCAAGGCACAAGTATACCACAGAGCCATTACTGTCAAGAGAAAAATGGACACAATTATCCATTTATAATTTTTATGTGAATAAAATATCGTATTTATATGTTCTGGAGAGTTTTCAAGGGAGAAATGAAAGCAAAAATGAATAGGTTTTCATAAAGTCAGAAAGGTGAAGATCATGACCCTTTTTTTTTACTCATCCTCCTTACAAAGGCCCTACGGATATGATCACGTTCTGTCTTTTCTTAGGAATTGTGGTTAACACCAATGTTTATTTCACAATCAGGAAAGAGGTTCTGAACTTACCAGAAGCCCTCATCTGACTTGCATTTTTGTTAAGAGTAGTGGTATACTGGTATACTGAAGCGGACTAAATACTGAAGTCAATGAAGAAAACATGAGATGTAGATAGAATGCTCAATAAAGCTATAAAAATAATTTGTTAACCAGTGACACCAATACAGAGCATGTTGGGCAGTCACTGGTCAAAAAAAAAATATCAAAATAAATTTTACTTTATCTACAAAGGATACTACTTGCTTTTTTTTCCATATTTATTAAATATACTAATTATGCCCACGTAATCACTCATTATGACTTAGAAAGTAATGCAATAAAAATCAAGTAAATATCTATAGCAAAATAATGGGCTCTAATTTTTCTACAAAGAAAGCTTCATAAATGTGAAATACCATAGGTAAATTGTTTCACAGCCTAAAAAACATAGGGAGCTTAGGAGTAATTGTCCCAAATATAAACATGCTAATTTATCAAAGTTTAATTTTTTGTACATTTCTTGGGTTTTAAAAATTGTAATTGATCATGATTATTGAGTATAAATATTCAGTTGCAAAGCACTATGTAGTCATTGCTTTGTATATAAAAAGGTATCTGAAGATAAGTTAGCATGAAGCCACAGAAAACACTGCACCACTACTCTAAAGGCCTTTGCACAGCACCAAGCTTATTTACTGCTGATTGTAGAATGAACACAGGAATATAAGAATGCATATTGAGGCAAATCTTTAAAAATTTATTGTTAGGCTGACAAGTTGGCTCAGCAGATAAAAATCAAAAACAAATCAAAACAACAACTACAATAATAATAATAAGAAAATACTTGTTAGGAAAGTCTGAAACATGGGTTTGATTGCCTGAACACTTAGTAGAAGATATTTAACTCCCAAAATCTGTCCAGTGACCTCCGCAGGAACCCTATTGCATGACACACTTATACTCACATGGCATACAAACTAAAATAGAATGAAAATTTTATTTTTATTTCTATTGGTATGTTGTTGAATATATGAGTAGAAAACAATACCTTCTAAAACTATTTGGGCATTTGTTAGATATTAAAACATTAAAAAGAGAATATCACCTGGGAGGCAACACAAAATAATAAAATAGCATTTCTCCTAAACTTGAATGAGTATTAACAGAGATAGTGATAGGAGAATAGAAAAAGTAACGATGTCTGCATACACGAGTGTGTGTGTGTGTGTGTGTGTGTGTGTGTTTGTGTGTGTGTAGGCTTATGTGTTTACAACTAAGAGAAAAGAAAGGCAATGAAAGGTTAGAAATACAAGAAATAAATACAAGAAATAACTTTTGTACTCCCCCAAATGTACAAATTGAAAACTCTTTTAAGAATAATAAAACTTTCTATTACTTTTAAAAATCATATGCCTCTAACAATTCAGATTGTTATGTTCCTCCGGATCCAACATATTCCGTTTCCAGCCATCAAAGCTTGTAACTGTACTCTAATGCTTACTTGGGGCCCCCAAATTAGTTTGTAGGAGAGGGACTGCATGTAGCTTCTGAGAACCTGTCCCCAGTTAATTCTGATTAGCCAGTAGCTGGTGAAACAAAAGAGAGGTAGGATTTAAGGTTCCAAGGCTTGGAACCACTAGAATACAGAAAGGGACTGGGGAGCTGCCATGCCTTCAAGGGTACAGGAGAGAGAACCACCATGTAAAATGGACAAGAAAATGTGGCCCAAAGGGCTTCTCAATTGGGTTAAGAGCACCCAAGATGGAACATAAAAATTAGTAAGTAGTAACTCAGAGTTATCAGGGGGAGGTAGATTCTAACAACAGGGAGGTTAGGCAGTTGCCCAGCTCTTGTGCTTTGTGAGGAATGTTAAAATACAAAGGCTGTGTTTATCTTCCATTCGGGAACATAAACCATTGAGGCAGGTAGTAACCCCAAGCCAGGATATTTTTATGAAATGATTACTACAACAATTCAGGAAATTTTATGATCCTTAAGATGTGTTGGCCACATACTACACCTGTATATAAGACCTTCCCTGGAATGTGGTTGATTTACCCAGAGATATTCTATTGGACAATAGCTTCTTAGTTATGGGTGGGACTCCATGTCTACTTCCCCCTTTCAGAGTTGGAATTGTCACTGACTTGAATGTGTGCAGTTCTTGCACATTCGGGTATATTCTCTGTGAGTTTATATTTTGTATTTCTGTTTTAATTTTTCTTATTTGAGAGAGAGAAAGAAAGAGAGAAAGAGAGAAAGAGAGACAGATGGAGAGGGAGAGAGAAAGAATTGATGAAGTTGAGGATTACGAATGTAAGAGGAATCTATCAAGTTATATATTGATAAAGCACCAAAGAGCAAAGCATATGTGGACAACAACACTGAATGGGGGAAATGGCATTCATGGACGAAAATCCAAAATCTCATTCTTGATGTATAATAAACCACATTTTAATTGTATTTAATGGCTTGTGAAAAAAATCAGGAACATTCCCAAAAAAGACTGAAGGAATGGACTCTGTGGAATAACAAGGAGACAAAGGTCCAGGTAATGGTTTCCAGAGGTTTCTGAGGCAATAAGTAGTTATAGAATCTAAAATGGTTCATTTTTTGAAGATTACCCTCCCGATCATGTTAGATAGATAGAAACTGAATTTGATATTCTAAAACTTTAAAATTGACCATCTGGGAATTATGAAAACCTAAAAAACAGCCGAAGTAGACAGAAAGCTGATGAAGAGAAATAGAACTTATATTTAATATTAATAAAATGTGGACCAACTGACTTGTGCAGTTCTTAGCCTTGGCCAGAGAAGCTTCCTTTTCTAGTGTAAAGATGTTAATATGGAGACTCCTAAGAATTCCAAGTACTGATAAAAAATGACTATAGGTGCTTAGCTGTAGATGTGCAATTTATATTAACTACTCTCCATTCAGAGGTCACGAATATTGTGCATGGGTGGCAAAATGTCTGAAGAGCTGGAGGATGGGGAGTAGAGCTGTGAAACTCTGTCTTCTAGACATGTCATGGCTGATTCATACATCAATCATCAATTCTCAGAACATATATTGCCTGAATAAGAATTGCATGAGACCAACAGGGTTTCATGCATATATGGAGGATGGTCCTCTGGGACCTAAACCTTCACTGAAGAGTAATTGGAAGTTGTTGATAGCTGCTGAGGATGGAGAGTCTCATTTTCTTAGGATAATGCATATGTCATAGTTTACTTATTTGAGGGCGATGACCCCAAATACGATGGAATATGGTCAGGACTCAGAACTTAAGAGGGTTGTTAACAAGTGTCATTACAAGAAGACATGAAATCAGGAATGAGATTGTGTCTGGGTTCTAAGAGGAGTTGAAAGACAGTAATGGGGGTGAATAAATAAACATAAATTATGTACTTGATGGTTTCCAAAGGATAAATACAAACATAATATTACAAGAAAAAACAACACAAAGTATAAAGCAAATATAAATATTTGGGAATCACTTAATATCTGGCTTGATATATTTTGGTTGTGTGTACTCTTTGTGTGTGTGTGTCTATATATATATGTGCTCACTTTGTAGCTCACCATGAACTCTAGATTCTAGACAGAACTCCCGCCTAAATCTCTTAACAATGATGTTTCATATATGAGCCACCATGCATAAATTTTGGTAAGTACAGTTTCTCAGTTTACAATGTTCAATATATTTTTTACTTCATCGGATATATGAGACATATTAAATACCCTGATAGTTTTTAGAAAAATCCCAGCCTTGTCTTTCAATATAATTCTCCAAGAATTAGTGAGTAGTTAATTTAGTTATTGAATCTTACTCTAAAATCTCAATTGCAGTGGGGTCTGGGGAAATAAATCAGAATAATATGTATCTACATTATAGAAAAAAGTAATATTTGTCAATATTGATTATTGATTGAGAAAAGAAACAATTCCAGATACATAAATTTATTTTGTAAAAGAATTTATTTAATAATTTTAGCTACCTTTTAGATTATGATGGAATTACATAATTTTTGTCTTCCCTTTCCTGTGTCTAGGCTTTCCTATATACTCTTTCTTCCTCTCTTTAAAAGTCATAGATCCTTCTTTTTTATTAATTGTTGATAAACATTGAGAAGACTGAGCCAGCCTGACTCCATAACAGACTTCAAATTGGCAGTTCAGGAGGCTAGGCTTAAGTTTCTGTTTCTCAGAACTGGGCAAGTTTGGGCAAGTCAGTTACTGGAAAAAACACAGCCTGAAATCAAGTATCCAATCAGAAGATGCCCTGTCTCCTGGCCTGAGGGAAGAGTAATAAATCAGCAACAGTTTCTAGCCCATTCTTCCAGCCTCCCCCCTCATCCCCCCCCAACACACATGCATACCAGGTCTGGGTCTGGAATGCCCCCAGAAGCCTAGCCAATTTCAGAGAGACCAATAAAGATAAAGGTCACGTATTCTTCCCTGGAACTCCCCTATCTGCTTTAAATTGAGCCTGCAAGCTCACTTGGTCATGTTCATTTTAAAAATTGTAGACCCCTCCATTCTGGACTTCTGCAGGATAAAACAATCTGCTTTTGTATACTATTTGTGTCTGATGAGTCACTGATAAATCAGTGACTCATGGACCCATATATATATATATATCTCAAGGACATATTCATTCATAAAAGTTATTATAGCAAAATGTAGTTCCAGCTCATGGCTTATTTGCTTTATATATGAAGATATGCATTTATGTTTTTACTTATACTTAAGTAAGTTGGACTTGAGAGGATGAATACAGTAAAGTGTGTGTTGAGTTCTACAGTCTATAGAAAGTGTTAATTCTGATATTTCCCAGTCAAGAGATTTTAAATTCATAGAATTTCACATAACTGCTAAACTTGTCATGGGATTCTTTATTGAGATATCTGATGCGTTTATGAAAAGACAACCCATTGAGGCATTCCTTACATCACTTAAAAACAGTGAAAACTAGCAGAAAGAAGACTCACTTGGGTACAATATGTCTTAGTTATGAAATATCAGAAATACACAGCTAGATTAGTGTGTTACTAGCTGACAAAAAGAAACTTTTTTAGGTATGTGCTTAACAATGACATTTTTTACAAGTCACACTCATTTGCTCAAAAGCATATGGAGTTGATTTTCACTGACTGACCTAGGAACATAATTGAATGATCTTTGAAGAACATTACTGTTTTATATGTAACTATATATATGCATATATATACATATATGTACACATATGCATATATACAATACATGCAAAGAGATATTATACATATACATTATACACGTACATACATACATATATATAGTTATATATTCTTAGGCATAATACTGTATGTCATGGAACATTGCTAATCTTACATAAAATATATTATATATAATAAAATATAATTTTGATTAGGTTTTATATGAAATAAGTGAAATATGTAGTAGAAGACACATACAAATATTCAGGATTAAGTAGAATCTATTAATAAGCAGTCTTTATAGTGTATAATAACACAATGATATATCGTAAATAGTATAGTGAAGAGTGTATATAAGTAGGCATATTTATGTTGAGTGACAACATATTATAATATGGTATCAATAGATTTTAAATTACAATGAATTGCTTTGGTATTTTTTAATGAGAATGCCCTCCGTAGGCTCATAATTTGAATGCTTAGTTTCCAGTTATTTACTGTTTACAGAGAGTATTTGGAAGAGTGGTCTTGTTGGAGGAGGTGTGTCATTGGATGTCTGCTTTTGTGAGAGTAAAAATTAAAACAACTCAGCAGAGACCACCAACAACTTGGCAAAGACCGCCGGATGGCTTGCTTAGCTTGCTGAGAATAGCCATAATAAAAATATAAGCCCCTCTAGGGACAAGGTGACCAAAAATGTAGAAACAACCAAAGACATATCTTGACCAGTCTAAACATGCCCAGGCGAGTAATGGGCCATCTGGTGTTTATCCTAGAAGGTCTGAGATTTCATGGTTAAAAATAGTGGGCCATCCAGCCTGTCAAAATGATTGCTTATGCAAAAGTGCTGATGTTTGAAATATCCAATTATATGTAACCGCGCCAGAATTTCCCGCTTTTCCCTTCCCCCTTGTGCCTCCCCCTATAAAAGTTCTAAACTTCCTGGGGTCTTCGTCGATTCTCTCCCCTGCATGGGATGAGTTTTGATCCGAGGGCCAGTAAACTGCCTTTTGCCATTTGCATCAAGTCAGTCTCTCATGTCTCTTTGGGTGCGCGCTGATTGGGACTTGAGTTGGGTGTCCTCTTCGGGGGTCCTTACACTTTGATGTTTCAAAAACTGAGGCCAGTGCTACCTTCTCTCTCACTTTCTTCCTCCATCTTGCTGATAAAGTTTAAGCTCTCAACGTCTGTTCCAGTGCTGTGTCTGTCTCTGGCATGTTCCTACTGTGATGGTCATGGTTTCACCCTCTGAAATTATAAGCAAACCTATAGTTAAACACCTTCCTCCTAAGTTGCTATTGTCATGCTGTTTCTTTATAGCAAGAAAAGAGAAACTAAGATTGTAGGAAGCAAAGCTTAGAGTAAGCATCAGAGAAACCAGGATTGTTAATTAAGTTGGCCTACCTTCTCCAATGGAAAGAAATGAATGGTCACCTTGAATACTGAGGTCAAATGGTCTAGCAACATGGTAGTCCTTTGCTATCTTATTAGGAGCTGGCCTCCACTGAATTTCTTCCCTAATCCTAAGAATTGTTTAGGCCTTAATTCTAGGCCTTATCTCTCAGTGAATACAACTCATCTTTGTGAAAGAAGCACCATGTACTTTGAATCGTCTATCAATATCATCTATTCTTATGCTTATTATATAATCTTCCTTTTTAAACCCCACTTCTGTTTCCCACTTCAACAGAACTCATTCTTATGATCAAGTACTTTACTATAGTGAGGTAATTTGCAATGGAATTTTGACACAGATATCATTAAAACTTTATTATGATAACTGTTACTTGTAGGCTTTTCCCTCCAAATTTCTACTGTTTTAAAATATGTAAGACAATTAAACAAAGGGATTAGACTCTGGACAAGTTTCGATTTAGTCTGAATCACCAGGCCTGGCTACCTCCAGTTTTCATTCTCACCTCATGGAAGTTCATTTTTTTTGTTGTTGACTTGATACCTGCACAGATACCCTCCATATAAAACAACTCAATTGTTTTCCTTGTATGTTTTCATCTCCTCCAGTATACATAAAATTAAATGGTGCCAACAAAAGATAAAAATATTACTGAAACTACCAATATATTTTAAAAACAGCATAACAATTTGGATTATACCAGACAACATATATATCTCTAAATAAACACAAATATACTTGTGTCTTTTAAAATTTATTTCTTCATTGAGATTATATTGCTTTAATATGTAAGCTGACATTTTCTTTACAGCCTGTTTTAACTCTATAAATAAGACTGGTATATGCATAAACGGCTAATTAAGGACATTGTCAGTTTGCAGAGATAATTTGAATAAACAAGAGTATGTCTGTTGTGTTTTAAAATCTTTTATTTATTCTTTGAAGTTTTTATATACCTATATACCACATTTTGATCACTAGAGAAAATGGATGGGGATCAATGGAGGATGAATATGATCGAAATACGTTGTATGTCATTATTTTTAAATAAGCACAACAACACGCTGAAATAGTATTAAAAATCTGGTGGAATAGTTACAACCAATAGTGGCAACCATAGTTTCAGCTATATTCTTTACTCTGATAGGCATGCGTTAAGTGAGCATGGAGCTCATGGTAATATAAATACATGCTAAGATTTTATTTCTGGTAGCACACTGATATTATGTAACTCTTGTATATGCAAAAACAGAAAAAAATAAAATAGAACTTAAAACTTCACAAAATTCAGGAGAAAATGTGCAGTAACATACCAAAAATATGATCCACATCATTGAATCAACATTAATATTCCAGATAAATTGGACAACATTTCTGATGTTTTGTGGATCTGGGAAAATTCCAGCCTCTCTAAAACTATTGGGAGCTATAAATAAGATGTGTATTGCTGTAATTCATCCAGATTGGCTTCTTATGTAACAATGAATAGATATTGCTGACATTCTATGATATAATTCAACAATCTATTGAATTTTAATAAGGCAAAGATGTCATTTGTAGCCTGTTCAAATGACACCATGTAAATCAATATGTAGTATCATATAAAAATCATACTCTATTGATGCATATTGATAACAACAGCTGTTTGACAATAAAGGATTAAAAGTGCATTAGCTTTGGACAAAGAGCAAGTCCCAAATAATATTTAAAAGTGTCATTTTTATATACTTGAAAATAAAAACTACAGGCAGCACCACTTTTGAATTTACATGTTTCAGGAACATGGGTAATTTCAGATAACACTAGTTCTCCACAAGCTAATGGACCAGTCACCGTGATATATAAACTACATGTGTTTGAAAAAAGCCATAACTCTTCGTATCACAGACCAACTCAAAGTAGGTTGATGATAATAAATGTGAATAATTATTCATATCAGTTTTTTCTTTTTGATGCCTTTCCGAACAGTGCTGAGTCGGAACATCTGTAATTTGTTGCACATGCTAAGAACAAAGCATGCAATTGTGTTCTCCTTTGTCCATTGTACATAGTTCCTATGACATCTTTTAAGGACAAAAACACATTGGGAAAGAAAATATAGCAAATTAAGAAAAAATGAAAGTGCTAGAGGGAAAGAAAATCGAAGGGATAGAAATGAGAATGTTGGCTCAAACAATATTCGGGCATTATGCAGCAGGAGAAAAGGATAAAGTTCAACTCTAAATGCAGATGTATAGGATTTGAAGAGAGGAAAGGAAAGGGGAAGAGGAAATAATTATATTTTAAATTTCAAAATTCAATGAAATGTAAAATGTCTCAAAGAAAGTACTAATTATTAAATGGAAAGGATAAAAAAGTTTTGCTGCATGATGTTGAAATGGATGTACGTAAGTATAGCTGAATAAGGATAAATATTACAACTGTCAAGAGCAGCCAAGCACAGAAACTATCAGAAGACATTTTTCCCACCTAGAGAAGGTACTTGAACATCTTTATAACTTATATAAGATGTAAAATGCTATTCAAATCACCCAACACTGAGTTTGTTGAATGTTTCCAGCAAATACTTATTAAAGTACCAAGCTTATTAATATGTTATCCTCATATGTTATATTCCTTTTTTTTCTGGTTTCTCGAGACACAGTTTCTCTGTGTAGCCCTGGCTGTCCTGTAACTCACCCTGTAGACCAGGCTGGCCTCAAACTCAAAAGTCTGCCTGCCTCTGCCTCCCAAATGCTGGGATTAAAGGCGTGCGCCACCACTGCCCGGTGTTGTATTCCTAAATAGTAAGAATTTCATAGTTAAAAGATAAAAAATAATCATATGGTTGCATATAAATATTCCTCTATCTCTGTGTGATTTTGAGTGACATTTTTCCAAGTTATGTGTGTGTGTGTGTGTGTGTGTGTGTGTGTGCACGCACGCACACACGTGTCTGGGTACTTTGCCTGCATGTATGTGTATAAAGTAAATTCATACCTGGTGCATCGAAGGTCAGGTCAGAGGAGGATACCCAATTCTCTGGAATTGGAATGGCAGACAGTTGTAAGCCATTATGTGAGTGCCTAGAACTGAACCTGGAACTTCTGGAAGAGCAATTTCTGAGCTATCTTTCAAGCTCAATTCTCAGGGATTTTTTTTGTGTTATGATACTTTTCCAGTTAATAGTTGGTTATAAATGATGAAAACATTCAAAATTGTCCTTGAAATAGTGAGACTCTGAAAATGAATGAATGAGTGACTATATGAATGAATGAATGAATGAATGAATGAATGAATGAATGAATAAATAAATAAGCAAGCTGGTTTAAAGTTCTAGATACTAGAGAATTCAGAGTTTCAGGAAACAATTTTCTTCCAGTAGTCATGAGAAAATTTAATCCTAAATTTGGGTATTTTGAATCTTTTCAACTCCTATAGTTATCAAATGGGTAAATCAAGACAAGACATCAAATATGATTCTTATTTTTAACCAAATGTTATCATGGAGGTTAAAAAGGTAGAATTACAGGCTATCTTTTGTGTAGGTACATAGATATTTTCCCTTAATGTTTTGATAGTTAGACTTTGAAAGCTTCACATTTCAGGTGTCTACGAGCCCTCTGTAACCCAGAAGCCTGGGTGAACAAGGCAGATAGTGACTGGTCTTACAGCCTATGGGTCTTTCATTGCATGTGCTAATATGAAGAATTTGTTTCACATTACTCCAACCCATAAATACCAGTTTTAAACAATTGAAATAAGTAACTCTTATATATATGTCCCGTGGTTTTATTGACTTTGCAGCCTATATGTTGGGATGACACCTTTCCTCTGGCATGAGTATCTGCTTCCACTCTTCCTTCTTGGGCTTTGTCTGATACCTAGGCTCAGATGACATAGCACAGTGGTATATAACTTGTTTTTAGCTTGTTGAATGACTTTCAAAGCATAGGAAGATATGAGGATAAAATTTATGTGACTTTTAAATTATAACTTAAAGAATATGTTACCCAAATCTCAAGGTTTTCAAAAGAGATTCAGAGGTTATTTGACTGAAGTGAGAGTTTTTGAGATTTGGATAAAGGTAAACACAAACAATTTGAATGAGGATTATTTTAATGATCTTTAGAAAGCTAAAAAGTAATTGACAAGTTGTCTTTGTCAATGTTACAATGCTGTGAAGAGGCACTATCTTTCTTATGAGAGAACACATTTAACTGAGGGCTTGCTGACAGTTTTAGGGGCTTAGTTCCTTATCATCATGGTGGGGAACATGGCAAGCAAGCAGGTATACATGTTGCTGGAGGAGTAGTGGAACACTCTATATCCCGATCCATTGGCAGCAGGAAGAAAAAGAGTCTGAGCCTGGTATGGGATTTTGTAGCCTCAAATCCCACACATAGTGATGTGTTTCCTCCTAGAAGGCTACCCTCCTAATCCTTTAAATATTGACAAAGAGGTCCACTCCCTGGTAGTTAAGTATTCAAGTAAATGAGTCTCTCTGATCCAATCTTATTTAACCACCACACAAGTAAATGTCAAATTTAAATAATATGAAAAAGGTATTAATTTTTATTGGAATTTGAATTTAGAATATGGACTTGAGAGTTGAGAATGGTTATGTTTGTAATGTCCCTCAAATGGTCAAAGAGGATCCCAAAGTATACCAATTTTTGTAACCGATAGTAATAAACCCAAACAAAAGACAGACCTGTTAATTATATTGTTCTGTTGGAACAGTTTAATCAGCTGACTCAGTTATATTCAAAGGACTGATATAATCTTCTTATAAAAACAACAAATGGGGATTCCTACATACTGAGAAAAATTCAGTTATCTGTGATCTATCATTTTTATAATAGCCTAAGTAGACAAAACAAATAGTAGTCCCAGGGACAGATGCATGATTTTGTGGGTTGAGCTGAAAATAAAAAGTGTGCTAAAAAGAGGAACTATAAATACTGTTTCCTTTTCTGAAAATCTTTGTTGTATATTTTACACTAAGATTCAAAAAGAGTACAAATACAAAATATTTTTTTAGTCAACTATACATTAATATATCCAATTTTAAAACTTACTTTTTTTTACCCTTTTCTCCTGGGTATGGGAATGTCTGAGGTTCCCAAAGTTCTGGCACAAAATCAGATCCAGTACACACTAATAACCAGGTAATTGGCTACCCTCCACAAAATGCTTTACTACCATCCCTTTCTGACCATACATGATGAAGTTAATCTTTCTTTTTCTGCTCTTGTCACCTCAACTCATGGAAGATAGGTTTGTCTTTGTTCTTCTCAGTATCTAGACTTGTGTTGCTTCAGATGCAGAATTTATTGAGGCAATTATCCAAATGCTGTGGAATACTGTATTTGGGTAGGGGTAATGATACCCTACTCTGCCTACTCCAAACATTGTAAGGTGTGCAGTACCTCTAATCCCATGTCTCTTTTTGTCTTTGTTCAGGTCTCTAGGAAGAGTGATGAATCATGATGTAATGTCTTCTCATGAAAACATGATCTAATTTGTTTCAGCAAGAGAATTGTTACTGGCTTGTGGAAATGTGAGGAAAAAGATTAGACTTGGCCAGCTATGACTCTAAGTAGCTGGGAAGTAGTGGTTGGCTGTCTGTACTGGGGGCATAGAGAGGTGATAGGCAATGAATGTGGCAAGACCATAAACTAATTCATCAGAGTCCTATTAGACTGCACCTAAAACTCCAATTAAGAAATCAAATCATTCATAATTTCTGTATAATATTAACATTAATATTTTGAGAAGAAGCCTGTTCTGCTGCACTTGTGCAAAATGCAAAAATTTTTACATGCATTTCTTCTTAGAGGTGCTCTGATTACAGAAGCAACTCTAAGATGCTGCACAGTATCAATTTGGTTTTCCATTTTCCAGAGTATTTTATAGGTGACTGGTCTACAAGGACTTTATTGCAGATGTCATTTCAAAATCTTCAATTATAATTTTCTCCATTCTTTTGATTGTGTCATTTCTTCTTTTAAGTTTGTGGTTTTAACATTAATGGTCAAAATTGTTTAACTATTGATTTTAATATATCTGTTTCTAAAGGTGTTGCATTCTGAAAGTAAATCAATCTTCTTTCAGTTAATACTGATTTCTTCCAGAAGAAAATTTTATATATATTTCAAATAACCTCTAGATACTTCAAATATGACAGTGACCACATCCAAAAGCCCCATGATTTAATAGCTGAAGTTCATACAAATATCTTATTCTTTAAAGAAACTATGGCTTCTGTAGCAGCCTATCTTCCCACTACATTCATATAAAGCTTGGTGATTGTACTGTATGAGAGGTAGGCAGAGTGAGGAGTTTGGAGGAGGAAGAAGGAAGGAAGAGGAGGAGTTAGGAGGAGAGAGGAGGTATGTAGCAGTCATGGAGAACTATGGATGCATCAAGAACAGTCCTGGGTAACAATTTTTATCTAAGGTTAGGTATTGAGTAACAACTCTAATTGTGTGGCAATCTTGTCAATTGAGCATTTCCAAATACATAAATATTGGATAATATTTAAGCACTAAGAGTCTCATTTCCACCCAGTACCACAAAGATGGTGGGTATTATCATGGGCACAATCAACACTGTAGACAGCTTGGTGGGTTGGCAGAGCCAACTACCAGAATGGCATCCCATTTGCGCTAGGGCTGGTGTTTCAAGCTATCCGTTGCTGTGGTCCAGAGCTGGCGCCACCGGAAAATGGCGGCTGTCTGGTAACAGCCTGGACCGGGTGCCTATTTTAAATGTGTATATGCCCAATGCCTCTTTATGAAATACAACTTGTATTCTATAGAATGTCTTATATGTCCTATGATTCATGAACCATTATGTAGTAAACAATTGGTACTCATATTTTAATTGTGAATCATTTGTTTAGATTATTAAACATTTTGATATATGAGACCTAAAGTAAGTGTATTCAAAAGACTTAAGTTTGCTCTAATGTATCACAGTTCTTTGTTTTACAATGACTATAGAATCTTAAGTTCTGCCTTAGATAAATGAGAAAATTTTTTCTCTGTGGAAAAAAAAGGGCAGAAAGAACATTAGGATTTGAGGAGCTTGGTACCCTTTATCATCTGTTTCTTCTGACAAGCTATGGGTCCTGCTCCTGTGAGTTCTTCTGAACAACATTTTTAGTTGATATTTTTCACTCTGAGAGCATTCTTTGTTTCCTTTATGAGCCAGAAAATGTTATGTATCCATTTGACTAAATGGCACTCTCGAAGGTTGTGGAGCCCCAAATGCAGAATGTATAAATGTTTGCTTATATTCTTAAATCTTTCTATTTGGTCAATTGAGCAGCCTAGTCTCTACTTGAGGGTAATAGAGTCTCAGTGGTCAAGAGTGCCTCTTACAATTGCTAAACAAGCCAGGGTATTCTCATCACTCCTCACTGCATTGCCTTCCTCTAGAATCAATCAACTACTACTTTGATTTTAATTCATCAACTAGCTAAAAAACCTCTTAATGATATGTGATAGTTCTCATAAAAATGTTCAAAAAGATTAATTATAATATTATCATTCTGTGTCATAAAACTGGATATTTAAAAGTAGAAGTAACAATGTAATTCAGCCAAGTTATTCAGTTTATGTTCCCATTCGTTATTAAATGCCCTTTTCTTAAGAGGAGTAATTGCTACGTTTTTTGTTGCTGATTCAAGTCTCCTTAAAACCCACCATCACAGTGAAACATTATTTAATTAAGTCCATCTGACCTTGACCATGTCTGTGCATTACTTCACTTCTTGTAATTTTAGCTTTTTCATTTAAAATGCTTTGAATTCACTTGTGCCATATTTAATATCATCTAATACTACATTATTTGGCATATAACACACATAATTTGGATCTCATTTATCATAGGTCTCATACTATAAAGTTTATATAAATTATTCCCATCACCATATCAAATTAGTGGCATTGTAACTTAAGAAAATTTGTTCTTAGACAGTATATTCCTATAACTACCAAAAAACTTTTTTCTTTTAAATTCTTTTTTAAATTAATCATTCCATTCATTTACATCTCAAATGATATTCCACTTCCTGATTACCCCTTCACCAACTCCCTATCCTATGATATCTCACTTCCAGTTTACCCTTCCACCAACCCCCCCAACCCACATCTGCCCTCCACCTCCCTTTTGCCTGTATGAGAGTGACCCGCATCGACCCACACTCCCCTGCCCCACCACTCCAGCATCCCCCTATGCTGATTTATTAAACCTCCCCAGGACCAAGGACCTCCGCTCCCTTTGCTGTCAGGCAAGACCATCCTTTGTTACATTTGTATCTGGAGCCATTGATCCTTCCAGGTACACTCCTTGATTGGTGGTCTAGACTTGGGGAGAACTGGGTATTCAGGCCAGCCTGTGTTGTTTTTACAATGGGGTTGCAATATCCCTCCGCTCCTCTAGTCTCTCTGCCAGCTTGCCCACCAGGTTCCCTGAGCTCAGTATGATGGTTGGCTCCAAGCATCCACATCTGCATTGATCAGTTGCTGGCCAGACCTCCCCAATAACCACCTCACGAGGTTCCTGTCAGCAAATGTCTCTTGACCGCAGCAACACTATTGGGCTGCTTGTCTGCAGACATGATGGAGGAAGGGGGCAGTCTCTGGTTGTCCCTTCCTTCAGTCTCTATACGTTTTTTGTCCCTGTTCTTCCTTTGGATAGAAACATTTCTTGGTTAAAAACTTTGAGATGGGTGAGCGGGCGGCCCTATCCATTGACCAGGGCAGTGCCTATCTACTGCAAGTGACCTCAAGAGGTTCTCTCTCCCCCTTCTCTGTGGTGTTAGCTGGCATGTGAGGGCAAGCATGGATTCTGTTGGGCTGCATTGTGGTATTACCGTGTCTGCCACGTCACATTTGGCTGGAACTTTGGCTCAGAGTGGCAGAAGTGCAGGAATTTGACTGAGTCCCTTTCATGCGCTGATGTGTGGGGTGAACTTAGTCTGAAGTTCCACAGAGGGTAGGGCTCTTGAGTGGATCTGGAGGCTGGTGATCTTGTCCTCGGGCTCCCAGATGCCGTTTGGGACCATGAAAGAATAGAGAATGCAAGCGGGAGAGAGAAATGGTGCCTGGAAGGAAAGAGACTCCTTGTTACTGTACTAATTGACATTCAGATAGGGTTCTGGGGATTTGAACTGTGTTCATCATTGCATTTAAATGCCCCAACTGCTAAGTTACCTCCACAGCTTCCATCAAATCAACCTGGAAAACTAACCCTATTTTAGTAAAACGGAAACTATTAACTCAAAAGCTTTCAGGTGACTTTGTTATTTTCATTTTCTATCACATTTTGGTAGTTAATAGGTAATCTAAACATACTAAATTAAAAAAAAAGAATTTGTGTATCTTTATTGTCCTCTGCTAGTGTCTTCTAAAGGCAAACAAATGTGAATCTCACCTACTATCAAAATACTGTATAACTTTGTGGTAGGTGTGGGCTGAGGTCTGAAAGTTCTCATTCTAGAACAAAGAACTGAAATGGTGGTACATGTATAATGAGAGAAATGGAGGGTGCTTATTAATGAGAATACTACTAAGAAAAGACCTGGCCCAGACAGCTGGGAAAGCTAGAAAGTTCTACAGGTTCTCAAATACAAACATGTTGTGACTTTACATGAAAATTACATGTCATCATCCTCGAGGGCTTCATGACTTTAGAAATTTTTAGTGAAAGATCTGCTTTTGTAAAAAAATAGAAGTTTCATCCAATGCTTCTACAAACAGGCTCTTTTATTTGTTGATTTTGGTGCCTTTTTTTTTAATGCCCTAAAGTCTTTCCACACCATGAGCCAGCTCTTTTTAAAAGAAGGGCTATAGATTTGGGAAATGGGAAAATTCTTTGAAACTCAATTTTCTGAGTTCCTATAAAGATGAATCATTAGGTTAATGTCAAAATAAAATTACTTAAAGGCAAAGATGATACTATATGTCACAAAGATATCAAGAGAGGGTATTTTATTATTGAATAGTGAACAGAATACCAATAAAACTACTTCCTTACAGAAAAATAATTCTCTTTAATCATTCCATGTAATTAATTTCAATCATGTTATGAAAATAATTTTCACATGAACTGAAAAGTGTTTTAAAGACAAAAGCTGGGAAATAAATAAACTGTAGCATAAAGAGAAAAAAATAGATTCTTAGTCTTTTGAGTATCCAAGTGGAAAAAACAATAATGGAACGGATAACAGTAAGAAAAATTAGTACCTACGTCCAAGCAATGAAGTCAAATGAGTCATCTGGAGCATTCATTTTTTCAGCTCTATGCATCTTTCCAAGAAAATGAGTTATAGTGAACAAGCAAAATAATATCAATACTGAACCAACATATTTGCATGACTATACTTTCAGGGATCATTTCTGTAGTCCCTTACTAGAGAAGTTTCTCTGACTGTGTAGGCATGTAAACATGCTATTATTCAATTATAGTGCTTAGTGTATGTCATTTGGGCAAAACTAAATTCATAAGCATATCCAAATGTCTGAAATAAGTATCTTGGAAGAGAATAGCACTATCAAGCAAATGATGTCTAGGTATCAAAATGTTACCAATGAATTGCCAAGGATTTGGTAATATTTAATTTATTTTAGCAACATAAATAAGACAAGCTTTCTGCTTTTGTGTTACTGTATCACATAAAATCAGCAAAATGAATTTTGCTACTACAAAGAGCTTAGAGATACTGAAATTGAGAGACGAATGACATTACACTCAAAACCTTTGTTTCTAAATTGTTCCTACTAAAATTATCAGAAATTGTGAGTGTATTATCTCATGTAGAAAAGTTAAAAGATAGAATCAAAGCTATTGAATTATCATGGCAGATCTAATGCACTCACGCTCTGAAATCACTGACCTTTAAATAATATTTGGACTAAAGATATTATTTGAGAGGGACTGGTATAGAAAATTTTCTTTCTTTGTTTCTTTTTTATTGGACATTTAATTTATTTACATTTCAGATGTTATCCCCTTTCCCCATTTCCCCTCCCTAGGAACCCCCTATTCTATCCTCCCTCCTCCTTTTTGCTTTTATACCATTTTAATTACATTCAATTATTAAGGTCAGTTATAGGGTGAGGAACTAGCAATACAATAGATGCAAATAAACAAGGAACAAGCATGACAATAAACACAAATGGTCAAAGAACAAGCAAGGCAATAAACAAAATTCCATGAACACTCCTGTGATCACTGTTTCACAGGGCTTATCAAAATAATCAAAATATCTGAGCCAACGTCCCTGTCCTTACCCAAAAGTCATTTTCATGTCTGAAGTCTACTTCTTTGTTCTAGCCCAAATTTTAATTTCCTGCTTGAAATTGCCTCTTTGTTCTAGACTAATATTTAGATTACCGTGTGAAATTGCTTCTTTGTTTTAGCTTAATATTTAGATTCCTGCCTGAAATTACTTCTTTGTTCTAGTCTAATGTCTGATTCCTGCCCACTTCCTTGTCGTTGGCCAATGTCATATTCTTGCCAAGCAGCCCCAAAAGCTCTCCTTCTCTCCCCTTTTTGTTATTTCTGAGCCTGTCTTAGGTCATTGTGACAAGAATGCCTTCCTTACGTATCATGGAATATGTGCTGTCAAAAGCAATGCACTTATGTTTTAGGTTGTTAAGGCTCTGTGCAGAATCTTACTCATCCTTGGCTTGCTAGTCTGTTAATTTAATAACTCTGTCTGGGGGTCCATTTTCAGGTTCAAGCCATGTACTTTGGTTGCCAACGTGTTGATGTTGTTAAAGACAAGCTTTAAGTGGTTAGATGTCTTACTAATGGTTTTATTGATGGTAAGAGACACCATGACCAGAGCAACTCTTAAAAAGGAAAACATTTAATTGGGATGGGTTTGCAGTTTCAGATGTTTAGTTCATTATCGTTATGCAATGAAACATGGCAGCATGTAGACAGACATGTTGCTAGAAGAGCCAGAAGATCTACATCTTAATACACAGTCAGCAAATGAGACTGTGCTCCACACTGGAGCTTGGGCATAAAATATCTCAAAGTCTGCCCTCACAGTGACCCACTTCCTCCAAGAAGGCCAGACCTACTCTGAAAAGGCCAGACTTTCTAACAGTATCATTGCCCATGGGCCAACCATTAAAACACATGAGTCTATGGGGACCATATCATTCAAACCACCATAGTGGTGATGGGAATAGGGGCATGAAGGGTTATGCTAGAGACAGCTAAAGTTAATTAGGGGTAGAATAGAAACTTAATGTAATAGTATCTTCCTAAAATATATATGAAGATTATTAAAATGAAATCACCAAATTTTGAGGGGAAAAGAACCCTAACTGGATATCTATTTCTATCAAATGAATCTTCCAGTATCAGGTTTGGGTTAGATCTAATTGAGTTGTCACTCCAAAGTGTTCCATGGGAACACACAAAAAAAACCCAAGCTCTTGCCAAAACTATAAAAATTTTTATCTACAAAATAAAGGCAAGTCTTATTACAAAAGGTAACACCTATACAATTTATTAAACATAAAGAAGTTGAGGTGATGCCTACACTGAGTTTTCAATGCTGTATTTAAATTTCTTTGGTACAGGATGGCAATCTGCTTGGAACCATAGGAAAAATGTAAATATAAACCTACTCAAAAACCTTTGATATACAATGATGTATGCCTACAAGATGTGCTGAAACAATGGTGGTATATAATTTTTTGGAATAAGCTACAAATATCTGACTTGATTTAAGATACACTACTTGGGTGACCAAGAACCTGACACTAGATAGCCCTAGAAGTCAGGATAAGACCAAAGACAACTATTGTATTTAAGGACCATAACAATAAAATGACTCCTAATGACATTCTGACAGACTCACCAGTACCTTGCTCTGCTATTTTAGGTAATCATCCTCCTGTACCAGGTGACAAGTACAGAGGCCTAAGGACAGGTAATATTCAAGGAATGAGAGACCTTGGAACATTCATCCCTAAAAGAATGTCACCCTGAAGTAAAGAAGGTGAAATGAATGTAAGATCCAGAGTTGATGGAAGAAAGCAAGAAAAGAAGGCCCTATAAACCAACAGAATCCGTACACAGAGAGCCTCACAGAGATGGAGGAAATATCTATAGGGCATGCACAGGTCTATAACAGATAGCATCCTAGAGTTGATAGGAAAAGTGTATATATGTCCCATCCAGAACCCAGAAGCTATCTCTAGTTGATAACAACCTAAAAATAAAATTCATTTCTCTCTAAGGTAGTCTCATTGATGAAATAAACTATCCCACTTTAAAAACTGAATTTATTTATTTATTTATTTATTTATTTTACATTCCAAATGTTGCCCCCATTCTTGGTCCCCCTCTCCTAGAATTCCTCACCCCATCCTCCCTCTCTTTTGCTTTTCAGAGGGTGTGCCACCACTCACCCTGACCTCTACCCACACTCCCTGGACATCCTCTTACCCTGGGACATCAAGTCTCTATAATATTAGGCAAATCCTCTCCCACTGAGGTCAGACAAGGCAGTCCTCTGCTACATTTTTCCCTGGGGCCTCAGACCAGCCTATGTATGCTGTTTAATTGGTGGCTTAGACTCTTGAAGCTCCCAGGGGTCCAGGTTAGATGATACTATTGGTTTCATCTAGAATTGCCATCCTCTTCAGCTCTTTCAATCTTTCCCCTAACTCTTCCATAGGAGTCTTCAACCTCACTCCAATGGTTTTCTACACATATCCTCTCATACCTGATCCTTCTCCCCATTTTCTCCCCCCTCTTCCCACTCATGCCCCTGTCTCCCTCTGCCTCCAGTGACTACTTTGTTCCCTCATCTAAGTAGGATTGATGCATCTTCACTTGGGCCTTCCTTCTTGTTAGACTTCTTATGGTCTGTGAGTTGTATTGCATGTATTCTATACTTTTTGGCTAATATCCACTTACCAGTGAAGTGAGAATATACAATGCATGTTCTTTTGTGTCTGTGTTACCTCACTCAGGATATTTTTTAGTTCCATCCATTTTCCTTTAAAATGTATGATGCCCCCCCTCATTTTTAATAGCTGAGTTGTAAATTAACCATATTTATCTAATCTTCAGTTGAGGGACATCTGAGTTATTTCCATCTGCTGGCTATTATAAATAAGGCTAGTATGACATGTGTACCCATAATATAGTAGAATATATTTTGGGTATACACCAAGGATCAGTAGAGCTGAGTCTTCAGGTAGAACAATTTCCAATTTTCTGAGGAACTTCCAAATTGTACTTAAAGAAATATTCAATAGCCGGGTGGTGGTGGCACACAGCTTTAATCCCAGCACTTGGGAGGCAGAGGCAGGCAGATTTCTGAGTTCGAGGCCAGCCTGGTCTACAGAGTGAGTTCCAGTACAGCCAGGACTACACAGAGAAGCCCTGTCTCTAAAAACAAACAAAAAAAATTAAGAAATATTCAACACCCTTAGTCATCAAGGAAATTCAAATCAAAATGGCCCTGAGATTCTACTTTAAACCAGTCAGAATGACTAAGATCAAAAACTCAAATGGCAGCACATGTTTGCAAGGATGTAGAGAATGAGGAATACTATTCCATTCATTGCTGGTAGGATTTCAAACTGGTACAACCACTCTGAAACAAACTACTCTTAATTGTAGGCTGAATGTTAAGCAGTTGATATCCAAAGCAATCCTGTTCATTAGGTACATGACTGTTAGAAGTTATATGTCTAAAATCTTAGCCACAATGATTGCCAAAATATGAGCTGAACATGGACAATAGGCTTTCTGAAGTGGGAAAGTCCATGAGGCCTCAATCCTACACACAGAGGTACAGACAACTAAAAAATGATGAGAGCAAGATAAATAGTGCTTTTTTTTTCTAGGTAACAGTACACCAGCTGGTTACCTAATACCAAATAGTCAGCTCTGGAAACATGCATATAAGTAACATTATATAGATGAAGCAGGTTATATTTAGAAATTCCTATGTACATATATTCAAGTGACAAGAATTAATGATAAATGAAATATATTTGAAAGAGGTCAAGGAGAAGTAAAGAAAAAAATGGGAAAAAGGAACATTAGAGTGAAAAAGAACATTTCTGGCTCTAAGAATGGAAAACAACCAAAGTCAAAATCCTAGTCTTACTCAGGGTTTTATTCCTGTACAAACAACAAGTTGGGGAGAAAGGGTTTATTCAGCTTACACTCCACATTGATGTTCAACACCAAAGAAAGTCAGGACTGGAACTCAAGCAGGTCAGAAAGCAGGAGCTGATGTAGAGGTCATGGAGAGATGTTACTTACTGGCATGCTTCTCCTGGCTTGCTCAGCTTGATTTTTTATAGAACCCAGGACTACCAGCCCAGGGATGGCATCACCCACAATGAGATCTTTGATCCTTGATCACTAATTGAGAAAATGCCTTACAGCTGGATCTCATGGTGACAATTACTCAAGGGAGGTTTCTTTTTCTGTGACAACTCCAGCTTGTGTCAAGATGACACACAAAACCAGCCAGTACACTTATTTAACTAACTATATTATGATTTTTCAAGTTTGAGAACCACTTCAAACCTAATCTTCAAATCTGTGTATAATATTTTTATTGTGCTCTGATAAATAAATACTTTCATTACCTAGTTATGTGGTATTATGGTCATGAAAACTTAAGTTTGCAGAAATTGGTGAGCCTCTTCTCCCAATTAGTTCTTGTTATTGTTTCATGTATTATTGTATTCGTAGTAGATAAATTTCCACCTTGCTATGCTAAGTGCTATGCTATGAAATCTGCTATAATCAGAAGGCCCAAGTGGGAAAACTTTTAGTCTTCTAGGTTCTTCTTTTTTTCACTTTATATTCTTACCCTCCAGTCATTACCCCCTGCCCAGTCTGCCCTCCCAGAGTTGCTCATCCCATTCTTCCTCCAGCACATCGCTAAGATGATGTTCCCCCCACCACAATCAGGCCTCTCCATTCCCTGGGGCATCAAGTCTCTTGCAAGTTAGGCTCCTCTTCTCTAACTGAGGCAAGACCAGGCAGTCCTCTGCTGTATATGTATCAGGGGACTCAGATCAGCTCATTTATGCTGCCTGGTTGGTGGCTCAGTATCAGAGATCTCAGGGTCTTGGGTTAGTTGAGACTGACAGTCTTTCTATGATGTAGCCTTCTTCCTCAGTTTCTTCTAGCCTTTCCCTAATTCAACCATAGTGGTTACCAACTTCAGTCCATTGTTTGGGTGTAAGTATCTGCATCTGTCTCAATCAATTGCTTGTTGGGCCTCTAGAGGGGCAACCATGCTAGACTCCTTTCTGCAAAAACAGCATAACATCAGTAATAGTGTCTGGCCTTGGAGCTTCCACTTGAGATGGATCCCAATTTGGAAAGGTCACTGAACCTTCTTTCACCTAATCTCTTCTCCCTTTTTGTCCCTACAGTTCTTTTAGACAGGAACAATCCTGTTCTAGTCCTTTTTGTCAACTAGGTTCCTTCTGGCTTTGTCCAATATTGAAGTAGTTTGTTCACTTGTTCATGAGGATAAAGCTAAAGAAGGAGACAGAGTACCTCTAACCATTTTTACCAACTTACCTGCCATATCCAGCATTCACTGAGTTCTACTTTGTGAGTCTCTTGTGGAATGTTTTGCAGCTTTGCAAACTTTTCTGTATTCTCCCATTGCTCGTTTGTACCTGACTTATGGCTAGCTCTCTGCTTCTGAAACAAATGGCATTCCCATTTTCTGTTGATTCTTTCAGCTATTTGAAGGATTGAGGGTAGAGATTCTTCTTTTCACATACATAATGAAACCCCTTAGCTAATGAATAAAGTTTGTAATAAAACTGTTCTTGCTATAGCTTGTGGTATAGTAAATGACAGTAAAATTTAACATCAGTGAAAGCATAAGAGAAACAAAAAAACTAGAATTTAATGTTACCATATTTTCACCTCTGTAGACTCTCAGCTACTTGATACTCTGATCCTTGGGTCTTCGACTCTTCTGATTTGCATTGTCTGCTTTGACAGTAATATGTGATTCATGTACTGTTAGGTGACACAATGGTGGAAGCTATTAAAGTGAGATGCATAGAAAGATGTGAAAACCTGGTGTACAGAGCACTCCAATGGTAAGGCTGACCTCTCTGCATTGTACATGAATACTAGTAATGAATCTATCCTTTCTTACATATAAGCACTCACAAAATCAAATCTGTTAGCATTTATATACAATATACCATTTTATAGTTATTTCACTAATATTATTAATGAATTGCTTATGCATTGTAAGGGATTCTAAATAGTGATTCTTAGCTCCTGTGCCATCTGCCTCACTGGCTTCACTTTTTTTAGTCCAAAATTTAGAATCTTCATGCCACCTGTCACCACATACTGTCAGTAACAAGTTCCTCTACCTGCTTGGGCATTTTCCAGCTAGGCTGCTCCCACACTGGAGAAATACATTCTGTTTCATTTAACCCTTATAAGTTCAATATGGAAGACAGTGCACATTCTGTCATTCATATTGTTTCAGATTGTTCTTGTATGCTTAAGAAAATCTAATATTCTGCATATTTTAAAAAGAGAATAACATTTCTCCTAGACACTGA
Organism: Grammomys surdaster; assembly: GCF_004785775.1. Classification (NCBI taxonomy): domain Eukaryota; kingdom Metazoa; phylum Chordata; class Mammalia; order Rodentia; family Muridae; genus Grammomys; species Grammomys surdaster. The sequence continues at coordinate 10,395,866 of NW_021604591.1, forward strand.
AGACTTCTGAGCAAATTGTTGTTCATCTTGTTCTATGAAACAAAGACTAAAGTCATTTTCTGAAAATGAGTATTAGTAATTATTGGTTCATTAACCTTTACAATGTCAATGTGTTCTCCATATCGAATTTGGCTAAATGACTGCCGGAGGTAACAGTTATGGAAGAATTTCACATAGATGAACATACTAATGCGTTACTTGTTTCTAAGCACACTCTGAAGGATTTAGGTGAAAGGTGATATATGCTAAGAAGAAAATTCAAAGCGCCAGAAGAACAATTTCACAGCAAGAATGTGAAACTTTGAAAGACGAATGTAGTTTGCTTTCTAGCCTTTCACATACCTTTGGTCTTTATTTTCCCTATTTATTTTTATGGCTTTCTTCCTTTCAATAAAGAATGCATACTAACCATACTGCAGAGAGTGGAAAAATAAACTACTAATGTATATGAACATTAGTGTTGGTCCATCTTGATGCTCCCTGAAATTAGAGACCCCTCCTCCATTCTTGAGGGGATCAATTATTTTTCTTCATGTTTTCCACTTGCATATGTGCATGTTGCCTTCTGGCTCAAAATCAGATTTTCAATATCTTTATATTTGTTATGAATCTTCATTGAATTACAAAGAATGAAATGCAATTTTAAGGTACAGAAAGTTATTTTTTAATAAAAAAAAAGTTGTTTCTTGGATGATATCCTCATATTTACATTTTAATGGTTTGGGAAATAACTTGCACAAATTAATTTTACTCAAAGGTTTCAGAATGTGTGCTTACTGAGCATTTAATGTGTTTGTATTTGCTATTGGTGTTTAAACACTAAATGAGGGGACGTTATATATATTCTATCTTCTCAGAGAACATTCAGAAAGACTTCATTTAGCAAACTACCAATATTCACAAAGGTATCTGGTAGTCAATAGTTGATAATGTCAAGATTTAGCATGGAAATGGTAGTCATGTAGAGCAGACTCCACATGCTTCCACCGAGGAAACTCTTAACAGAATGCTATATCCTTATATCTTCCCAAAGGTTCTGCTCTCAAGAAAGAAAATCAGAATAACATAACAAAGATTGTCCAAGAGCATATACTTTTAGTATTCTGGAAGGTGAAGCAGAAGGAAGGGGCACATACTGAGCTCCAATCCAAGCCAACCTGAGCTGCTTGCTGAAATTCTGTCTCTAACAAACAAACTGAACCATATAAAATTAACTTGGATACAAAAAAACGATTAGTGGAAAAAGACATTTCTTGGCTAGGTTGACAGTTTGAGCCAAATCCCTGGCATTCATGGTAGAAGCAGAGAACCACCTACTCCGAATTATCTACTGAATTCTAAATGTTTTCCTTGGCATGAACACACACAAACACACACACACATACACACGCACGCACGCATGCATGCATGCACGCACACACACACATGTATACACACACATGCATACACACATATTCATACATAAAACTGAAACAAATATTATATGAGTATAATTTGACTCAGATAAAACTTTGTTAGTCATTTTTACAATTTTATGTTTTAGTTGATAATAATTAAGTAAAACTCCCAGAGTGCCTCTAAACATTTCATTACACTAAAACTTTCAGGAGAATGTCTGCCCTAACAATGTCTGACTTTCCAAACACAAGGATTATGAGAATTGTATCTGTGAGTGAGGCTTTCAGATCTGTCATTTTCATCACCAAAGCTGTTCACTTCATGAATATCATCAATCAACTTCTCTTTCTCCTGTCATGTTCACATCATTCATGCCAGTCAGAATCTATGCAATACCTGTTAGCACAGTTGGGTTAATCAAGTGGATTAAGATGTGTGCCAAACCCATGATTTTTTCCCAGTCAGGTAGACAAGACAATTTGTGGATTAAATTAATATTTTACTCTTCAAAACACTGTGCATGTGTCATAAAGATAAAACCCTACAGCTTTGGTTAATATCTTAATGAAATATTAATTTCAGTCACATTGAGAGTGGGGAAAATTTGTCTTCAGCTTATATTCCTGTATACCATTTGCCATCTTTAACTTCTGTAGAAACCAAATAGAGATGGTATTGTTTGTTTGTTTGTTTGTTCCTTTTTTGTTTACAAAGAACCTCTTCTCAAAATGGAAGCTGGAGTGGTGGCATGGAGATTAAAAGTACTACTTGCTTTTCCAGAGAAATTGTGTTCAAGTCCCTGCATCTATGTGTTGGATCACAGCCATCAGTAAGTCTAGTCCCAGGGGATTCCACACATTCTTCTTGCCTCTGTGGTATCAAGCATGCACACTGTACATATACATATATGCAGGCAAAGCACACATAGACATAAAATAAAAACTACCTGCTTCAGGTTGAAGTTTTATTTATAGTGCCTTCTGTAGAGCTAGATTTGTAGATAGATACTGCTTAAAATTGTTTTTTTTCATGGAATATTTTTCTTTCTCCATTTGTGACTGAAAAACTTGCTGAGTTAGGAGACTGGGCTGACTTCTCAGGTCTCTTAGAGTTTATAGATCATCTGCCCAGTACCTTTTGTCTTTCAGAGTCTCTACAAAAATGTCAGGCATTACTCTAACATGTATGAACTTTATATATTACTCATTCTTTTTCTATTTCTTCTTTTAATATTATTTCTTGGTTCTGTAGGCTTAGTGTTTTGATTATTATGTGTTGTGGGAAATTTCCTTTCTAGTCCTGTCTATTTGGTATTCTGTATGCTCCTTGTAACTTGAAAGGCTATTTCTGTGGGTTAGGAAATTTTTCTTCTCTGATTTTGTTCAAAGTATTTTCTGTACCTTTGACCTAGGAAGTTGCTGTTTCTATTAATCTTATTCTTAGATTTGGTCCATTCATAGTGTCTTAGATTTCCTGCATACTTTTGTATCTGGCTCTTTTTAGACTTAACATTATCTTTGATAAGGTATCCATTCCTTCTGTATTGTCTTCAATGTCTGAAGTACTCTCTTCCATCTATTTTATTCTGTTGATGAGGCTTACCCCTATGAGGTTTTATTTGATTTCTTAAAATATTCATTTTCAGACTTATTTCAGATCGGATTTTCTTTTTTTCTTTTTTAAAATAATTTTTTATTTATTCATTCTACATCCCAATATAACCCCCTCTTCTCCTAGTACCCTCTCACACAAATTCTCTCCTTATTCCCCTCTCCACTTCTTCTTTAACAAATGGGAGCTGCCACCTGACTAATATCCACAACACACATGCATCAAGTCACTGTAGACATAAGTGCATCCTCTCCTACTAAGGTTGGGTCATCATAGTTGGGAGAATTAGTTCCTCAGGCAGGCAAAATATTCGCGGACAGCCCCCACTCCAGATTTTGGGTGACCCACATAAAGACCATACTGCATATCTTCTACATATGTACCTATCAACAGCCCATGCTCAATCTTGGGTTGGTGGTTCAGGCTCTGGGACCCCCGAAGTATTCTGGTTAGTTGACTTTGTTGGTGTTCCTGTGGAGTTCATAACCTTTCTGGGTCCCTCAATCCTTCCTCCAACACTTCCACAGGACGCCCTGAACTCTATTTAATGACTGGCTGTGAGTTTCTGTGTTTATTTGGCTGCTGCATGGAGCCTCTCTAAAGACAGTTATGCTAGGCTTCTGTCTGCAAGAATAACAGAGTATCATTAATAGTGTCAGGAGGTGCTTCTTATACAAGGGGTGAGTCTCAATTTGGTAAAGTTATTGGTGGGCCCATTCATTCCCTCTATTCTAATCTTTTTCCCTAAATATCTTGTAGGCAGGATACATTTTGGGTGGAATGTTTTCTGAGTGGGATGCTGTCCTTTTTCCCCTAATAGGCTTTGTGTTCTCAGATGTGATAGATTCAGTTGCTAAACTGAAGAGGTCATCATACTTAAAAAAATTAGCTACTTTTGCTTTGGGATTATGACCACTGTTCTCTAATGGTAGTCTCACTAAATATTTATGTTTCTCAAAATTTCTCTTGACCCTATATTTTCTCAAAGTTCTAAATTTTCTACTTCCCTTTGAAGACACAAAGAATAGAGCTCTGAACAAGTGAAATCTGAACTTGAAAATATCCTTTATTTTCTCAGTAGTTATTGTAACTTCTGACCACATTTCCTTGTTTGAAAACCTTTACACTTCCTAGCTTTGGCTTTCAACTGAGGACTCAAACACAGAGGGCTGGAAATCTCTTTATTATCATGAGGCTCAGCATGCTATACTGAGTCTTCTATAAATGTTAGAGAAAGTCTCAAATGTCTTATCAGCTCTCCCATTTTTTCTGGTGATGGTTTCAGTTCTGAGCTTCTAGAGCTCTGTGGCATGGTGACAATATACTAGGTATATTTCAAAAGACAAATCTTTCCAGTGATATGTACTTGAAACAACTTTGGCCTTTTCATATCTATATAGACCTAATTAAAATGTTATTAAGACCTTTCTAGCTGGACTACAATTGTCCATTTGACAACTAGAAAAGGAAATAATCAATAATGATCTGATCATTTATGGCATTCAGTGACCTCATCACTATGCGCATTACACCTTTCTATCTTCTTATAATTAACCTGAACACTGTTCTCTTGATTGAATTTAAGGTATTCTGAAAATTATCAAACTAAACCACACTGTAGTTTCTGATTTCCTTTATACCACACTACTATTTTCACTACTAACTCAATGACTATTAAGATACGAAAAATATTGTGGAGTCTCCCTGACCCTCAGTTTCTTTGCCTAGAAAATGGAGTTATTAATCATAACCTAAGCAATAATGTTGTTATAAAACTCAATGAGCTGTAGTATGTAATATAGGTAGTAAACAATGACAATTAAAAAGTGTTACAAAGAATTAGTTTAAAAGTTCCATGCATTTTGTGACTACTACTCACACCAATGCCTTCTATCAAAGTTTTGTGCATAGCCAAGATTAGGCAGCCTAAGTTCTTCTCCTTAAATTATCCATTCTCTCCACTCTTACAAGCCATGTGAAGAGAAAGGGTACAGCTAAAAAGAAGTGAAGATAAACAGAAAGCTGAAGAGGAATATAAAGAGAAGAAATTCTGAGGGAGCATGAGATGAAAGATTATAAACACTATAATATTATGTAATATTATTATATATAATATTATTATATTGGTGACACTGATAAAATACGAAATAGGCCTCCAGGAGTTTGAGGATTAAACCAGGGGGTTATGTTATCTATGACTCAAAAATAATATGCCAGCGATCACAGAAATGAAAGGCATAGATGAGGAGGATAATAGGAAAATAACTGCTGGAAAACACAGCCATCAAGTAAATCTTAAACAATAGACTATACGATTAGTGATGTAAATGCCAGGAAGTGATTAATGAACTCATGAGAGGTAACCTTGAAATGATGACAGAATGATACTACTGACCTAACTGAGGAGTCTGCTGGATCTGTAGGTTTTAGTGTATATTTGAACAATTAGCAGTGACGAAATGTAATATTTTAATATTAGCAATCTCATTTAGGGAACCATTGCTGCTTTTAGAAAACAACATGAACATAGCCATTTTCTGGCTTCTCACCCATTATTAGCAGATGGTATTAATATTGAACAAACTGTGGAAGACCTGCTTAATGATTTTCTATCTCTCTCTATACTTTGGCAATAGTTATGGACACAGAGACCTGTCAACAAGTATAATTATGGTATGTTTATCTAAAATATTTAAATTAAATCTGCTAAGTCACACAGAGGAAAGATAGGCTGAGGTAAATATCAGATCATATTGGATGTTGTGTTAATAAGCCTTTTAAGGCTCCAATAGACAAAGTGCAACATTGAGCACTACATGCCTTAGCAACAAACAGATGGCTAACATAAGCCTCCTTTTAAAGTAAATGACGATTAAACCTTATTCCAAAGCTTGAAAAGGCTCCAGGTCATAAGAAGAAAAACTGATTTGTCACAGGCCTCCCTATTTAAGGCATGAAGGAGCCACCAAAGGAAGTTCTTATAAAAAGTTAGAAAAAAGGAAAGACGTTGAAAAATGTTGAGCAGGCAATTTCCAATGTCTCCTTTTATTGTAGAGTTTCTAAGTATTAATAAACTCATGACACAACAATTCAGTAATATAAAATAAACCAAATTATACATGGACAGCATTTTTCTTAATGTCAGAATGTATCTGGACCACTTTAGAACTTTTTATTTAGTGACTCCAGTTCACACATACCAACTCACAACATAATTCTTTTGTTCTCCCAGTAATTTACTTTATTACATATTTACTGTTATAAATAAGAAGAAAAAGAACATATTCTACTGTATTAGCAAAATGCTTCAGAGAACATATTTTCCATGACAATGTTTACAATATATATGTTCTTTCTCTTGAAAGTTTGACATATGAAATATTGTGTTCTACACTTTTTTGTTTTGTTTTGTTTCTTGGTTTTTCGAGACAAGGATTCTCTGTGTAGCCCTGGCTGTCCTGGAACTTACTCTGTAGACTATGCTGGCCTTGAACTCAGAAATCCACCTGCCTCTGCCTCCCAAGTGCTGGGATTAAAGGTGTGCACCACCACTGCCCGGCTCCACATCTTCTTTCTCTCTCTCTCTTTTTCCGTACCACCATAGTAGATTTCCTTCACCTACTTGGGAATCAGGGATAAAGTGAAGCATGATAGAGATGGAGATAAATTGGATATGGATATGGTAATGATGAAAGAGACAGAGAGGGAGAGGGAAAGGGAGAAGGAGGGAGACAAGGAGGGAAAGGGAGATGGGAATGAGGATAGGGATGGAGATAGAGGTAGAGATAGAGATAAAGAGTGTCATATAGATATATAGATCATAGATTAGATATATCGATTGTTGATAGATAGTTTATAGATAATAGATATATACATAGACAGAGACAATAGACATAGATATAGATATTGACCTAGATATGATGAGAGATTGCTAGACATAGACAGGTGGAAAAAGAGAAATGGAGATAGAGATAGACAGGTTGAGATAGAGATGACAGACAGAGAATAGAGACAGGCAGATGGAGATAGAGATAGAGAAAGAGAGATGAGAGATACAAACAAAGACAGATAGATGAAAATGGAGACAGAAAGGGATAGTGAGAGACAGAGTTAGATAGAGAAAGAGATTGAAGGATGAAGAAAGACAGAGATATAAATAGATGATAAGTATATAGATAGATGGATAGACAGATGACAGTTGACACATAGATACATAACGATAGTTAGATAAGCAGTTATAGATGCTACATATATTATATAAAGACAGAAGCAGAGAGAAAGAGAAAGAGGTAGAGAGAGAGGAAAGAGAGAGAAAGAGGGAGAGAGCTGTGTGAGAGAGATTAGATTTTATATCTATTCTTTCTTGTGAAGGTTTTGAACAATATTTTTGTTGTTGTTTACTTAATATCCAAGTTCCACCTACATGCTTTCTCATATACACAACCAACTTTTCTATGTCATCTTCTCATGTCTTGCTGTCTTTGGTGAATGCCTCTACATATGTAAAACATTTACAGGCAAAACTATACCTATCTATGCACACCCAAAATCCCCACATATAAACTGCTGACATACCCATATCCATACCCATATCAATAGATACCAGTAACATATAATCATACAAGTATATACATACATCCATCCACATACTTACACTCAAACAAAAAAAATACATGGAAATGCACACACATGCTCAAATACATATATTCATAAATAATATGCACATACATATATGAAATAGAAAAAAAGGAATAAATTCATTTAAAAAAGATATATGTATCTAACATTTGTTGCAAATCTCCCTCTCTCACATTTTTTTTTTTAATGAAAAGCATATTAGAATTGCAGGACTTATAGTTGGCAAACTCAGCTTCATATCTGAACAAAAGGCTTAGTTTATCTATTTTTTTCAGTCATGACTAACATTCTCACTCAAACTTCAGTCATTTTCTTAATCTATAAAATCATGTATGTTTCAACTTATCCAGTATTTCCCTCTCCCTCAATCGTCTTTCATTTTCTTTCCTAAATTCCAAATGTGAATTTAGTCAAATTTGAAAGAATTATTAATATTCATGATATTACTTTTTAAATTTTTACAATTACTTACTAATATAAATTATATACATTTACTTACTAATATATATATTATATAATATATGTACATTTACTTACCTACTAAGTATATATAACATGTATATATTACATACATTTACTTACTAATATATATTATATATTATAGGCACATTTACTTGCTAATTATATATATATATATATATATATATATATATATATATATATAATATATATGAATTTCTCATTTCTTTGTAGACTCCCATTACTAAGGGCAATCTTCAAGTTTATAGATTTAAATAGTAACCTAATTTTAGACACTCTTCATATTCACATACAAAAATAACATCACACGTTCTCAAACTGAAAACAAACTAATGAAGTTCCCCATACACTTAGTATTTTTTGGTGCCCATCAAGATCTAGGTCATTCTACATCTTTTCTTTATTTTATACTATTCACTTCAAGTATCCACTCCATACTCAGTACTGAGAAAATATGAAGACAAATTACAATCCCTTTATGTTGGTTTCTTCATTTTTTCTCTCATCTCTGTGAAATTTCTATCACCTCTCTACCCAAGATCTGTGTTGCATGTTAACTATTGAAACTATTCAGAATCATTATTGCAAAGATCTAAAAATATTCCATGAAAGGTTTAAATGTAAGTGATCATCATATTTAGAATCCACTTATTTTACAATTACACATTTGCACATTTATAATGATATTCCAACATTTTTGCATGTTTGTGTACATTTGTGATGCCTAGTTTTATGTCAAATTTACATAAGCTAGAGATATCTGAAAAGAAGAAACTTCAATTGAGAGAGTGCATCCGTAACATACAGCTGTAAACTATTTTCTTAATTTGTGATTGATGGAGGAGAACCTAGCCTATAGCATTTCTTAGGTCATTAATATCTTTTAGGATTTTAAATGACATGATTAGTAAGGTTAATCAATTGCTCAGGACAATAGAAAAATTCATTTTTCTATTCACATCTGCAGCTAACATAATTTTATAGAGTTGTAAATATTATCTAATTTCAGTAGTTATTAGAATTTAATACTTTCTAATCCTTTGAAAAATGCTAAAATATATCTCCATTGCTCCATATTTTCTCATATTAATTTAATTTTTCAAATATGATCTTTGCCTTCCATATTAGCACATATTTCTATCTTCTGTTCTCTTTAGGAATTTAGAAATCACTTATCTGGTCAAATTTCTTAATTTTTAGGTGAAAGAAGCACTAAGTTAATAAAAATAATCAATGTAAAAGTAGAACTTGAACTCATCTTTGCTGATTTTTGGTTTGAGAGTCAGCTAATTGTCACTATAAGTTTTTATAATGGATGACACCTTTTATTAATCTCATTAATAAAAAGGAAAATTTATAGAACTTCAATTTGGCAAAAGCCAAAGGTTTTAGGCTCCAAAACTTCAACAGGAAGTACCTGTGTGCATTTTCCTAGGTAAAAGCATTATCTTGATGAAAATGCAATTTCTGTGAGAAGACAGAGTGATCAATTTAAAACAAAGCCAAAAGAATTAGCCTCATATACATGGTGTGCAATCATCTTAATTAGGAGATAAGCCAGGAGACATAGCATCTCATCTTTGTGCAACTATTCACAAAGCACTGGGAGGAAAGGGATGGCACGACAATCTGGAAGGATCAACAGCACCAATAAAAATTCTGCTGACATCCAAGATGCACATAAGGTGTGATTTGTTCATGGTCCAGAATACTGAGCATTTTGGAAAGGAAATCAAGTACCAAATCCCCTTGCATTCAAAAGGTGCAAAGAATTAGTGGAGTTAATAGGTTTTATGGAAGCATTTGCTGGTAGTGTGCTCTGACTGAATGCAAAGACTAACCTTGTAATTTCAGAATAATGAAGCATAATCCAGGGCAAGGATCAGAAACTCCATGAATGGCAATAGCTTTATCAGCTAAGGTAGATGTGATAAAGCTATTTATTCTGAACAAGATGATTTGGCCACAGGTGCATATATATTCCTATTATAATAATCTGTTCATAACAATGGTATACAAGAAAAGCACAAAATGCACAACAATTATCTGAGTTCAATTGTATAATCACAGCTAAATATACAATATTCAAGTGGAAAATATGTTCATGTGTTCATGCTGTTAGTAAACAAGAATATTGTGTTTTCAGTGGTTGTTATTATCTCAGAGACAACAGGTTAAAAATTATCTATGCCATTATTCCATGATCTAACTTGTTGAGAAAGATGAGATAGGCTATTTCTATAAGAAACCTAAGTTGCACATTACATTTTAAAGAATATCATACCTGCAGTATTCATTTATAGAATAAATTTATTCTTGCCTTTTAGGGTCTGTATTTCTCATTACAGATCCTTTGGAGTAGATTATGAATTACACAATTATATTACCAAATACTAGTACATAAATCAAGACTATATATAATCCTCAGAATCTGCAGAATGTTGAGAGACAGAAATATAACTCCTATTCATACAGTTATTTTGAGGAGGGATTATTTGGTTTACATTCCTATGTCACAGTCCATCATCAATTGAAAAGAAGCCATGCCAGGAAATTCAAACATACACTAGTGAGAAACTATGTTTGTTGAATCATGTGGTTATTTCTGACCCCCGGTCAGTTAGCTTCTTGTACAACCCATGATCTTCTGTCAGGAGGATACTGCTCCCTACAGTGGCCTGGAACCCCCTTCACTAATTAGCAATCAAGGCAGTCTATCACAGACATGCACAAAGGCCACTGTGATAAGAGCAATTCTTCTGCTAAAAGTCTCTCATTTTCAGAACACTCTGGGTTTTGGTAAGTTAACAATTAATGCTAACTAGAACGGTCCATTCCTCGTCAACTTGAAAGAAAAACAGATCACTTTAAGCCATAACATTTAAATATTTTTTCCCCTACTTTTAATGTTAATATCATAGTATAAAACAATTTCAGATGTGTCACAGCATTCAAAATTTCAAGTATTAGTATACCTATTGATACAACAGAATCGGGAAACTCTCCAACTCTCCTACATAGCTCAGATAGGCTGTTTTTGTTTGTTTCATCATTTTTTTTAATGTTCTGTTGGATCATAGGAATCATTTGTGATAGTTTGAAACAAACATTGTGACTTGTGTGAAAATGAAAATTTTCCATGCAAAGGAATTAATAAGTAAGTTTAATTTTGAAACTTATACTTCATATTGAATATGTGACTTGTCTGGAATAAAAGCAAATCAACAATTCTCCACATCTTTAAAATAAAATATGAATCTTCACTCAAACTACATTTGTGTGTATATGTGATTAATCCCAGGAAGACTTACACAACTCAGCCATCTTTATATCCTACCTCCTTCTAGATTCAGAATTCCCAACTTGATCTTTATGGTATAATACAAATAGGCATATGATGTAAAAACTGTCTTCCTCTACCCTGGTGTCAGAATACAGCCTGCCTTAGGCATATGTATCACATCCTATTACATAGGATGCCATAATATACCAAAGTATAGATTGTTTTCTTTCAAAACAAATACTTTTTCCATTTGACTAAATAAAGCCTAGGTATTTACCTTTATAAAATTGTTGTTAGTAATTAAGTAAATGGTTAACTAAGTAAAACCATTTAAGTGATATTATCCAAAAATTTGAAAAATAGTTAAAATAGTAAAGATTCATAAGTTTAAAAATTTTGTTTAGATGTGTGATTTCAAAGGTAGAGAAGAGGAAGAATTGTGGGAAATTTGGATAGATGAGTCATTTTTTTTGTCAAGTGACATTTTATAACTAATATTGGAGAAAATATTATGATACTTACAGTCAAGCTATCAGACTAAAAATCATGTTTGATAAATTGATAGTGAATTAAAATTATAAATATAAATATTTCATGTTTTCTGTCTGATTTGTCTAACTATAGCTTAAGAATGATCCATGTATACTTTATAGAATATTATGTGTTACATACTTTTGTTGAATTTATGTATCTATAAAAATAAATAAAGCCTTCTGTCTTGAAGAATGTTCATATATCTGTTGAAAACAGACCATAATGTGCTAATATATAAATTTAGTATATCATTATTTTAAAATGTGTTTCTATATCTTCCATTCCAAATACCTATTCTAACTATATAGAACTTCAGTGAACTGCATAGACTTTGTGTCCGGTTAACCTGTTTTGTGACATTATAATTTACAGACAATATTTTTAAAATTAAGTATATAAGTTTTTAATTGCAAGGAATACTGAATAAAATAATTTAAAGAGTTATTTTGAATTTTTAAGTAAAATCTAACAAATGAATAAGATAATTTAAAAAGAGGTGTTTTGAGTATCTCAATAAAATCTAACATGGCTTTCCTTTCTTCACTTAGACACCTGGGCAACGTAAGTTCTTCAAAGCTGATATCAGTTCACATTCACCTCTCTGTTTTATTTCTTGCAAATACTAGTCAATCTATCAACAGAATCTTGGAAGTGTAGAGCTGAAGATAATCTTATATGAACTTATGATTCTTCTGGCTTTTGCTTCTAATTTCTTGGATTATTTATAAATATCAGTTTTTGTGGTGTTAGCACAAACTCCAGTACACTAGGAAATCACTCTAGTACCTGGACTAGTCTCCAGCACCCATTTTGTCAATACTTCAATTCTATTATTTCAAGTAGGAAGGTAACATTGCCAGCATCACTCAGTCTCCTGTCCTGTGGTGTCACACTATCACCAATTGCCCTGAAATTCACTTGATCGAGAAAAGAATTTTAAAAATTCCAATATAGCTCAAAAGAAAATATAAAATCATACTTTGGTTCTATAATGACTGTTTGCAATCTGCTTTGATAGGTCAATAATCCTTTCTGGCCTTCATGACTCTTTCTCTATTCTTTGATCCCTATCAACTAACTTATCATTCCTGTCCCTCTGAAAATTTGCACATATCATTCTTTCATTTGGAATTCTGTTCTCATGTTCTATTTCTATCAATCAGAAAAATCTATATAAAACTTGATCTAAAAACACACTAACAAGCAACAAAAACAAAATCAATTCACTAAACTACCTTTGTCCATGCACACAATATACTTCCTAATGCATTATTTCTTTTGTATCTCCTCAGAGCAACCTCTATTATCTACATTATACATAGTGTATAATTATTCCAGTAACACTGCCCACAAATGAGTGTGTATATTAAATTATATTATAATGAAATAAGAAAATAAGAGACATACCTGAAAACCAGAGTAATATTGCCAGTTATGTAGATAAAGGTCAGTCTCCTGTCTTGTATTGTCACAATATCACCAATTGCTTTTTTTGTTTTGTAGTATGGATCACACACAAAGACGATATATTTGCCTAACTCAGTTGTGGGGAAAGTTGCAAGAAAATTGAAAAAGAGAGGCAAACACCATGCTCTACAGATGTAAAAGGAACCAAATTTATTGACACAACATTCAACAAAATTGGAACAACTTCCCTATTAGTGTCTCCTCCAACTGTGTACACTTAAGTACAATTCCACTTTGAGAATGCAATTATAACTTTGTACTTTCTGAGATAAAAAAATGAATAATGTTGAAAATGTATTTTCATGCTTATGAATAACTTAAAATTAAATGTGTACATGCTTCATCTCATTGGTACTTCTAGATAAACTCTGGCCCTATAAGAATAGTTTTGATTCCTTTTTACTTTATTAAAATAATTCAGCTTTGTTCATCAGATATCTGTCGCTAGTATAATATTTTAAATTATTATTATTATTATTATTATCATTATTATTATTAAGAAATTGCATGTGTTTTTCTGTGCATGTGTTCAGTTACCCTTAGAGACCTTAAGATGACTTAAGATCTCCTGCAGCTGAACTTACAATGCTTATGTGTCTTATATGGGTCCTGGCAACTGAAATCTTGTTCTCTGCTAGAGCAGCAAGTATTATAAAACACTGAACTATCTTATACAATCATCTTAGAAATAAAAACAAAATGAATACTTGGTTTTGAAAATTTATAGATTTCAACTCATAACCAGTGATGCACTATCTTATATTATACCAGAAACATGGAAAGAGGTAACTGATCTCCTTTATGATTGAGAATGAATTAGTAGTTAAAGAAATCAAGGGCCTGTAATTCCCTTTGGTATAATAATACAGTTATGAAAGGTACATTACCTGCACCACTTCTTAATGGTTCCATCACTTTCTCATTGTATCACTGCCAGAGAACCAAACATTCACCACATGAACATGTAAGAGTCACTCTGAATCCAAACTATACATGCATAGATTTAAGGATACATATCCACTAACTTAGTTCTTTAGTAAAGGAAATACCCTTAACTCATACTGATATTACTAGGTATAACTTACACCGCCCAAGAACAAAGGATAATCTTACTCAGAGTATTGGATATAAAAGTCATCTCTCCCATTCTGAGTAATTCAATTTGAATATGTCTTGCTATTTGATCTAAGGCTGGCTCTTAGCCCTATTTTACTAGAATTCTATATCCAACTAAATATGTAAGGTGGCAGTCAATGAATTTTTATACATTTCTACATATAAAAATGTTACACAGTACTCAGATGGAGCCTAATACTCCTGTTGCCCACTTCTCTTACAGAACAAAGTCAAAGCCTCATGAAGCTACCATATTGAGTTCTAATCTGAGACATTTTAAAGCTCTGCACTACATATCTATAAATACCTTGTTTACAATGTGTTTTACTAAAATATTAAAAATAGCTTAACAATAATATCACACAAATCAAAATTTTCCAGCCTTAAACTCAGTATCTCTAATTTCCATGTTAATAACTCTTACTTACCTATTATTCCATTAAAACTTTTCCCTACTGAGAAGAGTAATATCTTATTTTAAGAACTTAGTGTTATCTTTACTTATGTCTACATGTTTTATGAGTTTAAGTAGACCATTAGATAATGTTGAAACCCCAGGAGTTAGAGTTACACGTAGTACAAGTCATCTGACATATTTGTTGTAATGGAAATCAGGTCCTCAACAGAAGCAGTAAGTATTCTTAAGCACTAAACCATCACTTTAGCCACTCAAAACATATTTAGACCAACATATCCTTCCTCCTTCTAGGTGGAGTTAACACATAACAAGCTTGTGAAGAATATAAAATGATAGATGAATACTCAGAGTATCATCACTCTAAAGGCAGGTTTTTACCTGGTATCTGGTTTTAGATTGAAGCTGCATGTTTTCTTTTGTAGTTTAACCTACTGCCCCTATACATTTGAAACTGAAATCCTGGGAAATGTGCTCCACATTCTATCATCCTTCATAACCATCACTCTGGTTTGCTAAATTCTTATGGCAAATATTCAGTCAATAATTCTCTTTGGCCTACTTCTATATTCTAGGACCTACTGCTTAAAAGACACACATTACTTGCTGAAATCATATTTTATAATCTGTGACAGTTTTTGTGTTCTCTCATTTATTGTCAACAAACCAAAATCTCCAAGAAGATATATTCTGTCTTCAATCTATTAGGATTTATTTGGAGTCAAATAGTTTCGTTTATATTTTAAAGAACTGATAATTGTGATTATTCTTTAGATTTTTTTGAAAATGTTTTCCTTCTAAAATCAATGTTAAAGAGAGTAATCAAAATACACTCTGGATGACTTTGGCACCATCTGAACTCTTTAAAGTTTGAAGCATTCTTTGAGTTTTTAGCATAGGTAATGTAACAGGGGAAAAATCTGAAAGCAAAAATACCTTCTAGAAGAAGATACCCTAGAATTTCTGACCTGTATAATAGCCTCATTTTTTCATTCCCACAGGCTCATGGGTGTGAGAAAGGGGAAAATTCTTTTAAAAACTTCCAGAAATATATCAAGTTTTCATCAAAAATACATTTATGTCAACATTAATTAATGTCACATCAAGTGTAATGAGATATTTGTGGATCTACAAAGAAAAGAAATAAAAATAGAGCAATATATGAACATTGCAATCCATTTACAGGAAGTTCATCATTTCTCAAACAAAATTAAGAAGTATTTCAAATGTGTGTGTTATCAGTGCATAAGGACAAAGATCTCTGTTTTCATTCCCAGTCCTTCTCTGCAGATGTATGTTGCACATAAAATCATCTGTCAATTGTTTGGAAGTAAAATTCTCAGTTAGATTTTTGGAGAAAAATACAGTGCAATAAAAATAGAACTCACTTTGACCAGAGGGATATACTATAAGTATGCTTAAAAACATTGTATTAGAGTTCTGATGACTAAGGCTCTTTTACCAAGTAGACATTTCAAAGCATTTTTTTCTTATATACCAGGACAGATCACAGGCTATTGTTAATATTACGTCAAAAATCAACACAAGACAAGAAATCTGACAATTCGAGGGCTATTTTTGGCCCTAATACTCCGGATTCTACTTGTGACTGAATTAGACTACTATTCTCACCCCCATATACACAGTGTTCCATAGAGGGATATTCCAATGATCATGGTGAAAATAATAAATGCATTGATATGGGAAAGCAAACTATGTTTGTTTTTAAAGATATTCTTTCTCATTTGATTGTTTATATGTATATTAGAGACTTCATAAGATGGTACTGAGCTGGAGGCCATTTTGCTCTCATTGATTCACTCCTTCCACCATGTTAGGTCTTAGAATAGAACAAAGTCAGGGCAGGAAGCCTACTTACCCACTGCATCATCTTTTCCACACACGTGTTTTGACATGATTGTATAATAGCCTCTTCCTCTTCATGGGCTTGAATTTGTGATCCTCAGTTGGTGTCCTTCTTTTGAATGATTTTGAAATATTTACGAGGCAGTGGTTTCCTGTAAGAAGTAAGTCCATGATGTCTGGTTACAGCATTTACATTCTGGCTTGAATTCCTGTCCATGTCTCTGTTTTCTAATATGAATGCAATTTAGCAAGACACCACATCTTATTTCATATTCTCTTCACCATAATGGACACATGTTCCCTAAAGCTAAAATTTAAAAATAATAAAATTAAAAAAAAAATTTCTCTCAACTTGCTTGTCAATTATTTGGCCTCACCATTGACAAAAATAATTGATAGACCATAGTGTTATACAATTTATGTTTAGTAACATTTTCTTTTCTGATCCTTGTCATAACCATGTAGGGTGAACAGGAGAGACAAATGGACATTATTTTCCTTCACATAGTGGTAAGGTATATAGGTGAGCTAAATTCATACAGAGTATGACCTGTAATATATGTCTTTGTATATATTAGTATAACATTGGGATTTTTGTTTTTGGAAAAGAATATATTTTAAAAATAGAAAACCAACATTTTAAGAGGCAAAGGCAGGGGATTACCCCAAGAAAAGTTTTCTCCAGATATGTCAGGGTAGTTACACGAA
>NW_021604591.1:10413481-10438148 GCF_004785775.1 Grammomys surdaster
AGGGAGGGAGGGAGGGAGGGAGGGAAGGAGAGCAGTAGGGAGAGAGGGAAGTAGGGAGGGAAGGAGAGAAGTAGGGAGGGAGGGAAGCAGGGAGAGAGGAATAGAGAGAACAGAGAGACACACAGAGAGATTCTATTCATTTATTTTTTTATTGTAGTCCTTAGTAAGTTGAACATGCTCAAGGTCAACACACTCAAGACTGTAAACACAGTGTAAGCTATATTAAGTAGGTTTAAAAAACAAAACAAAACAGATAATACAAAGTTGAGTGGAAAGGCAATGGGGGAAATGTGGGAGAAGATGTGGGAGAGGACTAAATGTGATTAAAATATATTATTTGAGCTTATGAAATATATAATTAAAGATGAGGGGAACAAGCATACCCTATTAAAGTGTGAAACCCTTTCCTAGTGGATATTCAGAGATAGGAAAAATCATTTTTTCAACCAAAGTTTAACATTAACATTTTTTTGTGGCTAAAGTATTATTACGTGAAATATACAGAAAACCAACATAAAACCTCCTTTTAGAAAATAAATATAGATGACAGGGAAGATGACTTGATTAGGATATGTTTGGCATGAACCAGGATCTGAAGTTGAATCTTCAACATTCAAATATCAGGCATGACCACACACAGGAAAACTAAAGACAGGTTTCCCTAGAGATTGATGGTTGACTAGTCTTGTTGAACCTGTGAGCCACAGTTGAATGACAATTATTAAAACACACAAAAAAATATTGTTGTTGTTGTGGTGGTTGTGGTTGCATTTACTTGGAAAATGAACATGTTTACTACCAATGAAATCATAATTTCATTTCAAATCACTATTTTACAAGTAATTTCCTAGAGATTGAAAACATTCTATTTGAATGTCTACTGCTTCCCCTGCTGCAGTTCAAAATGATGCTCAGTATTCTGTGATTAATGTTATGTGATAGTTAAATGGCTTAGCCAACCTAATACATGTTCCTCTTCTACAGTTTTCCGAAGACTGGGGTTTCTGGGAAGCCAGATCTGAGTGGTGTAGAATATCTCTAGGTTTGGATACTGAAATTATCATGAGCCATTTCCACTTATAATAAATGAGGCAGCTCTTTTTCCTTTCAAAGAGTGAGTTAGTATTTCATTTTAAGGGTCAAAGAAGTGAAGATGGTAAAAAATTAGCTTGCTTATTGCCCAGAGGAAACGATAATATTAGGTCAGCCTCAGTTGAGCCCAAAACTGAAGGTAGAATTGTAACTACTAGATGACCTTTAAATTATGAATTATTGTAGAATTGTAATTATGATCATGGCACTGCAAAGTGTAGAGCACTACAGAAAAAAATAACAGGTGTAATTTCTTCTTGTGAAGCAACAGAAGGAGATAATTACTGAGGTTAATTTCAAAAGCCACAATAATGAGGAGTAAATATATGGGAAAAGTGAACCCAGCAAACTATAGCAGATCTACCTTCAAAAGAGTGATGTCTAGTAGCCTAAATTTCCAGACAAAAAGCTTTAAATTGTGAGTTAGTTAACATCTTTTCTCAAAAATGTTCATGGACTCTCAGATTCTACTTTCTTTCATTGCTTAATTACAACTCTCTCCCCTATATCTGTACCCCTGAAACACCTCTAATATCATTTGCATGAATTAGAATAATATAGTCACTCCCAAGAAGAAGCCAGATCAAGTCCATGCAGTAATGGAGAGAGACTTACAAAATTCCACTGCAAATGAGAAGCTTTTGGCAATTGATGGCTGCCAGGAGCTGAAGAGTCAAATTTCTTCAGGAACATCACCTATGATTGTCTAACCAGACACTACAAATATTCTTATACTGGCATTTAAGTGTCTCAGTGGGGTTAATTTTGAAACAATGATGTTCATGTATTTGGTGGGGAATAACTTTGAGAGGATTGGGAGGAAACTGGAGATAGAGGGAAAGGGAATGAACTTGATATTTTACTTTTATAAAATAAAAATTAAATTTTAAAAATTAATAAAATTAAAGAAGTTATTCTTTGGAATTTATCTTTTCACAGTATAAGTATCTTAAAAATTATATTTTTGTGACAATTCTGTATATGCTAATAACACACTTCTAAAAAATGACAAAATTTAAAAATTTAAACACATTATACATTTTATAATGTGGAAAACTGATGCTTTTTTTTTCAATAAATAAGTTCTTAAGCAAGGGCTTAAGAAATGGAATATTTTAGGATGGAGAGGTAGCTCAACAACTAAATTCATCTGCACCCAAGTTTGGTACCCCAAGTTCCACACCTGGATCTCACATGGTAGAAAAAGAGAAAGAAGAGAATCAATGTCTCTAAGAGAATCAATGTCTCTAATCTATCTCTCTCTCTCTCTCTCTCTCTCTCTCTCTCTCTCTCTCTCTCTGTTTGTTTGCACATGAATTAAACCTTTTAAAAAACTGTAATAAAAATTAAAGGCCAGTCCATTATGGATCATTTTTTTTCTTTTAATCTTCAAAATGTATCATTGAAGCTATCAGAAAACATGATTCTGATTATTTCAATTGTTATATGTCAAACTCTAAGTACTGATAATGAAGTCTTTTTACATCTCACCATATTTTGACAATGTCTGGTACACTCTTTCACTCTATGTTTGTGACATGGAAATCCTTTAGATTCTGCAATTAAATTAGAACATGAAGACTTGATTATTTTCTACTTGGCTTATTTCACTTAACAGCATATCTAATTCTATCTACCTTACATCAAACAGTATGCATTCTTTCTTTGATAAGCCTTAATAGTGTCCAACTCTGTATATTATATGTTTTATTATTCAGTAATTAAGACATGGAATATTAGGCTGAATGTATTTCTTGGTAGCTATGAATACTGAAGGAATAAAAATGGATATGTGTATGCTTCTTCCATAGGCTGACTTAATTTCTGTTCCATCTATTTGCAGGAGAGATAAAGTAGTTCTATTTTATCATTTTGAATAATTGTAGTATTTCATCATAAGATCTGTTCTAATATACGTTAGCTTAATATATAGGGCTAGGGCAAGACATTAATTATTCTATTTCCCAATATACGTACTCATTTGTTTCCCTGTGGTTCTACACTCTTGCTCCTATATTCTAATCTTTTGAACACTTTTCATATACTATTTGAATATTTATTTCCCTTCATCTGAAGTTTATACTTACATCTATTTCTTCTCTGGATATTATGTGAATATTTATCTTTATATTTTGACCTATTTCTTATCGGAAAAGTGTTTTTTTAAAGTGGATTTGTAAATGGATTACTTAAAAAAAGAACTTTCATTTTAAGTTTTTTAAGTGAAACATATTCTGGATACTGATAGTTATCATATTTTACTTTACATTGTTATATTTTTTATTAAAGTCATTATGATGCATAATGTGAAGTCACATCTGTGATTTTCATAAAAATATTTACTACTTATATACTTATAGATTGTTTCAGAATATCTGATTTATCCTTCATTGAATTTCTTATTTGGCTGCCATTCTCTTGTAGTTGATCATGCTTTGTAATCATTTTGATTTTATCTTTAACACACACCTAATAAAATTACTATATCCAAAGACCAAAAAAAAAAAAGAAAAAAGAAAATATATAGCTTAGTGAATGAGTACATATATTGGGAAATAGAATAATTAATGTCTTGCCCTAGCCCTGTATATTAAGTTAAAAACCAAGTCTGAGAAGATTGCAAGCACATGGACATTTTAATATATGTCAAATAGTGGATGCAATTATGTAATTGTCTTCTCTCTCTCTCTCTCTCTCTCTCTCTCTCCCTCTCTCTCTCTCTCTCTCTCTCTCTCTCTATATATATATATATATATATATATATATATATATATATATATATATATATTTGTGTATATATCTGTGTGTGTGTTCAGTATATCTGATGTTAACACATAGTACAGATAATGGAAAGAATCATAAATGGTACTAGCACAAAGACAGACACATAGATTGATGGAATAAAAAAGAGGTGACACGTGTAAGTTCTCTCAGTTACTGCTACCTGATTTTGGAAAAAGTTCTCTAGAAAATACATTGTACAAAGATAATGTGTTCAACACATGGTAGTGGGAAGCCAAGGATGAGTAGAGAAGAGCACAAGGGAAAATGAATATGATTAAACAACATGATGAATTTAAACAACTTATCACTAGGAAACACATACTGGTCATACTATATATAGCCTAAGGGGAAAAATTAAATAGTAAAACCTAAAGAAAAATTAAGCAACTTTAAATACAATTGAAGGTCTAACTGCAATTGGAAAATAAAGTGCTTATTTATTTAATATATTTATATACAATAAATATACTGACTTCTATCTAAACAACACTAATAGCAAACAAAGTTAGAAATAATAGATGATCGTTTTAGAAGCAAAACAATTGAAAAATCAGTTTGCCTTTAAAGGTGTGTCTGACTCTAAGTTGATCAAGATACATTAGATGGTTCCTTCGCATGCACAAGTATGTAAGCTTCACAAACTGGAATCTGTGTTATACAAAAATCAAAAGATATGACATTCTGTTTAGAGTGTTGGTTTGGGAGGATTTAGGAATAAGAGTGGGGACTACATATGATTCAATATATACATGTATAAAGTTTGCAAATTCATTTATAAATTATAAATATATAATTATATAATGTAATATATAAAATATAATTTTTAATGTTACATCTTAAATAGAAAAGATTATGTAAAATAATTTATGCATATAAAAAATTATATACTACTCCATAAATGAATATTAATATATATGTGAAGAGTATCATATGATTCTATGGCTCATTTTACATTAAGTAGTTCATATATAATAAAAATTCATTATTTACATTATAGATAATAGATAATGGTAGTTCTATTTAAAAAACTAACCAACAAGAGAGTTATAATGATCTAGGTATAGATTGTTATGTAATGGAACATGCTATATTTACTTAAAAACAGAAGCCTTATGTTGAAAAAAAATTTTGGGAGAAGACAGAGAAATTTGATTGCTGTTGTTGATGACACAAGATGGGATTCTTCAAAATTTTATTCCAGTGTCTAAATATGTCAACTTCCTAGATGTTTAGGGGATGACTTACTAATAATTTCATTTATATTGTCATTGATTAATTTGCTTTTCTGATAACATCAGATGGTAGTAATAGACCATGTATTTCTCTCACACTTACAGAAATGACTTCCCTTATTCATTTAGATAAATTTAGTTTTCCTTAATATTTATTTGTAAATTAGTTTTTTGATAGCATATAATATAAAAATTTAGAAAATACAAAGATACTTTGGCATTACATTGATAAGATTATGCAAACCTAAATCAGTTTGCATTTTCAATTTAACAATTCACTTAATAATTTTAGCATACAAATACTTGAATTTTACTTTAGTCTTATCATAGGTATGCTTCTGCCTACATTTGTTTTTAAACTTCTCCTTTTAAAGAAGAGTTTAAAAAACTGTTTTCCCATTTCTTGATTATTTTCATGTCACATTAAATTGCATGGATTACACTTCAAGAGCTCTGAAATAATCATTGTGATATCTGGCATTAGTTTTGTTTTGCTACTGCAACTCTGCTTGACATCACATACTCCCTTTTGAATCTCTACACTTTAATTTCATATTTTATCACTTGGGAAAATGAGAGAATATTAGAGCAAGTGATTTTAAAGCTTCCCTTCAGCTCTGATATGCAAGCACTTAAAATGAAGTGTTATATGAAGGTTAGAAGATAAGCCAGCAATAGAATTGGAAATAAAGCCCTCAGGATATCTCTTTAGATTTTGTCTTTAGAGAGAAATGAGAAAAAAATCATAAGAAATAGTGCAAGAACATATGAATAAAACCCATAGAAATTAAGAGTAAAGGTGAAAAGAATGTAGATGAAAAAAATCTTGAAAAGAGTCAAGGACAAATATTGGAACTCCTAAAACTGAAGTATAATTTTTTCCAAAGATGTACATATAAAAACACATGACAAATCATTACTAATCCTAATATTGATTGGTTTTGTGTCTCTGTATTCCTGATATTCCTACAAGGTGTGGGAATATCATGCATGCCACAGTGTACATGCAGATGTCAAAGGACAATTTTGTGGAGTGAGTTGTCTCCTCTTATCTATAACTGGAGTAGGAGGATAAAATTTAGTTTGCCAGGTTTGTGTGTCAAGTGATTTTACCTATGCTTCATTTCTCCAGACACAGATATTTAATTTTTTTATTCCTATACTTATCCAATATACGAAATACGAAAATATCAAAAATATCTGTCCAACCATAAATCTTTAACAAAATATGAACTCTGTTTTTCTTGTGTCACTATGCTCAACCTCACATAGCCTCTTGAATCAGATTTACCTGTTCTCCACAATATGGTATAGCAGACAGCACATTAAGTGATCCATGGCCTCTACACACTGCTGTCTAGTGTCATTTCTCACTCAATTGTGGCTTGTGCTTCTGCTCTGAGAAAACGAGTCTCTAAGGCAAAGACAACCATATAATTTTATTTAAACTCAATTTCCATTTTTGTTAGAGGAAAGCAATGTTTGAGACAGGAATTTACTATGCAGCTTTTACTAGCCAATGACCAACTAGTATGGATTAAGCCAGTGTGGATCCAAAATCCTCTACCCACAGGATTTGGAGTAGTGAAATTACAGAAAGGTACTACCACACCCAGCAAAAATGCATGTTGCTTTCTGACTGTAATTACAGAGATTTTATGAATACTATGGTGTTAAACAGCTTTTTTCAAACACACCATATGGTGGTGCTGTTAAAGTAAGGTAAGGTACCATGTTCAAAGCATGAAATTAATGATTTGTGTTTAAGCTATAGAAACAAATGTCCTAGATCTTATGTTGAGGACTGACATAACACAATAAGTCTAAAAAAAGAGAGAGAGATAAAGCAAAAAGGGCTTCTTTAAGGTTTTGTAATGTTTTAAGATTATTGAGTTTCACTAAAATTAATTATACATTTAATCCATGAACATTATGACAAATCAAATGGTCACTTATTGTACACCCCATGAACACATGAAGCATGTAAGTGGATTTCCAAGGAAAGGTTAGATTAGCAGTTGGGGAAAAATTAGTCTGGTGTAATTTGAGCAGAAACCTGAGGAGTTGTCTTGTCTTGGTTGAAGGGCAGTCTATGGACCCAACATCTTCCACCTGGAACTAAATAACAGCTCACACTTACTGAGAACCTACAAAATACCCATGAATATATATATTTTTCAAGACAATTGTACTTTTAGAAAAACTGGGCTTTTGTAGAACATGTCTGGAATATATTACTGAGAACCTTCTCAGACTGAACCAAAATAATAAGGATTCACTGCTCTCTCTTGAGGACAAAGTTGGATGTTAGCAAAGCAGTGCCACCATTGCTGCTGTCTTCAGAGCTTTCTCATTTTTTCTCTGGATTAGAAGAAGAGAATACCTCCTGAGTGTATTTTTACCTAAAGAAGAAAACTAAGAAATTCTCTTAATTTCACATACTTCTATCATATTCCCCAAAGTTTTATATCCAGGTAGTGAATCATATTTAACTAATATTTTCACACAAATCCATAATACTAAATCCATCTAGCATGGCTCAAGACATTTGAATTTTCTTTCAGAATTCATTATTCTTTATCTCTCAAACCTTATGGCCATTGTCCAAAGGTTATTAATTCCAAACTTGTTGAAATCACAGATCTGGTGCTGTTCCTAAATGGGAAATCATACTACCTGTTTTGGGGATACTGCTAATCATTTTTTCTGTTGTAATAAAATGTTATTGCCAAAAGCAAGTTACAGAAGGAAGAGCTTAACTTGGTTTTGGTTTCAGCAAGTAAGATCCTAATGGTGAAGAAGGCACAGAAGCTAGAGCTTGAAGCCCTACTTTAAAGTAGAAGATCAAATCTCTACTGTGCACATAACACAGAGAGTAAGAAAAAGTGGAAGAAATCGGCAAACCCTCTAATCCACACCAAGTGATATACTCCATTCAGCAAAGTCTTGATCTTCTAAAGGTTCCGTAATAGTCCCCAGCATTCCCATATACTGCAACAGACAGCATCACTAGCTGGGAACTGAGTATTCAAATACATGAACCTGTAGACAATATTTCTCCTTCAAACCATGATGAAGTAATATTCAATGAAAGGATATGAATGAACAGAATATTCTTGATACAAACTCTTCTCCTTAAGTAACATAGGTCTTTTAGCATTTTCTTATTTAGAATCACTGCTAAATAAAGTTTTATAAAATACCTCTAATACAGACATCACTCTTATTCTAACATTACATCAATCCTCAATGGAAAAGAAAATTTTAAGGTATTTATTCAAACACTTTCTTCCAGAATGCTTTTCAATCCATAATCCATATCATATCTCTTTCTATTTTCTTCACCAACTGGCATTAAAATAGTCTCTAAATTTTATTTTCCTCAGAATTATACAGTTTGTGTCTCAATCACTCCCAGCTCTATGACTTTGTTAGGTCTAAATTGCTAGGACAGACATTTAGCCTTCTGAGGTTTTAGTCAATAGGTATGCTAATCACTTCTACAAGCAAATAAAAAAAAATGTCTCTATAGCATTTTGGAGTTGTAAAAGAATCTTCAAATTTCATGTGTGTTTAAAGACTAATGAAAGAGTCAACCCTATATCTACCAATGCATCTGAAGGACAGATGAATAAGAAAGAATAGAGTAAGAAATAAGTAGCACTGTCTATGTTAATACACATTTACTTGTATGCCTGGAGTTTGTATTCAATCCTTACTGGCACCTTATAAGCTGGAAACTGAGACAGTGTCCTAACAATACCCTCCTTCCTGTAGTAGTCTTCATATTTTAAATGAAACCCAGAATGAAAGGCATGTAGAAATTCCCAAAACACTTCAAGCACCTAATTACTTGTAATTTTAAAGTCATGAGGAAGGAGTATCATGTCTAAACCATGTCAGTATACTACTAAGATGATGAATGTGAGTATAATCCCATCCAAAAGACAGGTTTTCTTTTAGCTCTTTTAAAAAAGAAAAGGGATGAAAGGGAAGATTAATGAGTTAAAACGGCAATCAGTTCATATACATACATACATACATACATACATACATACATACATACACACATACATACATACATATGAACCTTCATGTGTTCTCTACTTTTGCCCTGTTGCAATCCAGCACTAGAATGAATGCAGTGGCATAAACTACCATTGCTCTCAGTGTTCCTTAGCCAGAAATTAAAATTATGGTTGTTGCTATTTGGTCCCTTTTTAAACTAATATTCATTGTGTTTTAAATGGAAAGTACATATGACCATATTCCACTGTATATTTGGACTGAATCCTCAAGAATAAAGAAATTAAACAAAACTACAATCCTATTCAGGGTCTTGTGTTCTCATGTGATTTTTCTTCATTCTCTCTTTGTCTAGGACTAATTAGATTCTTCTTACATAGATAAAACTGTAGTAAGATGTGGTATATCACCCTTCTATGTTTTACATTATGTTATTAGCCTCTATTCTTTATCCTTATTTTTTTCATTATTAAGCTTCTTCATTGACAAAACACTATTAAAACATCCTATTAAATATGCCTGCATATAGTTTTCTTCCTGGACAAATATTCTTCCTTGGCTGACATTTTATTTAAAACTACATTTTGCAAAATTCCAGGAGAAAGCGTAGTATAGCAAATATTTGTTTAGAAGAAAATGAATGACTTTCATGGAAGAATGCTGATTTCATTTAAGAAAAATTCCAGACTTTTCTGTTTGGTAAATCTTTGCTACTCAACATGCTTCCTGATTGTAAATAAAATTTCAAAGCCTTTATTTGTTTCATAGTATTGTAGTAGGCAGTTTTTCCATGTTTCATTTGAAGCACAGTTTTATAGTTTCACCTATTTTGCTTTCTCTTGCTTACTTATGCAGATCACATTTAACAAAGAAGGCAAGGCTAGACGAAATCTCAAATGAGATAGTGTATAAATGAGCATCAAAGTTTGGAGATGTTATCATGATCCAGAATTCCTTTATCTTTTTCAGACCTCACAGAATATTGTACTTACATTAATATTAGTTGTTATTTTGGTGAACATAAGCATAGCTTTTATATTACATATATGAATCTTATATAAGAGAGGCGTAAGAAGAAGTGGA
The DNA here is from genome assembly GCF_004785775.1 of Grammomys surdaster. Classification (NCBI taxonomy): domain Eukaryota; kingdom Metazoa; phylum Chordata; class Mammalia; order Rodentia; family Muridae; genus Grammomys; species Grammomys surdaster. The sequence continues at coordinate 10,423,699 of NW_021604591.1, forward strand.
CAAGGTCTCGCCAGTATTCACGTGGCAAAATACAAAGTATTCACATGGAAAAATATAAATAATGACTGAATTTAGAAACCTTTGGTTTTTGCCATACTGACTAAGTGAGGGAATGCAAGACAGTAAGCTTTCTTTTTCATTTTTCATTGTTTCTAAAAATTTTCCAAAGTATAAAGGGGGCTGTAGTTGGAGGAACAATCAAGAGAGTTCTTTCAGGGCATCAGATAGAATAGCTCAATGTTCAGACATATGCAGTCAGTCTTCTAAATATTTCTCTGTTACTTTCTATATACCAGCATCTTTACTTCAGCACACCAGTATACAAAATTCTTGTATTGAAATCACCATCCTAAATAGAGCCTATTAGATATTTTACCATGAGTTATATGTGGTACATCCACTGAAATTTTGTAGTAAAATGAGATAGGTATCAGGTTAGTGAAGTAAGTGAAAATTTGGTTGTATTAGTTTCTTACTTCAAATTTTTGTGTTGAAAGACTTCTGAGATGATTTCTAACTAAATCTCTCTATGGTAGTTATTCCATTTCTTAACATTCACTAGGAATTATCTTCTATGTAATGTTTTTTACAATGATATTGTCTGTATATGAAGTCCAATAAAGAAAAAAACTGTAATACCCATGTTCAACTTGTGTTTTTATAAAAAGTTTTACTTAAACTCTTTTTAGCATAAAAATGGATCTACAACATGTGATCTAGCCACTCAAAAAAACATATCCAAGGTAAACGCAAAATGATGGCCTTTAATACATGATACAGGCTTTCTTCTTTTCTTTCTTTTATTTATAATTATTTTGGATGTACCAAAATCTTGGACTCAGAGACAAATATTATACATGTATCTGATAGAAATATTTGTTCATCCAAATTGAGTCTTGAACTTAAAAGACTCAATTTACTCCTTGATGATTAGTGAGAAATGTCACAAGAGTTCAAGTTATGTTAATTTTATTTTTTGGGATATAATTACAAAATTTCTTTCTTCTCATCCCTTTTTTTTTAACTCCATACTTTTCTACACATTCCTTTTGGTTCATAATCTCTAATTTCACTAAGTGTTATTGGATGCACATATGTATATGTTCATACATGTGTATCCCAAAATGTAACCTGATTAGTCCATATAATACCATGTGTGTTTAAAGGTCCATGTACTGAATAATCAATTTCTGTGCTCTTCCCTTGGGTAATATTGTTTATTTCACTTGAAGTTTGTCTTGGTTCCCTGTAGCTTTTTATGTGTGGTTAACACCTTATGCTTTCTTCCTGAACACTCTGGCAAGATCACTGGAGTTATTCTTGTTCAGCTCAAGTTTGTGTAGTCATGTTGGTAAGATTTTATGTGTCTGATATTACTAGAATATACAATCTCACAAAAAACAAGATCTGGTCTTCTGGCTTTTCCAATCTTTAAATTTCTTCTTTTGCAACCTTCCTTGATCCTTAGGTGAAAGAATGTTTTGCAGATATATCTATTGTAACTGAGGTTCCGAAACTCTGTCTTGATTGATTGTGGTTTTCTGAAATGGGTCTGATCTCTTGTATGAAAATTTTCCTTGCTGAAGAATAAGTACAAATGTATATAGATTGTTGTTAGTGATTATGCTGATTTAGTAAAGTTATGGTTGTAGATATTATCATTAATAAAATTCAATTTTTAAGACATCGTCTTCAAATATTAAACTTTTTTGCTTTCTTTTATTTTGTCTTTCTTTTTTCTTTTTTATTAATTTATTTGACTTATTTTTATTCCTAATGTTTCCCCCTTCTCAGAGTTATACATCCCATCCCTGCTTCCCTTTGCCTCTGAGAGGGTGCTTCCCCATCCACCCACCCCCTCAACTTCTCACCATTCCCATCTTACCACACAGCAGCCACCTTAAGTTTGGCATTAAGTCTCCATAAGATTAGGTGAATTCTCTCGCACTGAGGCCAGACAAGTTAGTCCTCTGCTGGGACTATGTGCTGGGAGCCACGGACAAGCCTATGAATGCTCTTTGGTAGGTGTTTTGACCCTGGGAGCTTTGAGGGGTTAATTGAAACTGGTGTTCTTCCTTAGGAGTTTCCATCCCTATCAACACATTCAATCCTTCCCATAACTCTGTTGTTGTGGGTTTTCATTTCTGTCAAAATGCTTTTTAGCTATCAGGTGAAGACTGGAACACACCGCCCCCCTTTTCTCTTTACTAAGAGTTACGTAAATCCATAAACTCAAATGAATGAAAACAATTACTTTAGCCATAAGAATTTTGCTAAAATCTGAATAATTGTTCACTTTATAGCATTTATAATGATGAGGGTGCAATTGACATAATCCTTGATGTAGTGTGCTACCTATTTTTATGAACAATGTTTTAATTGAGATGCAGTATATATGGTAAAATTTTTCCTACAGAATAGTAATCAAATGATTTCATTAACATCATACTGCCCTGTATAACTCAAGCTGGCCTAGGAGCCCATGGCTGGATAGTGTAATCAAGGCTATTTTCACCCCAGATGAGGAGCAGTTATCTTCTCAGACCGTGATGATGATTGCTGCAACATTCCTAATCTTTGCTGAATTGTTGGGTAGTATTGTCTTCAGTCTACACTGAGGAGTTTGTTCTGATATTAGTGAAAATTAGCAGCCATCGCAGAAGCAGGAATAGCAGCAGGAAGAGCAGGAAGAAAAGGAGGAGGAGGAGGAGGAGGAGGAGGAGGAGGAGGAGGAAGAGGAGGAGGAGCTTACCATTAACAGGCTAAAGCAAGCACACTTGTAGCAGGTCCCTTGCCCAAAGTGCCAAGGCTTCCTTTGATGTTGACTGCCACTAGAAGATACCACCTACATTTAGTGTGTATTTTCATACTTCAAATAACCTGATTAATAAAATCCCTCACAGACGTGCCCAGCAGTTTATCTCTGAATTTATTCAAGATCCAGGTAAGCTGGCAACCAAGATTAACTATTACACACCTTTTAAAAATATTTATTGATCTTTAATTTCACAATGTCTGGGTTCATTTCATCTAAAAATACAGTTTCCTTCCTTGAAAGTTGGACTCAGAAGATAAGCTCTGTGCTTTTAATAAGATAATTGTAAGTACTCCAACCTTACTCTTTGATTTCTATGTCAAAGAAAATGCAATGCAAAGAATCTCCTTTTAAAATAAACAAATAACATGGAAGTTTGTTTTTCATAAACGGATATCTGAAAATTAAAATCCAGACTTTAAAAATTTGTAACTGTGTTGGAGATATATTCAACCAGAAACAGACACATTAAAGAGGCCTAAACACTTATTCTCTTTCAGTACAAGTTCAAACTATAAGTAGATAATTACTCCTCATGGGAATTCACCCCACAGCTGCTTCTTTTATGGACTGTGAGTGGCGTTATGCTTAATGGTTCAAATGACTAAAAATAAAAAGTATTTAAGTACTTGAATAGGTGGCTAGAAATGTCAGTTGGTATTTTAAATGGCTCTACGGTTCTTGGTAAGGGGAAATTCTGGACATTTATATATATAAAAACTCTCAAAAAAGAATTGGATATCTTTTGCTATTCACTATGGGAGATTCAGCAAGGGTTCTATCTGGAAGATAGCTTTCTTCTACTAAAGACTTCTATCATTATAGTATGGGTTAAAGCTGATTACATCTGAAAGCAGATAGTCATAGGATAGGATATACCTACCAGTTGCAGGCTTAATTCTGAGGTAAGAAGTTCTCATGAATTCCCCCACACAATATATGTTCTCCCATCTCTCTAGAAATTCAAAACAGCTAACAGTTTGAGTATGGAGAACCTAATGTCCAAACACAAGTTAAATAGACTGAAATTTCAATGTGATTTACTTGTGAAAATGGACTGTAAAGGGAGTTTCTAAAATGTCCCCAGAAATCTTCGAATCCACTGAAAGTGATTGTCTTCCCTTGCCAGAATTTGATGGAAGACTACTGCTAAAGAGGCTGTCAGTAGATTACCACATCCTCTAGGAGCCTTGTGCTTGGCAGAATCCATATTAAACTTTTCCAATGACATTTTCATTGATGTGACAACTGTCAGTGAAGGAGTGTCACTCAGGGAGATTCGTTTCAGAGGAATTTATCTAGCTGCCCTGACTTCCATCTTATTCATCCCATTGTGACTTCAAACTTCAATTTCTCCCTCAGCCTCCCATTCTCTTTTTCTGGATGGAATTATCTCATCTAGAAACTGACAAAAATTTTGAAAATGTTTGAGACAGTGTTGAGAAGGTTTGGAAGAAAAGTTGGAGTGGTAGACTCATCTCGCTTAAGCACTATTGGTCTACATCTTGCTGCTAGTGGTCACGGTTATTTACCTCAGGTCTTATAAAATGGGTACAAAAATGTTATAGAGTGTAGGAATCGATCTTAAAAGTTCCCAGAACTGGGGCTGAAGACATAACTCAGAAGTTAACAAAACATGCTGCTTTGCCAGAAGACTTAGGCTGCATTTCCAACACCTTTGTGTTGATTTGCAACAAACTGTGACATCAGATTCAGAGAATGTATGTCCTCTTCTGGCTTCCTTGGGGTCCAACAAAAATGTGATGCACTTAAATTCATGAAAACACACACAAAAATAATAAATATATCTTTTTAAAAATTGATCATACTTAATGTAATGTGGAGATTACAATACAAGGACATGGATATTTTGAGGAAGAGGAGGTCCACTGACAGGCCCAAACAGGGATCCAGCTCAGGGAGAGGCCCCAAGGCCTGACATTATTACTGACTTTATGGTGTATTTACGAACAGGGGCTTATCATGACTGCCCTTCAAAAGGCCCAACAAGCAGCTGAAAGAGTCAGATGCAGACATTTACACCCAACCAATGGATAGAAGCTGGTAACCTCCATTGTTGAATTAGAGAAAAGCTGAAAAAAAGCTGAGGAGGAGGGAGACCCTAAAGGAAGACTAATAGTCTCAATTAAACTAGAACTCCCCAAATCATTCTGACTAACAACTAGGAAGCATACCCCAGCTGATATGAGGCCCCCCAATACATATACAGTAGAGAACTGATGGGTCAGGACTCAGCCAGAAAAGAACCTAACTCTCAAGAGACTTGAGGCTCCAGGGAGAGGCGAGGTCTGATGAGGTGGGAGGGTGGGTGGGGGAAGCTGTGGGATGTGGAACAGTCAGAGGGTAGACCAGGAGGGAGATAAGTCTGTATTGTAAAAAAAACAAAGATTTAAGAATAAATAAATATTTCTAAGAAAGAAGTATGTTTTATAGAAATAAAACAATAACTTCCTGAATAAAGATGATATGATAGTGAAAGATAGTACAGCATCACAAATGTCGCTAAATACAGGCAAAATTTATAATAAAAATCACATGTTAAAATTATCCTTAAATGGTGGTGTTACTTTCTCTTCCTTCCTCTTACTCTTATTAATTAAAAAATATGTGAAATCGAAAATATTTGATCATTTTTAATTGTAGTTTTTTCTCTCTCTGTCTCTCTCTGTCTCTCTCTCTGTGTCTCTGTCTGTCTCTGTCTCTCTGTCTCTCTCTCTGTGTGTGTGTGTGTGTGTGTGTGTGTGTGTGTGTGTTTGCACATGAAGGAGGCACATACTTCAGCATGTGTGCTAGAAGAGGGAGTTGGATGCTCTGGAGTTGAAGTTACAGGACCTTGTATGCCAATGTGTGAGAATTGGAAATTGAACCTGGGTCTTCTGCATGAGCAATAAGAGGCTTCTCTGTAGATAGGATCCATGCTAAATTAACTTTGGAAGTCTCTGTTGTTTCTTTGGGATATTTATTATATCCTGAGATGGAAAAGTATGACTTGATGGTTGAACTAATCTTAACTGCTCATAAAATTAATTTTCAACAATACCTAGGCTGTGCTATTTGTGTGGGTTCCCTTAAATATTTCTTGCCAAATAGACAGTTTAATAAAATGAATTCTTAAATAGTACATAAGTTAAAAATTGAACATTTCAAAATAGTGTATACTAACACCAAGTCTTGGGTCTCAGTGGAAAAACATTGAAACAGATGGCTATAAGCTAATGTAAACAGGCACCTTTTGTGGAAATCTACAAGTCTGAGTAGTCATAGACCTTGTAAATAGGTAGCCTTGGCAGACAATACCAACTTAGATAAGGTCAAGCGAGTCATAGGCAGAGTCATAGTGACTTGTCCCCTGAACCTTCACCCAGCCGATACCCGGTTCTGAAGATATCTGCACTCCCCTGAACACCCACACTCCAGTGTCATTCCCTTCCCCACATCCTGCCTTTCTGTGTTTATAACCCCTGTGTGAATGAATTACGATTTGAGAAAAAATAAATTATAAAAAATAAATAAATTAATTAAAATATTTTATAATCTTTTTATTGTATAACTTGTTCCAATTTCAAATTTCTTTTCTATGTTTTTTACTTCATTTTTTTATATTAGTAGGGAATGGTGGCACATGTGACCTGGCATAAGTCTGGCTGTCAGAAGACAACTTATGGAAGTTAACTCTATCCTTCAGCCATGTGAGACCCAAGGACTGAACGTAGGTCCTCAAACTAGACTACAAGCACTTTCACCTAATGGGACACTATTGACTTCATATTGAATTCGAACTTCCTACCAGATATAATTTTCTAGCATCACTTATTCATTCTGAAATGGGATCCTTTCCCTAACACTCATGCTTAGCTTTTATCTACTGTCTGAAATGATTGTGTATGACTCTTTTTCATAATGCTTCTGCCTACTTTTACAGAAATTCAATTTTGTGTTTTTTTATTGGACTCTACTGGAATAAACAAAGAAGGAGATCCCCTAAATAGTTACTTAGTTCACTGGAGCCTTATGTATACTTTTTTTTAAATCAGTGATTTATATTTCTTCATGAGAATAACTGTTTTCACTTCCTTCACCCTGGCTTATCCTTTCTGTGGAATAGACAGTCATGTAAATAGCTATTTCCATGAAATGTCTTTTCTCAAGTTTAATCACACTGAGGTGCTTTTAGGTGGTAGCTAAGTTCCCTTATTCTGAGGAATTGAACTCTCAGTCAGAAATAGAGTTGGAAAAAACCCTGAGTTTAATACGTAAGTTATTAGTGTTTTGTTTTGTTTCAGTTTTTTTCTATTTTCCCATTTTTAGATGAAGAATAAAATACTTTGAGGATCAAAATGCATGGATTGACTTTAAGCATGTTAGTAAAACAGCACTCACTGCTGACAGTGCAATCATTGGTTACTATACCATAGAATTCTTATGAAATAGAAAAAAATAAGTTAATATGAGAGAAAATTATTAGCTCCTGAACTATGTGGTTTCTCTGATGCATTACAGACCATCATTATACAATAATTCCTTAGCAACCAACATACAGAAGCTGTGCTCTCTACTTTTCTGTCAGAAAGAAACTTGTAAAGTGTGTTGGGGGCCTCACAGTTTGAAAGTATAGTCCTTTAAGATATAGAAGTCATAAACGTGGCAACAACTCTCTGCTGCTGACAGCAGTGTGATGATTGTGCTCAGATCCAAGTGAACCAGGAAGCAAAGAAAGGAGAAGATCAACACTTAGGTTCATTTCTCTCATTCCCACATTTTGTTCTATCTTGAACTCTGGTCATGTTATTGTTCACCCTGCCTTTCAGAGTATTTTCCCTCCTCAGTTAATCTTCTGTCCCATGGCCCTCACAGATACATCCAGAAATGGGCCACCTGGGTAATTTTATTTTCAGTTAAGTTGTAATTGAAAAGAAATAGTCACACATTCCCATAGCATGGCCTAGGGCTTTTTCACAAGGAGGAGGCTTTGTTCTGTAAACAAGTAGTGTGAAAACTAAAGAGGGCCTAGAGTATGGCATAGAAATCAATTGCTAATAGGAGCCAAGAGAGAAAAGGGACATTATTTCCTCATTGAATGGGCAGCAGTTTTTGTTTTCAAGGTCTTGTCTTCAGTCATAAATACCCACTCATCAACCTTGCCACAGGGTGTAAGTCACAGCACTCATTGTACTCTAGAAGGGGTCATTGCATTTAGGATGCCACTAACTAGAAAATCTAGACCCTTCTAAGGATGTGCACCATTGAAATCTAGTTCTAAACCATTGTTAGATGGATTCTACAATCTATAACTAAATGATCATTGAAGAACCTTTGGCTAAATGCCCAAGGTTGGTACAGCTGTGTCTTGAGGTGGATTAGTTTCTAATTATCTAAGCAGCAACAACATTGACTTACAAATTAGTTGCACAAGTTTGTATTCCCACCAGCAGTGGAGTTGTGTTCCCCTTGCTCCACATCCTTACCACTAGCATGAGTTGTCACATGTGTGTTTAATCTTAGCCATTCTGACATGTTTAAGGTAGAATCTCAAAGTTGTTTAGACTTTCATTTCAGCAGTGGCTATGGATATTAAACATTTCTTTAAGTGTGTCTTGGACTTTTGAGATTCCTCTGTTGAGAAATCTGTTCAGATCTGTACCTCCCTTTTTATTGAATTATTTAGTTCATGGATGTCTAGTTTCTTAACTTTATATATTTTAAATATTATCCCTATGTCAAATGTGGGGTTGATGAAGATCTTTTCTCATTTTCTGGGCTGTTGTTTTCACCTATTGACAGTGACCTTTGCTTTACGGAAGCATTTGAGTTTCAAAAGATCCCACTTATTAATTTTTGATCTTAGTGTGTGAGTTATTAGTGTTCTGCTCAGGAACTTGTCTCTGGTATCAATGCATTTAAGATTATTTCCAATTTATCTTCTATCAAGTTCAGTGTATCTGGTTTTATATTGTGGTCTTTGATCTACTCAGACTTATATTTTGTGATAGATATGATAGGGTGATAAGTATGAGTCAATATTCATTCTTCTACATATGCACATCCACTTAGACCATCACCATTTGTTTAATATGGTATACTACTCCTGAGTATATACTCAAAGGTCATTCCATCCTATCACAAGGAATTTTGCACAACTATGTTCATTGCAGCTTTATTCATACCGAAAAACTGAAAAGAATGTAGATGTCTCTCAACTGAAGAGTAGATACATAAAATGTGGTGATTTATACAGTGAATTATTACTCATCTATTAGAAATCATGACATCATGAAATTCGCAGGCAAATGGATGGAACTAAAGACTTCCTAAATTTGGTAACCCAGACGCAGAAAGGCAAATATTGTATGTACTCAGCCATAAGTGGTTATTGACTGCAAATTACATGACACTCATGCTACAGTCAATAGACTTTAGAATGATAAGTAACAAGAGGGCTTAAGGGGGGGGTCAAATAATCTCCTCAAGAAGGGGAAATAGAATAGATTTAACAGGTAGGGTTAGGTGAATGGGATTGGGAACAGAAGCAATCAAGTGCAAAGGGAAGGTGGAAAAGTACTGGGGGAAACAACTAGAATTGTGGGGCATTGATAAGGTGGGTGGAAGGAAATTAAAACTGAAACTCATAGAATTTACAGGAGTAACTCTAGCAAAGACTCTTAATAATGAGGGAGCACAGATACTGAACTGACTGACTTCTGTAACCAAGCAAGTCCTCAATAGAAGAGATTGGAACACCAACTCATCCATAAAACCTTCAACTTAAAATTTGTCCTGCCTGAAGTGTGTATTGAGACTAGAACCTATCAGAAGCATCATCAAAGAGACCAGGGAGATTTCTTCCTCTGGCTGCTAAAAGCAGATGCAGAGTACCACTACCAGTCATTAGCCAGATTTGGATATTGGGGAGTACAGCTAAGGGTGGAAAAGTAGGATTGGAGGAACCAGTGTGGTCAAGGATGCACCAGAAGAACTTGACTCACAGGTCAACTGACCAAAACTAATGTGAACTTGTAAGATGAAGGAACCTGTAAGAGTCTGATCGAGGTTCTGTACATAAATGTTATTGGTGAGTAGTTTGGTGTAGCAGTGGAAAACCTAATACTGTGAGCAGGAACTATTCCCTGACTCTTTTGTCTATTTCATGAACGTTTTATTCACTACCGGGATGCTTTGTTCAGCCTTGATGTGGTGGTATGTGTCTGATGTCATTATTGTAAGTTATTATGCCATATCTATTTGATATCCTTGGCCTGGTCTTTACTGAGATGAGGTGCATATAAAACTCAGAACAGAAGGGAGGTAGGAAAGAGGCTGAGGGGTGGGAAGAAAGGAGAATCTTCAAACAGGATGTAATACACACACATTAATAATAATAATAATAATAATAATAATAATAATAAGTATTGAAAGAAAAACAACAAAAATCCAAACTAAAACAACAAACAAAAAAAAGTTTTACAAAAATTATATTAACCAAGTTCACTAAAACATGTAACACTCCTTGAGAAAAGATCTGACATGCCTATTCCTAGCAACCACTTTAGGCAACTCACAGCCAACTGTAGCTCGAGCTCCTTATAAATTCATCAGGTATCTACATATACTGTCTTCTCCCAGACATGTATGCATAACTTTTTGTTTATCTATTTTTAAGATTGTAAGTTAGTTACTGTATTTTTCACTTCCCTTTCCTCCCTTAAGACACTCTCATATAGCTCTCCCTTCTCTCCCTCAAAATCATAGACTTCTATCTATATCAATTTTAATTGGATGTATTTATGTTTTTGTACAAGCATACATATTCCTGAATATATTCTGTTGAGTCCATAAAATTTTATTTGTGTGTGACTGAACATTTGTCACTGAAACAATTGCTGTTCTCTATCCTGGGAAGGGGGACCACCTCTCCCACTCCCAGCTTTATATTCTGTTGATTGTAGATCTTTCTGTAATACTGAGGTTTTTTCACCATCCTGTTTCAAATGCTCATTGGTGTCCTAATTGTTCAGCTTATTTTTGAACATATACCTAGATTCTATTGGTACTATACAATCTCACAGCAAAATCACTCTTCTGGCTCTAACCTTCTTTCTATCCCCTCTCCTGCAATATCCTCTGAGCCATAGGTATAGGAATGTTTTATATATATTTTCACTGAGAATGAGCCACACAACTCTGTACTTTGATTTGCTGTGGTTTTCTGTAGTGGTCCTTCTTTGTGTTGTGAAGAGAACTTTCCTTGGTGAAGAGTGAAGACATTTTATGTATGAGTAGGCAGACAAGTGTTAACGAATTGTTTTAGAGATTATGATAGTTCAGTAAATTAATGTTTATAGATTCTATCTCGAGAACTATGACTTCAGTAGCACTGAGTAGTTCCCCTCACACCTGTCTCTCAGAAACATATCTGAGAATTATGTCTGATAGCCTGTCTATAAAATAAAACATTCTATATTATTAATAAAAGTCATTTGTTAATTTTACTTATATATTTGTCAAGTAATTAATTAGAATGTATTGCTACATGTATTGTAAAAGGAGAATTTAAGATAAATATGAGTCTTATTTTAAAAAGCATTTATTTAGAGGGATGAACATGGTTTTATGTATAATACATATAATAAAATAAAATACTATCTATTATATTTGTACATGTATATGGAGAGGAAATAAGACTTGACCAGGAAATTATGTTTCAGAAGTAGAAAATCTTCCCATCCTATAGAAGTTCATGGACATGTAAATTAAACTCATAAAATGCAAATCACAAGACAAAAGCATCTGATTTTGCATATATAGATCTTCATAGAAAATGTTATTCATGGTGATCACAATATGAAGACTGTGTGGCATCTGAATAGGAGAAGGGGTAAATCAGGAGACTTTCTCCAAGGTGGAAAATGGCTTCTCAAAGAAAAGAATTTTAGGAAACAGAGATGGTCCATTTGAAAAAAAAAAAGATGTATAGTTTATGGTGTATCATTGAGAGTTGCTCTGAATCTGTGATTCTGAGAATAAAACTATTGGCATTTCCTCAGGTCAGGCATTATGAGAGCCACTTTTGAGACGTTTTTGTTAAGTACAATGTTTTCAGACACTCACATGTCTGTCTTTATATTTAGAAATGTGTCATTGTCAATAGGAATAGAGATTGAGGGCTTAAAGATGTGATTTATCAGTTAAGGCACTTGTTATTACAGACTAACTGGATTCAGTTTCTAGAACTCTCCAGCAAGCAACTATTCATAATATAAGTTCCATATAATATGATAACACATTTTGCATTCTGAGAACAACAGGCAGACATAGAGTGCACATTCATGTATGATAGCAATGTTTAAAATAAGTATTAAGTTTGAATTCAGTGGTGTATTCCAAGATTCTAAAGGATGATAAATACTGGGGGTTAGTTTGGTTTTACAAACAAAAGAAAAAATAGAGGCAGTGAGTTTTAAAGCAAATTATAGCTAAAAAAATATTTAAATGAGTAAAGTCAGAATTTATTCAGGAACAATACTGATGTGGGGAAAGATGTCATTATGTAGTTGGGATCAGCTTTGAGGGAAAGGAGGAGAAGGAGAGATACAAACCCAAGGAGAAGAGAAGAACCCAGGGAACTCTATACTAATAAGAGGGAATTCTGGCTCACTCACCTATAAACATATCATTTCATACAACCAGCTTATATATTCCCAAGATACAAAAATTGCTTAAGAGGAATAAAATTTGCTCAAGAGCAGGCAAAGACAGAATGACTCTTACACCAATGTGCAAAGCTTAGACAAGAAAGGAGGAACAGAAAAGAATGAGTATTTTGTTATCCAGGCTGTATATCCCCATTTTATTTCTCTAGAGTATCACAGGGAACCTTGACCTCCATTGGCTGTCTCCTACAATTCTTTTAGGCAGAAGAATAAAGTCTGAGAGGTCTTACAAAAGTCTTCAGATAACTATGTTTCTGAAAACCTAAGAAAATTTGATCTATTTTAAAACTGAGTGCTGAGTTAGAGCTTTTCGTCAGCCATAGGATTCAATAGCAGGAAACCACCATACTGAACTCTGCTGAGAAATTCAGTTCAATGTGATGCCCATTCGTAAGCTCTTGCTGACAACATTCCTAGGAGATCAGTGGATGAGGAACTTTTTCAGCTGTCAAAAGATATCATCTATTGAGGCTGGGGGATGCTGCTCTCCTAAACAGAATCAGGATAATTCTTAAGACAAGATGATATAAGAAATACAATGTGAGTAGTTTTATGAAGAAATGATGACATACCTGATTTAAAGGTTTTAAAGGAGAAAAACTATGATGGTGAATTACCAATGTCAATTTTATGAGATCTAGAATAACTTGAAAGGTGGTGCTCTGGAAAAGTCTGTGGGGGTTATCTTGATTAAGGTATTGAGGTGGAAAGATTTATTCACTTGGCATGAGAACCCCAGACTGTAAAAATGATGAGGTGATCTGAGCAAATAATTTTATTATATTCTGCATCTTGACTATGCATACAATGTTACCAGCTCCTGTAAGCTCCTATTTACTGCCATGAGTTTCATACCATTATTGGATTAAAACCACAAACTGTGAGCCAAAATAGAACTCTTTTTCTGTAATTTGACTTTGCCAAGCTATTTTTCCATAGTCACTGCAAAAAAAATAATAAAGCAACAACTTATGTGAAATGGGGGTTCATAGAAAGGGTAGCTGTATCCAGAACAAATGAATATAGGATAAACTCCTGGAGTTAGTTGTAGACTCTTTCTCTCTGTCTCTCTGTCTCTGTCTAGATCTCTGTCTGTCTGTGTCTGTGTCTGTGTCTCTCTGTCTTTCTCTATCTCTGTCTCTCTCTGTCTCTCTCTCTCTGTCTCTCTGTCTCTCTCTGTCTCTGTCTCTCTCTCTCTCTCTCTGTGTGTGTGTGTGTGTGTGTGTGTGTGCCTTTGATGTCTTTTTATTTTCTTTTGTTGTATGTTAACTTTTGATTGCATTCAGAAGTCATACATTGGTTTGGATGTGAATACTTCTAAGGGAAATGCTACAGACAGAAAATGATTTCAAAATTTAAATAATTGGAAGAAAGTTACTAACACCAGAAGGATTCACTCATCTGATGAGGTCAAAGCCTCTGTGGAGAACAATGTTGATCGTTAAGGAAAGTTGTGCAGTAGTGGCTCTTGAGTGGACTGAATTGCTCAGAGAGATTTTCTATTGAAAAGAAGTTGTCAGATTCTTCACATTCTTCTTTCCTAATTAAGCATTTGGATTGGAGTTATAATTTCAGACAAAAATGAGGATAATGAAATTCTGGAGAGTAGAATAAAAGGATAATTTTAAAACCTTAATGAAAACAGAAAATAACAGCAATTTAGAGAGTTCATTGACATCCCTTTTACAGTTTCTAATTGGTAGGCAATTAGCATGTGATTGTTCCAGCTATGTGGCTTTGTAGAAAGTTGGTTCTTCTTTTTTTCATATTTTGCTGCACACACTTAAATTCTCAACATATTCCTGTCCCTCCTTGCTAATCTGTGATTCTTTTTTCAAGTGTCTTTTTTCTTCTCTGTTAAAGATGATTGTGTGTGTGTGTGTGTGTGTGTGTGTGTGTGTGTGTGT